>NW_006159929.1:2442896-2482184 GCF_000334495.1 Tupaia belangeri chinensis
AAAGAGGGGCCTCCATGGTTGGAGGGAAGGCTCTGTCTGGGTACTGCATGGAGTCTCCCACGCAGTTTTGTCTTCCAGCTCAGCCGTGTGTCTTAGGGCAGGGTCTCAGCTGCCACTGAAAATAAAACAGCATGAGCTGTTTTTACAAAATTTTTTACAAAACTGTTTACAAAAATTTCCATAAGCCATAAATCAGGAGTGTTTTGCAACTTCTCTATGAAATCATAATGCAGAAAAGCATTTTGATTCCCCTTTAGCACAAACTACCCCATGGCTTTGGTGCACAGGGGCTTGGAAAAGGCGCAGTCCAATGTGGAACCTTGGTGCTGGGGGACTTACCTGGTGGCAGAGGTATGTGGCAGTGATGACAACAGCATCAAGGGAAGAAGGTAGTGCCTGATTCTGGTTGGGGGGGGGGCAGCACAGGGAAGACCACACCTTGGCATCTTTGATGGGCTTGCCCTGAGAACAGAGGTTGGACTGAGAGATTTCTTGGAAGGAGACCTTACTGGAAGGGACAGACAAAGATGGAGTTAGTGTGGCCATGACAGGCTGGTGGAGAGAATGTTTGGTTTTGTTTGTATATGTGAGTACTCACGTGTGTGTGTGTGTGTGTGTGTGTGTACAGTCATATGAGAAGGGACTTGTTGTAACCACTGCCACCATCAAGGTATAGAATAGTGCCACCAACAAACCCACGTGCTGCTCCTCTGTAGTCAAACCCTCCCCTAACTCGCAGTCCCACACAGTCACTGGTCTGTTCTCCATTCTTACAGATTGGCTTTTGCAGAATGTCATATGTGGAATTCCTATACGAAACCCCATGAGGTGGCTTTTCCACTGAGCATAACACCTTTGAGATTCACACACACGGCGGTGTGCATTCATCACTCCTTTACTATTGCAGCGTAGTATGCCAGTGTGCGAAGACACCAGTTTGGTTATCCATTCACCCAGGGGGATCACTCACTTGTTTCCAGTTTGGGCGACTATAAAGTTGCTGTTTGTGTGAAGACATTTTTTTTTCTTTTGACCAAATATGTAGGAGTAGGATTGCTCGGTCATATGGTTTGTGTATGTTTAACTTTATAAGAAACCGCCGAACTGTTTTCTAAGGGTGGCTGTTCTTTTTTTCATTCTCTCCAGCAATAGGTAAGATTTCTAATAGCTCCACATACTCACCAGCAGCCTTCCCCGTCCCCCACCATTCTAACAGATTATAATGGTATCCCATAGTGGCTTTATTTTGTTTTGAATTTCATGAACTTGTCATTTGTGTATCTTCTTTGGGGAAGTGTCTGTTCAAATTGTTTGCCTATTTATTTATTCAGTCTTCCTTCTGTTGAGTTGTTTGCAACTTTGTAAAAAGTTTATTTATTTCTTTTATGAGTGAGAAAGAGAGAGAGCAACAGAAAGACAGAGAGATAGCATTCTTGGAGACACTGGAGTAGGCAAAGACTTCTTAAATAAGAACCCTAAATTACAGGCAATAATCCCCAAAATAGACAAGTGGGACTATATCCGGCGAAAGAGTTTCTGCACCGGAGCTCCTGTTCTAGGAGTTTTTATTTATTTATTTTTAATGTAGATTCTTTGAGATGTTCTATAATCATGGGAAGTTTTTTTTTCCATTATAGTCTCTATTTATTTATTTAAAATTAGCCAGAGAGAGATTTTGCTCACCAGAGAGAGACAGGGAGAAAGAGAGGGCAGCAAGAAACCACCTCCCATGGGGCATGGTCATGCTATAATCCCTTCCCATTTCTTCCTCCTTTTTGGATTTTAGGTATGCACGCACATATACCCAGTGTGTTTTTTAAGTTGCCGGGTCCAGGACTTGAAGTGGCCATGTGAGACCCAACAGCCTTAACCAGCAGGCCACAGACTGGCCCATACTTCTCTCTCTTACTTTACTGCCCTGGGATTGGCAGCATAATGCTGAATAGCACTGGTGAGGGTTAATAGCTTTGCTTTCCTCTTTGGGAGAAAGCATTCGATTTTCCACTATTAAGTTTAATGTTACTTTTGTAGACAGTCTTAATCAAGTTGTGGAAATTTTATTGGTAGTTTGGCAAAAATTTTTATCATGAATGCATGTTGATTTTTTTTTTTTAATAATTGCCATGTGTGCTTGCTAAAGAAAGCTGGAGAAACACACAGAGAGAAAGAGAAATAAAGCTTCTTCAATGGGGTATGACCTCAGTGCTATCCCCTTTCCTTCACTTCTCTGTCCTATTGGGATTTTGGACATGCACATGCTAGTGTGTTTTTTTTTTTTTTTTTTGGAGAGGTTTTCACTATAGGGTGCGTGCGCTCGCCAGACAGACAGAGACAGAGAGACAGAAAGTGAGAAATCACCCCCCAGGGGGGATGGCCACGCCGCAATCCCTTCTCCTCCAGTCTCCTCTCGGGATCTTGGGCACGCACGCACAGGCGCCCGGCGTGAGTTTTTTAAGCCACCGGGTCCAGGACGCGAACCGCGGTCGACTACGTGGGAGTCCAGCGACATAGCCATTACATAACTGCTGGTCCCGCTAGTGTGTTCTTTAAGCCACCGGAGCCAAGAGTCAAACCATGGTCTCTCATGTGGGATCCAGTTCCCTTAAGCCGTGGGCTACATGGCTGGCCCTGTGTATTAAATTTTGTCTTTCATTCCCCCTCTGCATCAATTGATATGATGATAAGGTTTTTATTCTTTTGCCGGTTAATATGATGGCTTGGGGCTGGCCCCATGGCCTAGTGGTTAAGGAGTTGGATCCCAAATGACTGACTACAGTTCAAATTCCAGCCCCAGGAACATGAAAAACTCACTGGGTACCTGTGGTGTAAACGTAAAATCCTGGCAGAATGGAGAAGTGCAGAAGGGATTGTAGTGTGACCAATCACCACTGAGGGATGCTTTCTCCCTCTCTTTTACCCTCTGTCTCTCTGTCTCTCTCTCTGATGAGTACACATGCCCTCTAGCAATTAAAAAGAAATATGGTAGGGGCCAGCAGGTGATGTAGTGGTTAAGGCACTGGATTCTCATGTGACTGACTGGACCCAGTGTCTTGAAACTCATGTGGGGTGTGTGTGCATGCATGCCCAAAATCCTGAGAGGACGCTGATGGAGAAGGGATTACAACATGGACATCCCACCTGGTGGATGTTTTCTCTCTCTCTGTCTCTCTCCAGTGAGCACATGCGTCTATGGCAAAAGCCTAAAATAACACACAAAAGAAATATGATGACTTATGTTGATCGATTTTCAATATTGAACCAACCTTGCATTCCTGAGATAAGCTCTGTACTGTCGTGAGATATATATATATATATATATATATATATATATATGTGTGTGTGTGTGTGTGTGTGTGTGCATTGCTGGATTTGATTTGCTAATCTTCCTTTAGTATATTTGTGTATTCACAAGGAATATTGGCCTATAGTTTCCTCTTCTTTGCCCTATTTTTGTAAGACTTTGCTCTCAGAATAATGCTGGTCTTATAAAATGAGTTATGAAGTAGTCCCTCTTCATTTTTTGGAAATGATTGTATAGATATGGCTTTGTTTTCAGAATAAAGCTGGCCTTATAAAATGAGTTATAAAATAGTCCCTCTTCTGTTTTCTGGAAGTGATTATATAGAATTGGCATTATTTATTGTTCATATATTTGACAGAATGTGGCAGTGAAATCATCCTGGTCTAGAGTTCTCTTTTATAGGAGATTATTTACTTACTTATATTACTTTTAAACTTCTATTTTTAAATGGTTAGGTAATAATGTATATATTATGGGGTACAGAGTGATGTTTCAATACATATATTCAATGTGTAGTGATCAAATTAGAGTAAGTAGCATATCCATCACCTAAAATCCTATTTCTTTTAATAAATATAGAACTACTCAGGTTGTCCATTTCTTCCTAATTGAGTTTAATCAATCAATCACTTTCAAATATCTGGTCCATTTAAATTAAGCTATTGAAATTATGTTCACGGACTTGTATATAGCATTCCCTTCTTGTCCTTTTAATGCCTACATACTCTGTGACTTCTGGGTTTAGAGGAGTCTTAAAAAATAACACTCCCTCTCACTTCCCTCTGCCCAGAGTGGAAGCAGGACCAGTCTTTGATCCCAGTAAAGCTGTCCTGGAAGATGTTGCTCAGCTCTGGACAGGAGGCTTGCCCACACACCCTGAACCGTACTCATCCACCCAATGACAAGCAGTCCTGAAAAGAACAGGCTCCTTACACAAGCTGGTCTGTGACTTGGAGAAGACGTTCCCTCTGTGTGTGGCAGATCTCAAGGTAGCAAGAAGGAAGGGGGTGAAAGGTGAGTCCCTGCATGCCCACTCCCTTCTCATGCACTCACCAGTCAGGTTGGATGACAGCACGTTGCACTAGCAAAGTCCCCTCAGCAAGGAAGCAGGAAAGGAGAGTCCCCTCCAATAAGAGTTTTTGGTGAACTCACATGAACTGTACTCTGCTGCTTCCAGAAATCACATGAGAGGTGTGTGAGGTGGTCCTGCAATAACAGGTGGAAAGATGAGCCCAATAAATCTCATTTATCAGACCAACGTCCGTCATACACAGGTTAACATCTCACACAGGTTAGAAAATTGCAATGCAGCTCATTAAAGGCTAGATCAGACATTTGTGATAATGTTATGACAATATCAGGCAAGTGAGGACTCGATGCTGGAGACAGGGGTCAGAATTAGAGTGGGGTCAGGCAGGCCAGGCTTCATGGAAGGGGTCTGACTGTAGGTAATGAACAGGAAGTCGAGGTGGCTGGAAGTCAGGGGTATGGGGTGGGGGCACCAGGAATAGAGAAGATGCGGTGGGAAAGATGGGTTAGAGTGAGAGGAAGAAGAATTTGTAAGTGTGCTGATTTGCATGTGCTCTTTTATGAGGGAGAGCTAGAGAAGTGTTCATCGAGAACCACTCTGGGGCCAGACAGTGATGCAGAAGTAAAATGTGATGCTCTGCAAGGCAATCCCACCTGAGAAGGTTTCTGGTTCAAATCCAGAGACATTCCTGGGTACACCAGGCATGCACTTGCCTGGGATTTACGTCTGGTTGGGGGTGGATTGCGGTGGGAGGACCTAGCGGGGTGTGCTGTCTCTCTGTTGCTGTTTCTCACACTCATAGAAGAAAGAAAAAGGGAAGGGAAGAAGGAAGGAAGAAGGAATGGGAGAAACATGAAACATTGGACAAGCACACCAGTTTAGAACATACCTAAATGCTCCATACCAAGTAGCCAAAGCCCCTGTTCAAGGCACCCCGAGTCACCAAAGCTCTTCGTTACCACATACTCCACCATTCTAGTGTCCTTCCCTGGGTCCCAGAACCTCACCATGATCTGGTAAGAAAAGGCTAATACCTGACCCAGCAGGTACCTGGAGTGGGACACCGTTCTGACATTCTGGCTGGTCGGTGCTTGTGCGCCCTGGTTCTTAGATTCCCTTGTCTCTCCCCTGGAGCTGAGGGTTAGAAAGCACCCTTCTGCCACTGTGAGGAGGACGTTAGGGAGCAGCAAGAACTCAGGCCAGATAGGGACCTTGAACCTCAACCCTCCACCCCCAAGCCCCTTCATCCGAATGCTAGCTGGCCTCCTCTGAGAACTGTCCTTGTTCAGGTTTAAAAACAAAACCCTAGAATTTTCTGTTTACAGTGAAAGTTCCAGGAGGGCTAAGTAGCTCCCTTGGACCTCACAGCCCCTTTAAGTCAAATAAACATCTGTCGAGGAGGAACAAGACAGAATTCCTTGTGATCAGATGCTCCTGGTTCTACAGCAATTTATCAAAGGCCCACTCATCAATTAGGGAAATATTTGAAAAATCATCACAGCTCCCGCAAGCGCCTCATGTATAATTCAAAGCGATGGCTCTGGTTGGAGTACGGAGGTTGCAGAGACAGAGTTGCCTTTTGAAGGTAAACTTTCCCATTGTCCTTTTCTTCCTAAACCCAGGAATAATCTCCCAGCCCTTTGAACATGGCATTTACCTCAGATGATTAGGAAGTGTAGAAATCTCGAACCTGAAGTACAGAAACTTGGCCTCCCTTCGGGCTCCTTACAAGGGAGATCATTTCTCAGTCTTGGAAATGGAGAGTCCTTATAAATTAGAGGTAGTAGAAAATGATCTCTCAGATCTGTGCAGTATTCTGCTTTTATCCAAGCCTCTAATAATGAGGCTCTCAAAAGGGGGAGAAAAACAGACATGATCAAATGATACCATGTAAAATACACTTTCACTTTTCTTCTTTCACTAGCCACGCCCCCTAGTGCAGGTGCTCTCACCCCTATTCTGTAGATGAAGAGACTGGAGCAGGGAGGTGGAGTGACTTGCTCCGGGCTGCACAGCAAATTCAGAGTGAATAATATTTGCACATTGGCCACCAGACACTGTCTTTCTGGGCCTAAAAGCCAAGTAGTATTTTGATTCTGTTTGTCCTCTTTGCACACCACAGAGGCTGAGTGGGAAACTGGTCATTTTCCAGTTTTCTTTCATTGAAATTTGGCTTAGAATAATAAAGTCTTATTTTAAAAAATATCAAATACCTAAACTAAGTGCAGTGGCCACATTGCTTACATTATTTAAAGCATCCCATGGCTGCTGCATTTCATCTGATGTACAGGGTCTATTGGTTCCACTTCCGAATTCCCTGATGGCATGCGGAACCCGAGTGATTTAGGACCCGAGGACTGTCCGTTTCAGGGCACTTTAACTATGTAATGTGGGGAGGATGTAGGGAGCACACCTCTGAACAGTGAAGGAAACACGTCCCTTAGATTCAATCTAGAATTTACTCTTCCTGCCCAAACGAATCCCCCACCTGCCCTTATAATGTGGCAGACACAGAGGTGGCTCTGAGAGGGACAGAGTAGAGCTCTGTGGGAACCCTGTGCAGTGGGTCACTGGGGACAGGCTCTCTGCAGGGGGTATGTGGAGGTGGGTGATGGCCCCCCTCAGCCCTATGCCCTTAGGAGGTAGCAGAGGAAGATTGGAGCTCTTCTCTCAGAATTCTCAGCAGTTGAAAAGGCAGACAGCGAGCATTCTGTTCCACTAGTGCAGAGAGGAGGCACCAAAAGCCCACAGCCCAGCACTAACAGAAACCTCCCCCTGCACCCAGACAGAAAGATCTGCCTGTCCTCACTATTCCATGCCCAGCTCCAGCTTGATGTCTGGAACACGGCAGGTGCTCAGCAAGGTGGAAAAAGGAGCCCCAGCTTCATCTCCCTGCAGAAGCCCAAGATGGTCCAGTGTGAGTTGAGAGCCTCCCTTCTGCGTTCCCATGATGACCTGGGATGCTCATCACCAGGGACTGTCACATTATAGCCTAGTGATCCGAGTTTGGGTCTGCTTCCTTCCTAGGGCCTGCTTTGCAACCTCAGCATCTTCTCTGCAGTATGGTCCATACTAAGCCCCACAGGCAGAAGGAAGGAAGGGAGGGAAGAAAGAAGGAAGAAAATAAAAGGGAGGAAGGGAAAAAGAAAGGCAGAGTCTCTTTAACCACATTGCACTAAGGGTTTCACTGATAGCTGGGTGGAGAAGAGACTGGAAGTGGATAGCAGGTCCCCCTGTACACCCATCCCGTCTCTATGTGTGTGAATATGATTATGCTGCTGCAAACTCTGCAAGGAACCACACCTAGTTCTTCTCCTATAGTGGAAGCTATGCTGTGCTGTTATTCTTTTTCTATTTTATGTTTGTTAATTGCCAAAAGGCATGCATGCTTATGAGAGAGAGAGAGATAGAGAGAGAGAGAGAGAGAGATAGAGAGGGAGAAAACATCTTCCAGTGGGATGTGGTCACATCCCTCCATTTACCTAATCTGTTAGATTGCATGGGGTCTCCAGGTCAAGAACCTGTCCCTGGGACCAGCAGTTAGCGTAATGACTATGTCACTGGACTCCCATGTAGTCGACCGTGGTTTGCGTCCCGGACCCGGTGGCTTAAAACTCACGCCGGGCGCGTGCGCATGCGTGCCCAAGATCCCGAGAGGAGAATGGAGGAGAAGGGATTGCGGCGTGGCGGAGGCGTGGCCCCGTGGCCATCCCCCCCAGGGGGTGATTTCTCACTTTCTGTCCCTCTGTCTCTCTCTGTCTGTCTGGTGAGCGCACGCGCCCTATAGCAAAAACCTCTCAAAAACAAAAACAAACAAACAAAAAAACCCAAAAAACAAACAAACAAAAAACCCTGTCCCTGAACGTGAAGGTGAAGCCTGCATTATTTTCTTCCTAGCCTCTACCTTTAGAACAGGTGTAAATGTGAGAATACTTCTTCCCTTCTCTGAGTCTCATCTTTCTCCCTAGAAAATAAGAAGGCTCCCCCAGATGATCCCAAAGGGTTCCTAGAATTTTGGGCAAAACAAAGAGGGAGGTGGATGCGGTGATGGCATTCTGGCAGCCTTCTGCAGCAATTCCACTGACAGTTCCCAGCAGCCTAGGGGAGCAGGGTGCATGTGTGGGTTGAGCTTCGAGGAAGAAAAGTGAGCAAGCGTGAGTTAGCACTCCTGCTCAGGCTGGGGAAACGTGACAAAGACACAGAGGAGCCCTGTCATTGCTCCCCAGCCCCCTCCCCAGACTGTGAAGACAGCAGACTTCCAGACTGGAAACAGGATCTTCCTCCTGACTGAGGGACAGTGGCAGGGCCTCCCCTCTTGCAAGCTGAGGGATGGAGAATGGAAGTACACAGCAATGCTCTGTCTGCTTGTATCGTTTTTCCTTCAGACATTTTGGAAACAAGGATACAATCTCTCAGAAAACCCAGTGCAAGCTGTGGAGCTTCTTCTCAGAAATGCACAGAGACCTGACATTTTGCAACAGATGTAAGGGAGATGCTAGAGCTCTAGGAGTTCATTTCTGACCTCTGGGGTCCAGATAGAGACTCCTACTCTAGACCCACCTAGAGTAGAGAGGGCTGGGAAACACAGGTCCTGGGGCTTAGTTCTAATCCAGGTGCTGCTCCAGTTGGCCACACCTTCCCTGCTCTGCGAGGCCTCAATCTTGCCATCCATAAAATGGACAACTGGGAAGGATTGGCAGGGACAACCTAGGATTCGGTCATTTGATTATCCTTGCTCAGTGGTCCAGACCAAGTTGGAGCCAGCCTCGCTTGGGATGGTAGATGCTAAGACCCAGATGCTCTGCTTGGAGAGCTTGCTCTTTGCAGTCTGCCAGCTCTGATTGTCTAGTTGAAGCTCCTCCCTGCAGCTGGTGCTCCCTGACGTCTTCCTTCTCGTACCATCCTCACAGTCCTAACCCTGCTCCCTTTGAGCTCCCATCCCCACTTCTTTACAGGTAGGAGCCCTAGTGGCAGTTTCTGTTGGGGTTTGCTCCTTGACCCAGGTCGCATGACATTCTTTAGCTGGAAGCCATTTATCTACTGAAAAAAATCACAATGGATTCACACCATGACCGGTAAAAACCCATTGAGCAAAGGTTCTCTATCTCCACCTCTTCAAAACTCTGCTCACTTATTCAGACCATTGTCCTCCTAGCTGCCTGTAGTTTCTTTCTGAGGCTTCATGCACCTTCTTCTCACTTCTGTCCTGGGAGTTATTCTTTAAGACAGCCTTACCAGATTACCCACACCTGAGTGAGGCATTCTGATCCTCCATCTCACACCGGCCAGGTGTCTTTAGAAGCAGGGGATAAGGTGCCAACCCCTGCACCAGCCTCTTCAACAGGTCAGTGTTGAAGTCTCAGTCCCCATGACAACTCCTTGAGACAAATATCATTATCCCCACCTGCAGACAGGGAGCTGAATCAGAGGGAGGTGTGGCTTGCTGACTTGGGCACAGAGAAAGTGCCTGAGCCTAAAACCAGGTCCTGCTGTCCTGTCAGCTTCCTACCCCTGTGCTGAGAGTCTCGTGCATCCTGACTTATTTACCTCTGGTTGTTATATAGCTTCTCCCGCAGATCTGGGGTCTCCTGAGAACAGAGGCTGCTGTATTCCTCTTTGCCTCCTTCCCAGCTCTGTGCTCAGCCAATGTTTGAAGGATTGAATTAATTCTCACCACACAGTGGTTGGCATTTCCCCCGCACCTCAAGTTGCAGTAATGAAATTTCTACCATATGCTTGTAAAGAATTGAAATGTCCAAAATGTCACAACCTGGAGGAAACTGGAGCTCTTGAAATTTACAAATAAAACAATGGCTGCTGTTTATGGAGCATATGCCATGGGACCCATTGTGAGCATTTCTATCTGGAGTGGGCAGATATTCATTTGGTTCCAGAACAGTGACATTGGTGGTATCTAGGGCTGGCTTTGCCTCTGATCTGGTGTCCCTGCATACTCTGCTAGTTACCTCACCTGTAGGTCATTGTTGTTACCATGCCCCCTCTTATGGATGAGAAAAACCAAAGCGCAGGAGGGAGAAGTTGAATATCCAAAGCTACACAGCTAGGCATCGAAGCCTGGAGAGCCTGATCATGGCATGCACAGTTTAACCAGAACATGGAGCAGCCTCAAAGTTGGCTTTCATCCCTCCATGCTCCAGGATAGGTTGGGCCTTCTGCCACCCTCTATGGGCCTGTGTTCAGTATTCCCATGGGGCAGGTGGGGACTGGCTCACCCACAAGCCACATCTCCAGGCAGTGCAGCCCACTCGTTCACAAGAAAACACTCCTACCAGACCCCAGCTTTACCCTCAGAGGCTGCCTGGGATGAGTGGGCAGGACAGCTTGAGAGGGGCACTACTGGGTGGGGTCAGTGGGTCCACTCTTCACACAGAGGAGTGTGTGAACAGACTGCCAGACTGACCTTGCGGAAAAATGGATTATAAGAACTGACCTTTAGTCCTTCATATTTTGGCAACTCCGAAAGGATTATCTATGAATTTGGGGCCCGAGATCAGGCTGCTCATTACTGTGTGATACTGGCCTGGTGATTGCTCTGTTCTGCAAAGTCACTGAGGCTGGATATCCCGAGGGCATATGCCTACCCAGCTCTCCTACTCTGAAGGCTGACAGTGGGCTCTGGGCCTGTGTTCACGTGCCAGTAGTGGGTAGAGGATGGGCCCATGGACCTCTCTTACTTTGGTGTCAAGTGAGGGCAATAATAACAGTAGCTACTTCAGCCAGACACTGCATGTGAAGAGCTTAGAACATTCTAGTCACATGGCGCACACGCAGTAGCCCTTCGTGATTGTCACCTTAGGGCTGATGTGGTCACTGGCTCTGAGCCTGGTCCCTGTGTCATATGGATAACACAATGAGAAATGAAGACCCAGAGAGCTGTGCTCAGGATCGCAGAGCTTAAACAGGGATTGGGCCAGGCCTTTGTCTCCCCTTGTCTCTGAGCTCCAGGAAGGAGACTAGTGATTTGGAAAGCAGGTGACAACAGTTCTCCATGATACAAGAAGAAATGCCCTCTCTGCTTCTCCATTCCCCTGTCAGACTGCCCACCACTGCCAGCTGTGAAGGGTGGGAGACGCTGGAGCTCAGCAGCCTGGGGCTTCAGTCCTCTCTCCTTTGCCTACCTACTGTGTGACTTTGGGCTGGGCGAGTGACCTCCCTGGGCCGACATGTTTCCACAAATAAAATAAGGGAAGCAACCCACCCTCTACACTTACAGAATGGTTTTGAGGAATCACCACAATCCTGGATTCAAAAGTGCTTCCTCCATGGCAAAGGCCCACACAGGCAAGGCCCTCCGATAGCTCCATGCTCATCCTGGTCCCTGCAAGAAACAGCTCAGATGGGACCATTAAGGGACTCTATTGAAGCGGGCCAGGGTGGAGGGAAACCATGGAGACAGTGCAACAAGCAGAGGCCAGCAGGAGTGGGTGCCACTGCCACCCATCTGTGAAGACACTGCACAGGCAGGGCAGGATGCAGTCACCCCAACAGGGAGGCAGCAAGGGCTGTACACAGATAGTTGGCAGAGGGCTAGGCCAGCCCTCAGTGACCTGAGAGGAGGGAGCCAGAGGGCTCTACGCTCTTATTTCTATTTCTTCCCTCCGTGGGATCACCTGCCTCAGCTGCCCATTGGCTGGGCTCAGTGGAAGCCCGAGAAATATGGTCCCCAGGACAGGTTGCAGGGCAGGTGCAGGAGGAAGGAGAGAGCCACTGGGATGATAAGCAGGAGACGTCCAGGGTCATGGACAAGGGACATATCTGAGGTCCACTTTCCTCCCCGCTCTCGCTCCCCCAGTTCTGCTTCCATATCTTGGGAGCCGACAAGACAAAGACGGACACGCACTGGGGATAGCGCCATATTCAACCTGTCAGGGGGTTTATTGTAAAAGGAGATTTAGTCTCTCTTTTTTTTTTTTTTTGCAAGTAAAACAATGAAACCTCCATAATTGTTCCAGGAGAAATAAACATGCCAAAATATTTAAGTACTAATAAAACTTAAGAATTATCTAGGCATATTTAAATATAGATGTATTTTTATGGCTGGCAATGAAGGCAATTGCTAGCAGAAAGCATTTCATCCAGGCTGTTTAATGCCAAACCACCCACCCCCTCTTCTGAGGCTTGGGTGGGGAGGGGGCGCAGAGGGGGCCCAGGGTGGAGCCTTCATAGGGATGGGAAGAGGCTCCCCTCACAGCAAAGGCGGTCACATGGAGTGACTGAGTTGCAGGTGGGGCACCAGGCTCGACCCTCCATGTTGCTTGCTCTTCCTTCAATCTTCTCTGCAACACCAGGTCATACTAATGCCATCTCTATATTTGACAGCAGAAAAATAGGAGGCACATAGAATAAAACAGCTTGCCCTGGGCTGCACAGCTGGTAACCACTGGGGCCGGGATGAGTCAGCCTGATGGAGGAACCCACTCTCTGGACCATCTCTTTTTACTACCTGGCCCTGGGCTGAGAACTAGGGGTACAGATTTGCAGCAGGCCCAGTTCACTGCCCTCACAGCTCTTGCCAAGACCACGCGTTAACCTGTGCACAGACTTTTCCTAGTGCCTGCCCACACTGCCCGCAGCGCTTTCAATGCTGCTGCCTCTCCCTCTCTCAGTCTGTGTGTGTGCACCCAGGACCTTGTCACTTGCTGAAGCTCCTTTCCTTAAGATCGTAGTTCGGGTCAGTAATGGATACCGGGTGCTGGATGAGAAGATGAACATACAGTTCCTGCATTAGAGAAATTCTGGAAGTTTCTTCCTGAAATTCTCTGCCCACTTAAAACTAACTCTCTATTTCTTTCCCCACAGCCCTTGGAAACCACCATTCTACATTCTGTCTCTATGGATTTGACTACTCTAAGTACCTTATATACATGGAATTATATAAATTATATAGCATTTGTCCTTTGGTGTCTGCCTTATTGTACTTAGCATAATGTCCTCAAGGTTCATGCATGTTGTTGCATGTGTCAGGAGGTCCTTTTTTTTTATATATGGATATACCATTATATGGATATACCACATTTTGCTTATCCACTCATCTGACAATAGACACTTTGTATTATTTATGGGTTTTGACTATTGTTACTCATGCTGCTATGAACCCAGATGTACAAATTGCTGATCAAGTTCCTGCTGTCATTGCCTTTGGGTGTATACTCAGAATTGGAATTGCTGGAACATGGTGATTCTATGTTCAGGCTCTTGAACCATAGCCTTTTTTTAAAATTAAATTTAATTTTATTCAAAAATCTTTTCTTAGAGATATTTTTGTTATAGAGCATGTGTACTTGCCAGAGAGTCACAGAGAGAGAGAAGAGAGAAAGTGAGAAATCACTCCCTAGGGGGGATAGCTATGCCATGAACCCTTTTCCTTCATTCTCCTTTGGGGTTCTTGGGCATGCATTCACACGCATCCATTGTGAGTTTTAAGCAGCTGGATCTGGGACTCAAACCACCGTCAGCTACAGAGGAGTCCAGCTATGTAACCATTACGCCATCTGCTGGTCCCTGTAACAGCCATTCTAGTGACTGTGAAGTAGACTCTCATTATAGTTTCAGCTTGCATTTCCCAATTGATTAGTGGTGTTGAACATCTTTGTGTCTTTATTGGCCACTGATATGTTTTCTTTCAAGAAATGTCTACCCAAGTTCTTTGCCTTCTTTTAGTGAGCTTGTTTATTTTCATTGTTGTTGAGTTCTAGCCCATGTTTTATTTTAACATCAAATAAATTGTTCAACCATTTTTCCATTGGTAACGGAAATGTATGATTATGGGTGTCAGTGCATAGGACAAAGGCATTTAGGAAGAACTTTATTTAATCCTCATAGTAACTATGTGATATTTGGCCAGCCAGTGGCGTGGCAGTTAAGGCATGGATCCCCACATGCCTGACTGCCTGGTTTGGGTCCCTGGACCTAGTAGCTTGAGAAACACACTGGGCATGTGTGTGTGTATGTGTGTGTATGTGTGTGTGTGTACCCAAAATCCTACAAGGAAGGAGAAATGGAGAAGGCATTGCTTCTCTGGGGGGTGATTCATTCCCTGTGGGGTGATTTCTCACTTCCTTTCTTTTTCTGTCTCTCTCCTGCAAGTGCACATGCCCTCTGGTGAATTAAAACCAAACCAAACCAAACAAAAAACTGTGTGATATAAGAGCTATGACTTACCTACAAAGAAGCTGAGGTTCAATTAGGCGACTTGCCCAAGGTCATGCAGCTGGTATATGATGGGCCAGGATTTGGATCTTATCTCATCCTTACCACGGTCTGCCTCTATAAAGTGATGCTTTCTGTCCCTGACGCCACCTCCCTGCAGAAGCCAAGGCTTCTAAAATAGAACGGGAGGACGGCACAATAATGACAACACATTATTGTAATCTGCAGCAGAGATACCCTCAGGTGAATGATGTCACCCCAAAGTTCGGAGCAAGGCCCACCATTAATCTCATGGTTACAAACAATATAGCAAGATTATGCTGGACTCCTGCCCAGTTAAGTGGACATTTGGATTTTTTCCAAAACAAATGTGGATACTGTAAATACAGGTCAGCTGGTTTGCAGGAAATTAGCAGCCAGACAAAGCTGCAGCTAGAGAGATTTTCCAAAAGTTCTACTACAAAGAGCCTGGGGGTGGGGTGGCCATTTGGAGTATGTCTCCCACTTATAAAATGCTGGGATATTTTCACTTCTCTTCCCTGTCCTTTCTTTATTGTCAGAGGGCTCATGCAGTAGAGAGAAAGAGAGAGGGAGAGAGAGAGAGAGTAAGCACCCCCTAATGGAGCGTAGTCATGCTCATTTGGAAGTTTTCTCCCCATTTCACTATCTGTCAGAACTTTGGACACCCACACCATACACCTGGTATGTTTTTCAAGCGCCAGGGCCTGGATTTGAGTCATGGTCAGCCACGTGGGAACTGGCTCCCACTGCACAGTGCTTAACTGCTATGCTATGGGGTTGGCCCCCCAAATGCTGTTTATTATTCATTCATTCATTCCTGACATGCTTTTGAGGGACTCTCAGGAATCTGGCTGCATGCTGGGCTTGGGCTCATATATGAAATGGTATGGGTGCAAAGGGGCAGCCATCTGTTCTCCAGAACAATCCATCTTCAACCAGGAAACCGACACCCAGAGAGGTCAGATCCTTGCTCACATCACGCAGCAAGTATATGAGTAGAAAAGCTGGGAAGACTTTCCATGTCACCCTTAAGCCATTTGACTTCCCTAAATAACAATATTGTGGGTGTTTAAACTACTGAATTTTCTAGACTGCTTCCTATTCTCAGAAAAGATACAATAATCCTTTGGCAGAACTCATGCGCTAATTTTGTTTTTGAAACATAATGTGAATATAGATATGACTTTCTTTCTTTTCTCTGGGAACATGTAGGTGGAGGTTCGCACTTACTTCCAGGAAAAGTTAGACGACCACACGACAAGGAACTAAAAGTGAGTGTTCATAGCATGCTTTGATTAAGTGCCCCATGAGTGGGACAGACAGTGAGTCCTTTTAATCTACTCCTACCTGGGATGTAAGAGCAGGGATTGTCTTCCTTCATCAGCTCAAAACTCTGAAGGGCTGAGACTTCACTCTAGGCACTGTACAGAGGCTAGGTAAGAGGTCTGATAAGGGTCCCCAAGTTTCAGCTTCTACTTGGCATGGGTGTTTCCATAACAGGCTGGCTCTAGGGGTATTCTTCTCCTGACAAAACTTTAGCCAGGGGTAGATTCGACATCTATTTGTTGATTACCTTAGAAGAGTTGAAAGAGGATCTATTTACCTGAACATCAAAGAGAGATGAAACTAGAAGCATTGACTCAGCCTAGAGGCTTTGCTCCGCCATTGCCGATCATCCTCCAGGTCTGCACAGACCCCATGCTGCAAGAGCTGCTGCCAGCAGTCCAAGGGCTCTTTAACTGGGCCCTGGGCTTCCTCTTGTGGGAGGTGCCATCTGACCACTCTGCACAGATGATAATTGCTTATTACTTTAGCCCAGAAAAACTAAAGGTTTTTAATGAACAATTATTTATTTAATGTTACTTATTATTACTATGATTATTATTTTTTAAATTTTTACTATAGGGCCTGTGTGCTCCCCTGAGAGAGACAGAGAGATAGAGAGGGAGGGAAAATAAGAAAGTAAGCCTCCAGGCATGGGATTTGAACCACAGTCAGTCATGTAGGAGGCCAGTGCCCTAACTACCACTCCACCTATTGGTTCAAAAAACCAAATCTTAACCAAATTCATAGTAAGTATAAATGCTTGGGAATTTTTTGTAGAAGAAAGGAGGGAAAGAAGGAAAGAAGGAAGGAGATGGAAGGAAGGAAGGAAGGAAAAAGAGAAAAACTCTTGAATAAAAACTTCCTTTTAGCAAAATTCAGGAGATTCACTTGGTCTTATTGCATTTGTTGGGAATGTCAGATCCTTTTGTCAATAAAGCCTGGCATACATAATGTTGGTGTATGTGTGATGTCTCTTGATGTTTGTTGCGTGAACGAATGACTATCACGGAGATCTCATACTTGTTTATCTCAGGGGAGAGTGCTTTATGGAACCTTACTGGTCACTGGTAGTAAGATCAAGAGTAATTCACAGACTCAGTCTTTGGTTTTAAGTCATGAGAAAATAAGCACCTGATACAATCTTCCCATTAGGAGGCCAGTTTGTACTCTCAGCAGCAAAGTTATGCGCAATGCCATGTGCATTTAGTGTGACTTCTCGGTCCAGCCCTTTCAGGACCATCTCTCCCAGGCAAGCTCTTCAATTACCAGTGAAAGGGCTCTTGTCTGGACACAGCCAGTGACTCACCTCTTACCTTTCAAACTAGGAACACGAGGAGTCCCAAGTAAGCTAGCAGAGGTGCTCTGGGGATAGACAGGAGGAAAAGGGAGCACTTGCCTAGTTGCTGGTGTAAACAGGCTGATTAATCCAGACACAAGAAAGAAAACTTTTTTTAAATGCCTAAATTCAAAATTGTTTTCTTTTAGTTAAAATACCGCAATGATCTGTTTTCTAAGTGATGGTTCTACCACCTCCTGAACAATTTCCCTTCCAGGAAATCAAGACTCTCCACCACCTTTTCCACCTCCCAGTTCATGACTCAGAAAATGAAGCTTGAAGAAGGTGCCTAAAAATAGAAGAGGAGCGGAGTAGCGCTGCGGGGTGAGTAGCGCTGCGGGGTGAGGCCCAACATCTCGCCACATTAACCCTGCGAACTCAGCCCAGTAAACGAGGCTGGGAGCCATTAATGCCTAATGATGTTGCATTGTCTTCCAATAACAAACCATCTCACCAGTTGGTTTTATAGAGGACCAGCTGTTGTTAATTGGGGAAGATGAGCATGAAATGGCAGCTTTCACACCTGACCAGGAGAGAGCTGCAACGTCAGGGGGCAAGATGGGTGTGATGCTGCAAACAGGGAGCGCCTTAGCTCTGCCTCGGGGAAGGAGAGACACAGGCAGCAGCTCAGGGTTCTAGCTCTTCTCACCTCCTTGGTGGGCAGAAAAAGTGAACAAGACTGTCAAATTCATGTGCATCCCACCATCTTCTTCTGTAGCGTAAAAACATCCACTTACCACCCCGTGTCCTCTCCATTCGTTTGTCATGTGTCTTGAGCAAGGTGGGGTCAACCCAAGCCAAAATACCATACTGCACATCCAGAGCTTGGGGCCAGCATTGAGCAGGCTGAGGCTCTGCAGAGGAGGTGCGGCCAGGTTCTTTGCCTCGATCCTGCTCACAGGTGACTGGAGCAGGGATGGATAACTGAACCCAGGGAAATGGTCAACAGGCTGCCAGAAACCAGGGACGTGAAAGCCTGGCTCCCCTGCTAGAACTGGCTCGATCACATTTTCTCCCTTGACATTTCATCATCCCAGAAAGAGGGGACAGTTGGCAGTGGGAGCCCTACCATGCTGTAGAGTTTGGGTCAGAAGGGAGCCAGTCATAGGGGCAGGGAACTTTGTGGACAGAGGCACCAGAAGGAGGATTCGAGGAGCTTCCTGACCAGGATCTGCCTTACCACATGTTGGATGCAGAGGCCATAACACCGTCTGGCTCAGGTCCTGTCCTTGGCCTTCTAGAAGACCTCGGTTTGCCTTTTGATCAACCCACCAGCCTTAAGACAGAGCGAGTCAGTCTCTGTTTGCAGCCCAGAGCTCCCTGTCCAGGAACATGGCTCCCAAGAGGAATTATTCAAGATTGGCAAAGAGAAGTGGGTACAGGCTGGGGAAAGGTGAATCCTGAGGGTTTGTGGTTGAAGCTGAAAAAGCTGGAAATCTTATGTTTGGAATACCAACTGTGTGCACGTAAAACCTTGAAGTCCGCAGCGGTCTTCCCAAGACACTGAAAGCATGCTATATTATCCTTATCTCTTGGACAGGGAAACCGAGGCTCTGCAATATCAAGCAAGCTGCTCATCTTTAGCGAGCAGGGACTAAAGATGATCAGGGATTTGGACTGAGTTTGTGACTCTCTTCTGGTGCTCTTTGGATGGCACTGCACTGCAGCTGTTGGCAGGGGAGAAGCACCGCAGGCCCTCCCATTGGCCAGCAGCAGCAGAAAGCTGTTTCCGGAAGCTCAGTCTGGCTGCCTCAACTCCTGCAGACTGACAAAAGCACAGGCCTTTCTCTGCCTATATTTGCCTTTATTTTCAGCACTGCTACAAAAGACGGCAATGTGGAGCATTAAAACATGTACTGTAAATAAACCAAATTAAAGTAAAATTGACTCATTTAGCAACCAGCCTCCAATCTTGCATTAGAGGCAATTGAAGAGATTTCACAGATTTTAGTAACCAGATAAGATTATTATATAAACAGACTTCTGCATTGAATGATGAGCCATATCTTGAGGAGAATATTTGAAATCAATAGCAATACAGGCTGAGAATTAAGTAATGTGGTTAAGCACCTTTGAATGATGCCATTTTTAAGAGCTGATTAGAAATAAATATGCCAATTGCAACAGAGCTGATAGCTAGAATCAAGTGATGATTAATCAATTTGGGCCTGAGAGGCAGGGAGGCCATCTTGCTAAGAATGTGGCCAACCCTATACTCTGGCTTGCAGGAGAGGAATTGAGAAGGCAGGTTTGGGGCTATCTGGAAGAAGATGGTGGCTTGGAGAAAGGATGAGAAAAAAGGTGTCAGATCTTCATGCAGAACCACTGCTCTACCCACCAAGAAGCTGACCACCATGATGTGCTCAGAGGTGCCCAAGAATGATAGCAGGATAGCTGTAAGCTGCTTACTCTGCTCACACAGGGTGAGCCAGCAGTAGGGAAGAAATATTGTTGGGACACTGACGACCTTGGGACTGCATTTGGAAAGCCCAATTACCACTCAGCTGGAAAATGATTGGTCTTTTGGCTGCCTTGTAATCATCTTTCACCTGGACAATTGGACCCGCTTCCTGATGGGTCCCCACATGAGGTGAGAGGAGGCTGAATGCATTCCACATGCGGTCACCATAGTGATCTTGCTAATAATGCATTGTGGGATCTTGTTACTCACCTCCTAGAAATCGTTGTTGCCTCTCATCACCTTATGGCCAAGTCTGGATATCTTAGCTTAGGGTTCAAGGCCCTTTGTGACCCTGCTGTCTCTAGTTGCCTCACTCCTTTCTATTTCCCATCCCTGCCTGCCAATCACACCAAACAGAAGAGTTTAGTGGTGTCCAAGTAGACCCTGCTCTCCGAGGTGCACCTCTGTTCCCACTGAGCTCTCCATACTTCCCCTGACTGCTAAAACCACATCCTTCCCTTCACGTAGATCAAAGGCCACCCTTCAGGAAAGCTCGCCTCAACTGTTCCTTTCCTCTCCCCATGCAGAACTAGCTGTTCTCTCTTTGTTACTCCCATCCGTAACGACCCTTTTCCTGTTTCACATCAGTGTCACGTATTATTCCTCTCTGAGTTCGTAAGTACTGACTGGCACCTTAGCAGTGCTACTCACCGTAGTTCGCCTGAAGATACAGGGAGAGAACACAGATGTGACTCTGCCCTCTTGGAACTCAGTTTCAGATTAAGGATTTCATACATCATGCAACAGTCTTGACTCTGAGGGGCAAGATGCATTTATTTAACTCACCTAGCACAAAGCAGGCACTCAGTAAGTGGTTTAACAAATGAATGAATGAATGAATGAATGAGAGACCAAACAAGTGAATGAATGACAAAAATGGATCAGTGGGAGGAGGCTGCAATGAAGCAAAATTTTTGCTTGCTAGAAGAGGCTGGGGTTCTGTCCAGCACTGCATAATCTGCCTTCTGCAGGGCTGAGCTCCTAGGAACTTCAGGCATCCATGCAGACGGAAACCATCTGTCAAAGAGGTTCCAGAAAACACTCAGAATTGGCTGCGAGATTGAGATTGTGGCGCTGTGGGCTCTATGCCAGCCCTGTCATTGGCTTGCTGTGTGAACTCAGGTAGAACTTCAGAGCGAGTGCATCCTCTCTTTAAGCCTCAGTTTCCCCAACTGTAAAATGAAGATGTGGAATGCAAGTGGTATGAGAATACAGAACATACTTCTTTTGAAATGTTGGTGACTTTCAAAAATTTCCTCTTACAGTGGACCATTAGTGTGTTAGGAAGGGCAGTGAAAAATGAAACACGTGTGAGACGAGGAGAGAAAGTTTAAGTGCAAGATTTTGTAACAGGAATATTATGTGAGCTAGTATAAGCTGGGAAAGCTTCTTGGAGGAGACACAATTTGATTAGCTTAAAGAGTGAGTAGACTTAGATATTTGGAAGATGGAGAAATGCATTTTAGGCTGATGTGAGAGCAATTTTGAATCAGAAAAGCAATGTCCGCAAGGCTTACGTGGATGCCTACACTTGTCATGCCCTCATCCTGGACCTGGGACATGGCCGGGAGGAGGCCTTGTTCAGAAGGCTGAGCTTCTTACTCCATAGGGCAAGATGCGGCTCTTCTTTGCAGTGCTTTTCCCTTGTCCTCTGCCTTGAGCAGATATGTGTCCTCTGGCTCCACGAGGCTCTGGACTCACATTCCCTGCAGACTGACTGTAGAGACACAGGCTGAAGCTGGGCTCTCGGGAAGGACTCTGCTCTGCTTTTGTGGATCTGTAGGCTCTGGGGCTCTTCTGCTTGGGAAGCAGGGGCTTGGACTTCCCCCAGCAACTCCCCAGAAGAGGACTGCTGTGCCCAGGTAAACCAAACACAGGCAGAGAACCCCACTTTCCAGGCCAGCAGCCGGGCTTTGGGGTCTCCAACAGGAGCTTACAGCTGGGAGGCTGCAGCAGTGATGTCTGCTGGAGCTGCTCGCTCATGGAGGCCATCTGTCTGCCAGCCTGCTCCTCATACTTCCGTCTAATTGTCCAGCTTTATGAGCTCGGGGCTCTGATGGGGTGCTGGGAATTAGACCCCTCAAAGTCACTCTCAGTCTACTGACAAACGCACACTGAGGCTTCCTCCCCACTTCTCCTTTCTGCTTCTTTCCTCTCTAGTACAGCAGCCTAAGGCAACCAAAAGGACCCCTGATGATTGTCAAACACGTATAACAGATGGGGAAACTGAGGCTGAGAGAAAAGAGGCGTCTCGCTCTGGCCTAGCCTGTCTCTCCCAGCCTAGTACCTGCACCCCCTGCACATGCGATTGCTGGCCAACTGTCGTGTTGTTACCAGGTTTTAACACTGCACACTTCCCTCTGGTTCTTGCTCTTTGAGCTGAGCGAGATGAGAAACACAGCCACACCTAAGGGTCAAGTTAAACACATGTGGTTACTTCCTGCTTTCCCTCCACGACTTCTTGACACGCAAGGTATGGGGAAGAGGGCCAGGGCACACCCTCAGCTCACCATCGCCCCTGCAAGGAGCCTGCACAGGCCAGCAGAGGGGAACCTGCCTCCCCGTTAGCAGTGTACAGTGGCCTCTCCTGGTCCAAGAGGAGCCACCTGGTCTCTCACTGAGTCCCACAGTGACAGCCCACACCCGGCTGGCTTCCTGCAGGCACAGGAGAGGAGACACAGTTCCTCCTTTCATGAGCTAACCAGACTGAATGCAGCTGCAGTTTCCATCAGTGCCACCAAATATACCAGCTACTTCCTCGCCACTTCTTGAGCTTATTCAAGTTCAAATCAGGAGATTCTAGAGTGACAGACCTAGAGAGTTCTGTGTTGATGACGGGTAGCCCTCTGAAAGGATTCTTCTTACCTGACATATTGAGTTGGGATTCCCTAGCCCCACAGGGTGAGACCTGGGCTCCTCCCCTAATGACTGCTATCCAAAGTCCCACTCTACAATAAGACATAACTGATGATTGTAGAGTGAGACAAGCAGATGGGAAATTCCTTGCAGAGCGATCGACTAGAGAACACACTTGCTGTTTTCTTTCTGGTGGTGGTGGCTATGGATGTACCAGAGGGTGCTGGAAACCTTTCTTCCCTTCCTCCATCTGATCAATGTGGTGTTTTTTTAAAGTTGGAGAAGCTTTGTCTCTAAGGGATTGCTTTTTAGTTGCCAGAAGGTGCGTGCACTTGCTAGAGAGAGACAGAAGACAGAGGGAACAAGCACCTCCCCCTGGGGCATGGTCATGATGTAATCCCTTCTTCTCCATCCCTCCCCTGTGTTGGGATTTGGGGCATACATGCATATGTACCTAGTATGTTTTTTAATTCCTCAGGGCCAGGATTCAAACTGTGGCCAGCCTCGTGGGATCCAGTTGCCTTAAGCAGTAGGCTACAGGCCTGGCCTATGCTTTTTATTTTTCTAAATGTTGGTGTTTCAGAGCAAGATGGTAGAATGTTCCAGTCCCTGAAGGAGACTCTTGAGTTTGAAGACTATCAGTCTAGGAGATGAGTGGGGAGATGGGGTGGAACCTCTGAGGACAGAGAGACTGTCATCCAGAGCAGCCAGGGAGGGATCTGTCCTCCCTGACATACCAGTATCTAGACTTGTCAGCACACCTCACACCCTGACGACGTTAGAACAAGGGCTGTGTGCACACTGGCCTCATGCGTGTGTGTTGGGGCAGGGGGAATGTTTAGAGACCAAGGAAAGGTCAGTCTTTGGAAACTGAGTGGACACAGATGGACCAAGATGGGAGTGGGGCTGTGGGGGATGTTGAGGAAGCCAAACAACTTTAGTAGAAGCCAGAAATCAAGCCCCAGGTGGTTCCAGGAGCCTATGTCAAGGCGTATGGTTGTGCTGATGGTGTTCACACAGAACTACTCTGTTTTTCAGCTGGGACTCTTCTTTAATTTTTTTTTTTTTAAGAGAGATTTTTGCTATAAGGGGCATGCATTCACCAGAGAGACAGAGAGACAGAAATTGAGAAATCACCACCCCCCACCCCCCCTGGGAATGACTACGTTGTAATCCCTTCTCCTCCATTCTCCTCTCAGGACTTTGGACGTAGATGCACAGGCACCAAGCATGAGTTTGAAACAGCCAGGTCTGGGACTTGAACTGTAGTCGACTACATTGGAGTCCAATGATGTAACCATTACGCCATCTGTTGGTCCCAATCCTATTTTAATTTTTAATAATTTTTAAAAAACCAACCATTTCTGTACCACCTCATGCCATCATGATTAAGATGGCTGGCTGGATCCCAGTTGGCCGACTGTGTAGTTCAAGTCCTAGATCCAACTGCTTGACAAATATGCCAAAGGAGGGAGAAATGGAGGAGAAGGGACTGTGGCATGACCATGCCCTATGGGGGTGCTTTCCCACTTTTCCTCTCTATTTCTTTCCAGGAAGCATACCTTCCCTTTGACAAATAAATAAATAAGTAGATGATGAGCTAGCCCCATAGCTTAGTGGTTAAGGAACCCAGAGCCACATGGCTAACCATAGTTCAAATCCCAGCTTCAGCACCTTGGAAAACATGGAGTGCATGTGAATCCCAACAGTACAGAGAATGGAGGAGAAGGGATTGTGTCATGACTATACCCCATTGTGTGTGTATGTGGGGGGGGGGCTTTCTCCCTCTCTGTCTGTCAATCAAAAAAGAAAAAAAATCAGCTGTTATAGACATTGTCTCTGGTTCACGTCATGTCACCCAGGTTAGGGAGATGAATCAGACATAGGCCCCTCAGTTCTGAAAGAGCTTAGACTCTAAGAAAAGACAGTCCAGTTGCAAAAGAGAGCTACAGAGTAAGAGAGACTTTGGCAAGACCAGCGGGAATGACGTGTTGTGAGACCCCAACAAGGTAACCAATCTGGGTTGGATGGAGTCAGGAAAGGGCTTGGGAAAAGATGTTTCCCAGGATGGGCATCTCCAACCAGCGCTGGGGTGGGGTGAGTGGCTTAAACATCACAGTGTCAGCACTTGGCTGTCTTAAAGGACCTTCCCCTCTATATTCCCAAGTGATTCTCACAATAACTGTGGTTTCTGATTTTATTCGCCAACATGCTCATCTTCCCCAGCTGTATAAACATTTGGGCAGAGTGACTGGGTGTAAGTAATTATTCTGGAAACTTAGCAGAGGCCGCAGAGGGGCATGCGTGTGCATTTGAATGATGTTGATTACCTCAAGTGAGAGCTGGGCCCAAGCGAGCCCTGCAGGGAAGCACTGAGCTCTTCGCGGGGCCATCGCTCAGTAACAGGAGCAGTGGCATGAACACATGGAATCGCCCTAAGTGATCCCGCCAGGCCCTCGCTCTCAACACAGCTCGCAATGAGCGACTTTGTCCAGCCCTGATGGGGTGGGGATCAGGTTTAGCAAGGGAAAGGGCTGCCCAGAAGAGAGGAATGTCCTCTTGTGGAGAAACTTTTGTCATCTCCTGCTAGCTGTCCTCGTGGCATGCCCCGCATCTGGTGTGACATGAGTGGGGTGCAGGCAGGGCCTGACACTGCGTTGGGCACTGAGGCTGGTGCAAAGCAAAACAAGCCTGTGTCCCTCATGTCCAGCATATGACGGAGGCTGTCAATGGCCTCTTGTCCTAGTGAGTGGGGATAAGCACTTTAAGCAAGGGAAGCCAGTGTTGTTTGAACGTGTACATTAGGCTCTTTTGCACATGTGTATCGAGTGTGAGATGGATGATATTATTCTCCATTTACATTAGTGGAAACTGAGGCTCAGAGAGGATTGAGGCTCTCAATGCCACTGAGCTGTGAGGAATCCTAGTTGGAAATGGAGTCCAGATGCATTTGAACCCTGGACTGGCCCCTTTAACTTTATCCACATTTTTTTTTTTGACTGTCCTTAATGGGTTTGGTCCAGGGGATTCGAAGAGGCAAAGGGGCCTGGCCTGAGTGTGCCCACATTAAGCCAGCACTCAATCTGGGGTTTTGTAAGAGGAGGGTCTGCACTCAGAGTGGGGGCTTCTGTCAGTGAGGGCCTCCTGGGCCCTCAACTCAGGCTTTCCTTTCATGGATTCTCCTTCCATCCTTCAGCTAGCCTGGCCTGCCCCAGAGAGAACTGGAATGGGGTTGTGAATATGACCACGACCTTGAGAACACAGGCCAATTCATCTGCATTGTCTTCCACGTCGGATTAAATCCAGTTGGCATCCTCACTCACCCAGGTTCATGAGGACTCCGACGTGTGTCACTCGGGAGCCCCTTCCCCAGTTCTCTGCTTCTCATAAGATCTCCATGCTATGCAATACTGAAAACAAAAACAAACAAAACAGGAAAACAATGCAGTCCCCTTTCCCTGTCTTTATTAGTTTATGGCTGTCTCTGCTATAAACTTTTCCCCATGTGTGTGCAGTCTTTTCAGAGAGGAGCAAATCTCCTGGTTGCCCCTTCCCATCTCCACCCTACATCTGCTGACTCCTGGGTGGAACAGATATTGAAGGACCTTCTGTTTGACTCCATGTCTGTGTTTCTAGGCCAGTGCATTGAAATACACTCGACCAGGAGAAATGATAGAGCTGCAGTCTTCACAAAGGAGTCCACGAACCCTCCTTCTTAGTCACTAAAGACTCCGTCTAAATGATGGTGGCCGGTAATCCTAACTCCCGCCTGCTGGGTACACACGACCATGTCCTTTCCCTTTGTGGACACTTCCATCCTCCAGAGGCAGCACAAAAGCTTGGGTATGACCAGAGACTCCCTGGTTAGAGGGCCTTCTTCCTGGAAGCCACCCTGTGTGAGTGTTTGCAGGACATTCCTTGGTTCCTCACAACTCCACAGAATAGGCATGGCCTCTTGAAAATCAAAAAGCAACAAGTTACAGAGTAATATGTGAAATAGCATGTAGTGACATTAAGCACATATGCAATAACACTGCATACTTTTTCTGAATACATATTTATATGTATAATTACATAGGGAAGGTCCAGATGGATATACCCCAAACATAGCTGTCGTTATCCCATGGGTGGACATGGAATGGGAGGGAGGGTGGTTAAATGATATCTTAGTCTAATCTGCATTACTCTATTTTTAAAGTAAGGAACAGAAGTGCTAATAATATCTATGTAATTAAAATTAATTTTTAAAATTAAAAATGCCCCCAAAATGAAACAGGTGCTGTGACAATATTAGAGGTTGCAGATCAGAGAGTCAAGTTCCTCTCTGCTGGGTTGTGAGCAGGCTTTGTTACCACTGAAGTGCTGGGGAAATTAAATGGTAGTTTGGAAGTAAATTTCTCTGGAGAGCTAAGGCCCCACAGCATGAGAGCTAGAGGAATGTTTTTAAAGTATATATTTGTTTTCTACTGACAAAAGTAACATATACTCACCATAGACAATTTGCAAACTATAGAAAAGTATAAAAGGAAAATGAAAATCCCTTGTAATCCGCCCACAGAGTTATAATCATGGTTAACATGTCAACACAGGGGCTAATGTGGATTTAGACATGCCTGGCGTCACACCCCTCTTCTGCCTCTCACGCATGCCGTGTAAAAATTTGGTTCCGAGCTGTGAGAGGGGAAGATAATACTTAGGACATAGGGTGCGGACTAATTAGCTCTGAGTGTTCTCCAGCAAGTGCTGGGGAGTACTCGGTAAATACAAGTGCTCTCGGTGTGGTAGTGGGCACCATAAGGCCTGTAGATATGCGGGGACTTCAAAAAGTTCATGGAAAATGGAATGTTAACACAATTTGATCTGATCAAAAGAAATTCACGTGTATTTCCATGAAGTTTTTAACCATCCCCTCCAGTATATTTTTCCACCAAATTAGGGTCATACAATATATACATGTTGCGTTGTTTTGTCCATTTGTTTTTTCAAAACATTTTTTAGATTGGTGATAGAATGTGTATATGAGCATGAGAGAAAGAGAAAGAGAGAGAGAGAAGCACCCTCCGTAGGGCTCAGTCATGCTCCGATCCCCTTGTTCCAAGCAGCCAGGATCCTTGCCCAGTGTGTTTTCAGGCTGACCGGACAGGAAACTCACCAAACCATGGTTGTCACATAGCTTCCGGTTCCACAGTCCAGCACACCACTGGCCACGCCATAGAGGCTGGCCACTAACATGTACACTTAGCACACGTGAGTCTTTGGAGAGGCAGACTGTGCTATGCTAGGCCAATGTGTGGAGTTGCCCTAAGAGCAAGCTCAGGGTCAGGTCCTGCGCCTGCTCCAAAGCCTTCCTTGGTTCCCTGCTGCCAGTAAAGTAAATCTAATCTCCTTGGAGTCTGAGTTCTTCAGAGCCTGGTCCCACTCCAGCCCTAGGCCTCTCTTCCATCTGTTTAGCCTGTTGTACTCCGCACCCATGGTTGCCCCTGAGCAAGCCATCCTGGCACCTCTAGGCATTCAACACTGTGTTCAGAACCCCTGCTATTCTCCTTCTCCTGGTGCTTATCCAAACCCAAGAGCCTCCCCTTTGAGGCTTTTGTCCTCAATGTTCAGGTCACCCTCTCACTTCCCAGAGCACTGGTGTGAATCAAACACTTGTGACCTCAATCAGTCCACCTCACTCACTGTTTGGTGCTCATTTTCATCTTCCCACCTCCTCTGCATGTCCCTAAGGCCTGGAATCTCACAATATGCCATGCCACTTTTTAGTTTTTGTCATCCTAAGAGTCACCTACCCCAGTGCTGAGCACATTGAAACATACACGTGTTAGCCGGCATTTTTGCACTAGCTAATGAGTGTCTGGGTATTTTTGATTGTTGGTTTTCCTGGCCTCAAAAATGATGCCTTGCTGGATCAGCTGTCAGCTAATAAACACAGAGACCTTGTTCCATGGTGTGGGAATCTGCGGTTTTTCTCTTTTTGGTAAACATTATTCCTTTTTGTGATTCTTTTCCCATTCTCTGTCCACATGTTTAGAAATGAGGTCAACCCTGACTTAGGGCTTCAGACTTGGTCACAGGATTAGTTCAGGATGGACATAGGGCCTAAGCAACCCAAAACAAACATAATCCAGAAACTTTTGCTAGACCAAAGGGAAAAACAAAGGTCTTTCCCTGTTGGTCTTTTGTTTTTAGGTGATGAGGGATTCTGGAGTTGCTGACAGTCAACAATGAAGAAATTCTGTCTGAGAGAGAAGCCATTTATGCAGGAGAGCAGTCAAGACATGGAGTGAGTTTTATATGTATTATTATCAGATGGTGTTAGAACCCTGGATCCACCTGAACTTGCAGCCAAATCCTATCCCTGTCCTTTTTAGTGAAGTGAGACAAAATTATTTTTGTTCTCTTAAGCCAGTTTGGGTTAGATATTCTGTCATTTGTAACTCAAAGTCTCTCAACTTTAATGTTTTAGTCCCTTGCTCCAAAACATCTCCTATTTGAACTCCTTTTTGAAAGAAACTGAGCACCTTGGAGCCATAAGGGACCCAAGAGCCCAAGTTCACTCCCTGGTTCTTACCTCTGCTGCATAATTACAACACAGAAATGAGGATCCTTAGAATGAAAGAAGTCCATGAATGTTTCCAAGACATACAGGGAGCTGTGGGTGGAGCTAGGACTGTGTCCCACGGCAGAGCTCCTCAGGAGGTCTGTGCATGCTCACCATGCTCCTTCATGGCTGCAGTCCAAGAGAAGCACAGGTGGTTAACAGTATCACAAGGCCTTCCAAGGCATTCCAAGTCACAGAGACTTGGAATGAGTAGTGCGCATCACCTTCTTCTCATGTCATTTCTAAGAAGTGCACAGGAACCATGTTCCTATTGCTCTAGAATATCAGAAGATCTGTACCTGAACCCCAGGCCCATTGACACTGTGCAGAAAGCTCTCAGTGCCAGGAGCACATGAGTGCATCTGCTTTGGCTCCACAGGCCTACCTATTGAACAGGCAGTCCACAAGCCTTGCTGACACACTGCATACCTTTCCTGGTGGGGGACAGTTAACCACAGGGGAGCAAACCACAGTACCAGCACTTCCTGATGCTCAATGCAGGTCAACCATGAAATTGATTCTTGTCAAGCATGGACACAAACTTGGTTTGTGTCTCAAGTCAGCTCTGGGCAGTCACTACCAGTGTTTGAGAGTTCAAATGGGAGACTGAATGTTTTAGCAGCTATTGGAAAGGAATTTGGGCTAGAAACAGGACAATATTCAATAAATCTTAGCTTCTGATATTCGAACTGTGGAGGTAATTACAATCAGGAGGCATTTAGTGTGACCACCATGTTTCATAGATTATGAAACAGAGGCCCGGAGAGGGAATGCAATCAACCAAAGGTCACTCAGAGAATTAGTGGCAGATCTGGGCTTAGATGTTGGATTTCCTGACTCCCAGTGAAGTATTCCTTCCACTTCCACTCAGCTCTTCAAATCTGTCTCTAACTCTGATAGATAGCTGAACATATTCTTTCTCTGGATCCAAGAGTTCTTAGATCAGCAAATCCATCAGAATTATGGGAGAATATACCAGGTTGGTGAGGCAGCCATATTCTTTTAACACAAAGGGTAGAGTGCATTTGTCAGCAATTGCCACAACAGTGCTATGTAACAAAACACTCCAGAATTCAAGGACTTGCCATAGCAAGGATACATCCTCATGTCTGTAGGTGTGCAGAGGAACTGAAAATTGGCTGGTCCAGGGTGTACTTGGCTAGACAGGCCTGCCTTGGAATCTGGGTTGCCTGAGTTTGGCTCCAGGTCGAGGGTTAGACCGTGAGTGGCTCAGTATTTGTTCAATTCGAGGCTCAGGCTGGTAGGCAGCAGCTACCCTTCAAAAGCTCTTCTTATAGCAAATCAAGGAAGTATGACAGTGAGTGGAAGAGTGATGACTTTTGAGGCCTTAACTCAAAACCAACATATTATCACTTCCACTTACATCTCATTGGCCAAAGACAGTTACCACCATGTCAATGGATCAGAGAAAGATACCCCATCTGTAGTAGGAAGAACTGCAAAAGCCTGATGGCAAAGAGCATGGATATGTAATTCTAGTACAGTGAGACTATGAAGAATTGATAACAATGATTCATGTGAAGTTTCGGTTTCCCCCATCTGTCCCACTCCCATTCTTGAGTCACTATGCTGCTATTATTCCTGTATCTTTGCTTTTACCAAAGTTGCTTCTTGTAAGGGGTCTCAGTTAAACTCCTATGTGGGCATTCAGCTTTCCTTCTAGAACAGAACCAATGAAAGGACTTTTTTCTGCTTTTAGTTTCTCTGAGCATGAGTCCATTATAACAGAGGCAGATAATCTATTTGAGATTTAGTTCATTTAAAAAAAATTTACTAGAGGGTACTTGTGCTTGCTAGAGAGAGAGGAGAGAGAGAGAGAGAAAGTGAGCAAAAGTGAGAAAGCACCCCCTATAGGGGATGATCTCACTGCAACTCCTTCTCCGTTTCTCCTTTAGAGATTTTGAGCATGCACACACTTGTGTCCAATGTGTTCTTCAAACACCAGGTCCAGGATTCAAACCATGTGGTGTGCCATGTGGGATCCAGCTTCCTTAACTACCACACCAATGGCTGGCCCAAGGTTTAGGTATGTATCAGTTTGTATCAGTGTGCAAATCTTTAATGGCTTCCATTGCCGACACCGCTGAGCTCCATCCTCTCAGCCCAGCTCCAGTCCGGAAGCACTGTGCCACTTAGTCCAGCTCTTATCTACTGTTAGGAACGGCTGTCCTAGACTCACTGCACGGACTGCCCTTCATTTACCTACATTTTTGGTGTCTGGTCCACCCCATAGTTTTCTATGACCTTTTCCCCAGCTCCTCACACTTGCTGAACTCCATGTGTCTTGGAGCACAGAGTTCAGTCAGAGAAACTAACCAGCAGGCATGACATATTGGGCTAGTGCACTCCTGGGGGTGGGCTAGACAACCCCCTAAACTGTATGGCAGGCTGTCGGGATGGGCTGGCTAGAGACATTAAGTGCAAGCTGAAGTGTAGTCCATGGAATTTCTTCTGAGAAGCCTCAGCTCTGCACTTAAAATCTTTAGACTGATTGAGTTGGGCTTGGCAGACTAGCTAGGCTAATCTCCCTAACTTAAAGTCAGCTGATCATAGGTTATAATCACATCTACAAAATTTCTTCGCATACCTAGCTTAGTATTTGCCTGAATAACAGAACTGTAACCTAACCAAGTTGACACAAAACTAACCATCACATAAAACAGTCCATCCTTTGTCAAACTGGCATCTAGAGGCATTTCCTGAAACCATATTTAAGCTCCATGTGAAGATAATGACAAAGGCAAACACCCATCCAGTACGATACGACGGTGCTGCATGCAGCTGGAAAGATGCTGACTCTTTCTGCAGAAGAGGATGCAATGTATTTGGATGATGCTAACTCTTCTCTGTTGATATCCTATAGCTTGACCTGTGACTTAAATCTAACTATTATTAATGCAGTTTATGTTCGATGATAAGTGAGTAAGAGAGAGAAGGAACCAAAACCATTTGGCTTATACACACACAGAAACACAGAGTCACGCGTTGCTTAACAACAGGAATATGTCAGAGAAATGCATTGTTAGGTGATTTTGTCATCGCCTGACTATCACAGAGGGTACTTACACAAACCTATATGGTCCAGTCTATTACACACCTAGGCTACGTATCGGGTTGTCGGAAAAGTCAGAATGTATGTTTCTACACAAAAATGCATCATGACTTTTCCAACGGCCCAACAGTAAAGCTTCTTACTTCACCATCACACGTGGTCTGTCACAGATGGAAGTGTCATTAAATGGTACATAACCACGTATGCATATGTGTATGTTCATGTGTGTATGGACTCTTCAAAAGTTCTTAGAAAATATGTATTATGAAAAAGACTGCATGGATTTCAATTCTTTTTACAGAAAAAAAAAAACCTCTCTTACTTTAGTTCCACTTTTCCATGAACTTTTGGAAGAATACAAGCACGTGCGCACACACACACAAACACACACACACACACACACACAGACACACACAACACACACTCACACCCAAAGTAGGGAAGAAATATTCAGCAAGTATTATCGTTGTTTCTGTAGCTGGTCACGTGTTCATAGCTGCTATTTATAACCGACTTCTTTTATTGAGCGTGCTATATTCCCATTGCCCCGACAAGCACCTCAGTGAGCCAAGGTCCTCAACCTGGCACTGTGGGCCCTTAGCAGTCCTGCCTGAACTGGGTTGTTTTATTTTCCTTTGACTTTGGTCACAGGGCATGGTATTGCTAAGAGACATCCTGAGGGTGCCCAGTGTTGCAGACATGCTCTTCCTCTGTTCCATTCTGCATCAGTAACCCAATTTCCCCTTAACAGTCAGGATCAATCACCCAACAGTGCCCTAACTCTCTTCTTGGTCTTTTTTTTTTTGGAGAGGTTTTCGCTATAGGGCACGTGCGCTCACCAGAGACAGAGAGACATAGAGACAGAAAGCGAGAAATCACCCCCCAGGGGGGATGGCCACGCGGCAATCCCTTCTCCTCCATTCTCCTCTCGGGATCTTGGGCACGCACGCACATGCACCCGGCGTGAGTTTTAAGCCACCGGGTCCGGGACGCGAACCGCGGTCGACTACATGGGAGTCCAGCGACATAGCCATTACGCTAACTGCTGGTTTCCTCTTCTTGGTCTTTTGATTCAGAGGCATAAGGAGCCCAGAAGGGCTGGGTGGCAGTCTTACCTTCCAATTCAACAGAATCACTGTTGTGTCTCCAGGTGGACCAATTCCTCCCTCTGAAACTAAGACCTGTAGCTCAGCAGAGGTGAAAAGGTGGAAAGTGAAAACTTTCTGGAGAATCACTATGGGTAATAGTGAGGATGCCACTGCCACTTCTAGTCTTTGATTCCTGGACCAATAAATCCTGGCCATGAGAGGAACAACTACATTTACTGGATGCCGATTGAGAGTGTATACAACACCCTGGAGGACTTGCCCCAAACCTGCATGGTATTGTCTCCTAGACACCCCGCTGTTCCACTAAGGTGGGAATGTGGTAAGACCAGTGAATTCTGTGAGCGTGGGCCCATGGCTGCACTACATTTGCTGTGAGGCAAGGTCCTTGATTAGAAGCAACTGAGTGGAATACCATGGGGAAGTGTAGGTAGTCTCCAAGGTCATACATACATGGTAGTTTGGGCAGAAGCACTGAGTAGAAGGAAAGCCAATCCACGTCCAGAGTGACTGACCAACTGACCACCATGGTTCCAATCCCACCCATCCTTTACTGCCCAATTTATATTTCTGCTCCCCCAATAAGACTTGAGAAACCATTCAGACAAATCTGATGCTCATTCATTCCACCAATATTCATTAAGTATCTTCTGTGTGCCAGATACTCTACGTACTAGGGAGAGACATGGCTCCTACTTTGACAGTACTTAGCAAATAGTGAAATGCGGAGCCAGCAAGTGGTGTGGTAGTTGAGGGCGCTGGACTCCCACGTGGCCAACTACGGTTCGAGTCCCTGGCAGCTTGTTTTCTCACTTTCTCTCTCTCTTTCTCTCTGGTCAAATTGAAATAAATAAATAAATAAAGTTAAATAAAAAAATTCTTTAAAAAGAAAAGAAAAAGGAATAGTGAGATGAAACAAGTAAGCCCATTTCTTGTGCCCTCAGAACCCTGGGATCACTGGTTTGACTTCAGTGTCAGGCAGTTTTCTCTGCTCCCTCAGACTGTGGGTGTCTTGAGAGCACAGTCCACATTCCTGTCCTCAACTTGTAAAGTGCTTGCATTCTACAGAGAGCACTGATTCCTTAGGAGATGTCCTGGGGAGCTGCTGGAAGGCCTGCAAAACCTGAAGCTAATGGTGTGTCTTCCTCCAGAGAAGGCAGTTCTCTGGATGTGGCCCCTGGGGACTGGCCTCTCCAGGGAGGTAGCAAATGTGAGTGATGCTGTGGTGAGGGCCCTCCCTGCCACCCACGTGCTTGGCCAGGCAGTACGGCCACGTTCAGTTTATCTATCTTTCCACTTGGGCATATCTGCCCCATTTTCTACAGGACTACATTGTTTCCAGTCAGTGTATCCAACCAGAGCCAGTCTGGAAGAGGGCAGAGAAAGTTCTGTGACCCTGCAGGCCAGCTACAAACCACACCCCACTGTCCTGGCTCTTGGCAAAAGCCTTCCCAAAGCCATCTTTCGTTCTGATTCCCTACCACAAAACCTTTCTTGTATCTGAGCACCCTTAGTACTTCACTGATTAGCATTGGCACTGTCTACCAGGTATTGCATACCTACTGTGTGCCAGGCATTGCAAATGTGTCATTTTATGAATTACTCACAACTGATGCTGGTGGCTATTCTAATATGCCTTTACATTTGATTTTAATTTAGCCCCTGCAGCTTCTCCTTAGGAACATAGCAAGCCCAGCTGACCCTGAAAGTGCCTGGGAGAAGAAACTTCAGATTGAGAGTTGGACCAAGCAATGCGAGCTTGGGCAAGCCACATCCCCTCTCTGGACCCTGGATTTTCAGTTCATGAAGCTGGATATTATTTGGGTTGGATGATGCCTGAGCCCCCTTCCCATGGAAGTAACAGATTTGGGGGTATAGCATGAAAGCCAGAGACCCAACCAAGAATTTTTGCATTCTATCGAGAGCATTGATTTACTTATGAACCTTTTTTGAAGCAGGTCTGCTTGGAAGCTTCTGACTTACTCAAATGTTTGCACACCTACTTTTTGCATCTATACAATGAAATGACATAATGACCACATGGTAGATCACACTATCGACCCTAGTTCTTTGCACTTCCCTGTGCCTGTGGGTGGGGCTTGCTTCTTCATCACTTTGGGTTCAGCCATGCGATTTGCTTTGGGCAGTAAGCAGAGGTGATTGGACCTGGGGCTTGGCCTCCAAGCTTTTGTATTCTGTTACAATGAGATGAACAAACAGGCTAGCTCACTGGCCCCAGGAGAAGGAGGAAGAGGATCATGACACAGAACCACTCTTAGCCAGCCCAGCTGAGATCAGGTCCCCACAGCCAACCTACAGACCCGTGAGCTAAGTCAGTGCTTTGCTGTGCACTGCTGAGAATTTCTAATGGTTTGTTACTCTGCCTTTCTGTGGTGGTAGCTAATTGATGCAGACACACAGACAATATTTATAACCCGGACCCCACATGTGGATGAGCTTCAGTGATGATCTCTGCATATCTCTCCGCCCTTGCCAGTCCAACACAATCCTGTCTTCTAGCTGCACTTTGCATGCCTCCAGGGCTGAGGAACTCCTCGTGTCCTCAGGCTGCCCATGTCACATTTAGAAATACATAACAGCTGAACTTCTTTATAATGAGTCAACCTTCTCTTTCACTTGCCGCTTGTTGGCCCTCAGGGCCACACAGGATTAAATACATCCGCTTTTTCTCCTGACAGCTGTTCAGAGGTGTGAAAAGTATTTCACCTTCTCCCCAATCTTTGCTTCTTGGGGCTAAACGTTCTGCTGACCTCCCACGTCTCTTACCCCAGTTAGAGCCCAGCCCTCTGCCATGCCCGCAGCTCCACCAAACTGGGTTGCCTCTGGCCTCTGTCTTTCTCCTTCTTCACATCCTAGGGGAAGCACGATATCAAGGACAGCTGCTCGGAGCAGCACAGGGCAGCACAGGGCTCTCTCATGATCACTCTGGACACTCCAATGCCCCTTGAGGAGTGGAGCTCTTTTGGAAGCCTCAAGACACTGATCCTAAGAGGGCTCTGAACAGTCACTCCAAGCCATTCTTAAAAACCAGGCCTTCCTGTGATGCCAGATTCCCAAGTGTCCCACGGTGTTTGGAAGAAAGTCCCCACTCCTCCACTCACTCTTGCCTGTTGCTGTTCCCAGGAGAGGGGAACATTTGCAAACCAGCTCCCCAGTTCTCAGAACGTAAAAGCCAGGCCCAGGATCACTTGGACCAGTTGCAGGCCATTTGACTCAAAGCCTCTTACTCTTGAACTGATGAGGAAGGATCCTCTTAGGATCTGCTGGGGCTAGGGAGTTAAGGGGAGCTGTACTGGGCCCAGCGTCTAGAAGTTTTCTCAGTTCAGTCCCTGCCACTCACGACCTTGTCATCAATTACTTGGCCACTTGGCTGGAGCATGGCAGCACTGTAAATGTGTGCAGACCCTGGGTGCCTGGAGGGCCATGATGGCAAGGCACAGACCATTGAGCCTGCAAACTGAGCGAAGCCTTGTTTACAGAACCCATCATCAGCACCTGTGGGCGGGTGGGAGGCCTGTGTCCTCGTGCACCGGAACCAGGAACCCAGGTGAAGGCCTGGTCAAAGTAGGTCTGCCTGCCTTAGACACGTGACTAAGGTAATTTCAGACCTTTTCTGCAGTGGTTGTTTATTATCCATTATCCAGCCTGGGCAGGGAGGGCGGTGGTTTTTCTGCAGCCAGGCTGCACTTGACATGATGAGAATCCAGGCTAGAAAGGATGTAAAAGACCATCGTGTCCAATGCAAGCCTTACTTTTCCTGCAGTCTTACACCCCTCCCATTCAAGGAAGCACATTACCTGCTCCAAACAGCGGATAATATTTTGAGTCTACTTCCCTGTTACTTCTACCACTGGTCCCAGCTCTGCTTTCTGCGACTACAGGAGTCGAATCCCTCTTCCATTAAGAGCCCCAGTCCTTTCTGCTCTCTGCACGGTCCTCACGTAGCCAAGTCATACCTTGGGCCCTCTTCTGTGAATGTTTCAGGAGGAAATAACATCTCTCAAAGGCACAATCCACCTGGCATGGCAGGAAGACCATTAGACAAGGAGCTAAACAAGCTGGCATGGGCACCCATGATCTCTCTTTTACCATTCATCTCTTGAGTTTGTTCATCCACCTAGAAAATAGGATGACTCACTTGCTGTAAGTGGTGTGAATATGTAACTCAAGTGAGATTACCAGCTTGAGGGTGAGTCTAAGCACATACCAGCAGTGGGGTGTTGGTACCAGAATTCCATCACTGCTGTTGACGAGGAAGGCTGTCCTTCTGGTAACATTATCAGGAATGCAGGAGCAGTCAGTCTTGTAGATCTGCTCCTCCTAAGAATCGTGGTGCAAGAGAGGTGCAAAGAGAGAGCCCAGAAAAGAGGCAGAGCTCTTACCCGGTGTATTAGTCAGAGTTCTCCAGAGAAACAGAGCCAATAGGATATGTATAGATGTAGGAAGACATTTGTTTTAAGGAGTCTGTTTATGTAAATGTGGAAGATTAAAGGATCCAAAATCTGATGGGAGAGGCCAGCAGGCCGAGACTCAGGGAGGAGCTGAAGCTACAATCCAAAGGCAGTTGGCTGGAGATCGAGGAAGAGCTGACATAGCAGATCAAGTTCAAAGACTGTGTGCGAAATTGCCTCTTGCAATTTTGGAGGGAGGTCAGTCTTTTGTTCCATCTAGGCCTTCAACTGATTGGATGAAAGTCAACTTACCTTATGAAAGTTCACCGGTTCAAATGTAAATCTCAGCCCAACACATCCTCCAGAAACATCCAAAGCTATATGTGACCACGTATCTGAGTCCAGGCAAGTGGACACATAACATTAACCATCACGGCCCGCCAGTTCTCTGTCTGGGGTCAGGGCACATGGAATACAGGAGGGACTTGGGATGGAGCCATATTTGGGAGATTTTCCCAAAGGACAAGCGCAAAACCACCAACACCTTCCTTCATCCTCATAGAGTTTCTCACATTTGTATTTTCTAATAACTATCTGATGTTTACTACACCATTGATTGTAATAAGAGTAATTAAAAGTACAGACATCAAAACTGATGTTGTGTATGTAAATGCCTGTATATAGTTGGGGGGAAGATGTTTGACAAATATAAAACACTCCCAGGACCAGCAGATGGCATAATGGTTACATTTCTGACTCCCACATAGTCGACCATGTTTCAAGTCTCGGACCCGGTGATTTAAAACACACCAGGCAGGTGTGCGTACAGGCCCAAAATCCTGAGGGGAAAAATGGAGAAGGGATTGCAGCTTGGCCATCCCCTCTGGGGGATGATTTCTCACTTTCTGTCTCTCTGTCTCTTTCTGTTTCTCTGGGAAGCATGTGCCCTATAGCAAAAATCTCTGTCTAAAAAAATAAATTAATTAAAAAAATAATAAAACATTCCCAATCTTTCACTCAGCCCACCATGTTTAGTCAGCTTGGAGAACTGAACCCAGAGTCTGCCATGTGGCTCCAGGATCTCATAGCAGTGACCTATCACCTGTGGCATCGACAGGGCCAACATCTTTAATAAAGATATGCACCATATTCACCAAGATGTTAACAGTACCTCTCTCCAAGTGTTGGAATTATGGGTCTTATTTCTTCTTTTCCTCTCGCATGTATTATGTAACATCTTCTTAAGATCCTGAGTTACTTGCTAAAGAAAGCGATAAATAAATAAATGTTTTTCAAGGAGATAAAATGGTTTTTACACAGTCATTTCTGTCATCTAAAAATGCAGAAAGCTCCAAAATATATGTGGCAATACCTCATTTGTCTTAGTTACGTTCCAGGCAAATTTAACTAAACTTTTACAAACCAGAGCTTGTGGGTTTTGTTGTAGATGTTGGTATTTTGATTAAAAAGCGCTTTCAGTATTTTTGATCAAATATAAGAAAACACTTCATAAAAACTACTAAGTATTGTGCACGGATCAATGATTTCGAGAAGACATTCCATCCTCAGACTGGCTGGCTTGGGCCCATTCCACT
>NW_006159929.1:2482280-2485501 GCF_000334495.1 Tupaia belangeri chinensis
CGGCTGCTATAGCAAAGTACCTTGGACTGGGGAATGTCCGAAGAGCAGACACGTGTTGCTTACAGCTCTAGAGGCTGGCAAGTCCCCGAGTAGGGCAATAGCAAATTCAGCTCCCTGAGAGGGTTGGTTCTCTCTGCTTCAGAGAAGGTGCCTTGTCGCATATCCTCCAGTGGTACTGTGTCCTCACTTCTGGAAGGGACAAAAGGGCAAAAGGGGTGACTCTCTCCCTCAACCTCTTTTAGAAGGTCATTAATCCTATTCATGAGGAATCCATTAATGAATCTGCCTTCATGAATTAATCACCTTCTAAAGTCCCCCTTAAGACGATCACACTGATGATTTTCAACACATACATTTTTGGGGAGGAGGGGGGTGGGAACAGATTCACACTGTAGCTCTGGCCATAATTAATTCCTTGTGAGTCATATTTGTAAAAATAAAAAATAAAATTACCTTTCGAGAGCTGAGTCGTTTCTGCTGAATATCGAGGGCTCTGATCTTTGTGTTTTTCACAATAATTAAGTGTCCAAAGGAAGAAACATCATCATCAGATTGTCTCTGATCTTTTTGTTTTTCACAATAATCGTATGTCCAAAGGAAGAAACATCATCATCAGATTTTTTTAAGGATTTATTTATTTATTATTTAATTTGCTACAGAACATGTGTGCTTATCAGAGAGAAGCAAAGAGAGTGAGAGGGAAAGTGAGAAAGCAAGCTATTAAGTCTGGGACTTGAACCATGGTCAGTCATGTGGGAGTCGAGATTAACCACCACACCACCTGCTGGCCCCTCTCATCAGGTTTAAAGCCAATCTGAATAATCCAAAATGATCTCATCTTTAGATCTTTACCTTATATCTGCAAAGATTCTTACTCCAAATAAGATCACATTTACAGATTCCAGGGGGACATGTCTGAGAGCCTTCATTCAACTAAGTATAGTCTTTTTTTTTTTTGGAAAGGTTTTTGCTATAGGGCGCGTGCACTCGCCAGAGAGACAGAGAGAGACAGAGAGACAGAAGGTGAGATGGCCCTGGGGGATGGCCACGCTGCAATCCCTTCTCCTCCATTCTCCTCTCGGGATCTTGGGCACACACGCACACGCGCCCAGCGTGAGTTTAAGCCACTGGATCCGGGACTCGAACCGCGGTCGACTATGTGGGAGTCCAGCAACATAGCCATTACGCTAACTGCTGGTCCCTCAACTAAGTATAGTCTTTAAGGGCCTCTAGGTTTGGCCTTTCTTGGGGTGGACCACTTGCTCACTTACTGACTCATTCATTCATTCAGTTAGTTGATGAGCCAAGCTTGCCACATCCCTTCCAGGCCAGTCTCCTGCCTGTTTCTCCTAGATCCTCTTTCTTTCTTCCTTTTATCCAGGATTCCCAGTCCAGAGCTCTAAACCCCAGCTACTCAAGGCCCAACCATGTTCCTGCCTCCTCCAGGAAGTATTCCTTGACTTTCTTAGACCACACTAATCTAGATTCCCAGCCCAGAGCTCTAAACCCCAAGACCCAACCATGTTCCTGCCTCCTCCAGGAAGTATTCCTTGACTTTCTTAGACCACACTAATCTACCCTTCAGCAATATAATCCTGTCCTAATCTCCATTTGGCTTTCGGCAATCAAAAGACAGGCTGGGACTCTTTGCAGAGCCTCCTGCAAGTCACTCAGCAAGCATGTGCTAACCATAGCTTAGTTGGAATTGGCAGTAGATCGTCTTTGCAATATGAACGTTGTCTGCCTGCAGTCAGGGGTGGAGAAGGAATGGTGGGGAGATGATGCCACCTACCACCAGCAACCTTTCCAGACTCTGCCACAGTCAGGCCCTCTGTCCCTCACTACCCTACTCTCCTCCCTGCTTTACCTGTGACGAGGTGGAGTTTCTGCAGGTCCTTCACTGGTTCGAATTCACAAAACAAGTCAGGAGCAGACCTGGGACCGGGGGTATGCTCTCGTGGGGTATGTTTTAAATTCCATCACCAGATCTGAAAGAGGATGGCTGGAACAACAGGCTGATTTCCAGTTTTTGACATTTGCCACACTGTTTCATTTACAAACATTCCTCCTTTCATGCAGATTTCTTTCCATGCCTTGCGTTGGCTGTCACTGTTAGTTGGCAGAGACCCCAAATGCCTGTGACAAGAGAAGCGGCCCCCATGTAGCCTCGAGTGGCTCTGGCCATGTGGCTAGTAAAGGCCCCAGCACAGTACAGGCTCCTTCACTTAGCAGCCGAGGGGCCTCCCACCCTCAGAGGCAGCACAGACGTCGCCGGAAGACTTTCCCGCTTTTTACCCCATTTCCTTTCGAGTCACCCTCACATCGTTCTCCAGGGCTTATTATTGACTGTGCATCGCAGCCACGCCGTTAGTTCTGCCTAGAAAACACCCCCTCCCTGGTGGCCCTACTCACTCTCAACACTCACTACGGATGCCATTTCCACCTTTGGAGGTAACCACTTCCGGTCTTTTGAGTTCCCTCCACCCATTGCTTATGCTGCCATCATAGCATCCAGCCCCCTGTGCTAGGGCTCATGCCCCTCATCCAACCCAGCACCCAGAGTCAGGTCTGGGTGATGCACACTCATCTTTGTGTTCTGGCACTAGGAAGGCGCTCAGCAAGTCATGCAGGGAGCTCTGTTTGCTTCCCGCAGTTCATACTGCACTGCGCTGTTACTTCACAGTCAAATCTGTTGACCAGGATCATTCATGCATTTACTGCTGATGCCTAGAATCTCAAAATAAGCCTAAGCTGTAGCTCCTCCCACTTACCTGTGTCTAATTGTGGCTGCAGATGAGGTAGTTGAGAGAACACTAGAAATCTGTAATTATGCATCTCGCCAGACACTTCTTTTAAATCGCCAAAGGCACAGGCTCTTGCTAGAGTGATAAAGCACTCCTCGGTGGAGCATGGTCAGGCACTCCACAATCCTTTTCCCCCAGTTCTCCATCAGATCATGATTTGGGGCAGGTAGGTCCTGCATGTTTTTCTTTTCCTTTCTTTCTTTTTTTCTTTTTCTGACTTTCTTTCTATTATTATTATTATTTAAGTTTTTGTCATGGGATAAGTGCATACACCAGAGAGAGACAGAGACAGGGAAGGCATGAAACCAGCCCCTGGGGTGACACTATAATCTTCTCTCCTCCAGTCTCCCCCCAGGATTCTGGGCACACACACACACACACACACACACACACACACACATGTACCTGGAGTAATCT
>NW_006159929.1:2486596-2508864 GCF_000334495.1 Tupaia belangeri chinensis
CTGGAGTGGCTCTGGCCATGTGGCTAGTAAAGGCCCCAGCACAGTACAGGCTCCTTCACTTAGCAGCCGAGGGGCCTCCCACCCTCAGAGGCAGCACAGACGTCGCCGGAAGACTTTCCCGCTTTTTACCCCATTTCCTTTCGAGTCACCCTCACATCGTTCTCCAGGGCTTATTATTGACTGTGCATCGCAGCCACGCCGTTAGTTCTGCCTAGAAAACACCCCCTCCCTGGTGGCCCTACTCACTCTCAACACTCACTACGGATGCCATTTCCACCTTTGGAGGTAACCACTTCCGGTCTTTTGAGTTCCCTCCACCCATTGCTTATGCTGCCATCATAGCATCCAGCCCCCTGTGCTAGGGCTCATGCCCCTCATCCAACCCAGCACCCAGAGTCAGGTCTGGGTGATGCACACTCATCTTTGTGTTCTGGCACTAGGAAGGCGCTCAGCAAGTCATGCAGGGAGCTCTGTTTGCTTCCCGCAGTTCATACTGCACTGCGCTGTTACTTCACAGTCAAATCTGTTGACCAGGATCATTCATGCATTTACTGCTGATGCCTAGAATCTCAAAATAAGCCTAAGCTGTAGCTCCTCCCACTTACCTGTGTCTAATTGTGGCTGCAGATGAGGTAGTTGAGAGAACACTAGAAATCTGTAATTATGCATCTCGCCAGACACTTCTTTTAAATCGCCAAAGGCACAGGCTCTTGCTAGAGTGATAAAGCACTCCTCGGTGGAGCATGGTCAGGCACTCCACAATCCTTTTCCCCCAGTTCTCCATCAGATCATGATTTGGGGCAGGTAGGTCCTGCATGTTTTTCTTTTCCTTTCTTTCTTTTTTTCTTTTTCTGACTTTCTTTCTATTATTATTATTATTTAAGTTTTTGTCATGGGATAAGTGCATACACCAGAGAGAGACAGAGACAGGGAAGGCATGAAACCAGCCCCTGGGGTGACACTATAATCTTCTCTCCTCCAGTCTCCCCCCAGGATTCTGGGCACACACACACACACACACACACACACACACACACATGTACCTGGAGTAATCTTCAAGCCGCTGGGTCTGGAACTCAAACTACGGTCGGCCATATGGACATCCAGCACTTCAACTACCATGCCACCTGCTAGCCCCAGCCCTGCATGCTTTTTAAATCAGCGGGGCCAGGACTTGGGCCATGATTGGTCATGTGAGATGCAGCTCCCAACACATTGTACTTAACCGCTGTAGTAAGGGGCAAGGACCCCCATTTTTTAAAATAACAAAGTCAAGAAACTCTTCAGTCAGTTTTATAAAAGGCCAGATCTGCCTGTTGGCTCTAGCTCCTTGAATAGGATCTTTATATTATGGGGAAAATATCAAATAGATTAAGGAATGATTCAAAACAAACAATCCAAAAGCAATTGAAAGATGGGGGAGAGTAATCAAAGGTATTTATTTATATACTTACGTAGTTATTTATTTTAACAGCTTTTCAGAAATATAATTGGCATACAATAAATTGCACATATTTAAAGTATACAACTTGATTCCTTTCAACAAATGTGTCTACTCTGAAGCCATCAGGAGAGCGAATATGTGTATCTATCACCCTCCGTAAAATTGCCTTTCGTCCCCCTGTCATCCTTTCCTCTAGCCCCTCTGCAGCCCTCTTAGCTCAGTACTGAGCAACCACTGATGTGCTTTGACTATAGATTAGTTCCTATATCCTAGAACAGTGTGCAAACAGAATTATTATGTATATACTTATTTAAATAGTTAGTTTTTTATTCATCACAGAGTTTGAATTGACTGAGAGAGAAAGGGATGAGTGCCCTCCACAGGACCTGGTCATGCTACAATTCCTTTCCTTCAGTCTCCAGCTCTCAGGGTCCTGGGCACTTGCATGTGTCCCCCGCATGTTTCAGGCTGACTAGGTTAGAGGTTCGAACTATGGTCGCTATGTGAGATTCAGATTTTCTGGAGCAGTGTATTACTGCTACACCATGGAACTAGATCCAGGTATATTTTTGGTCTGACTTTTTTCACTCCTCATAATAATTTTTTTCTTGTTTTTAGCTTTGCTATAAGGTATTTGGACTTTGCAGAAAGATAAAGAGAGAGGAAGAGAGAGAAAGTGAGAAATCACCACCCCACCCCCCCTTAAGGAGGATGGCCACACTGCAATCCTTTCTCCTCCATTCTCCTCTCAGGATTTTGGACATGCATGCACATGTGCCTGGCGTGTTTTTCAAGCCACTAGGTCTGGGACTTGAACCACACAGTTGACCATGTGAGAACTAGCTGCCTTAACCACCATGCCACTTGTTGGCCCTAGAGTTTATTTTATTTTATTTCTTCCATGAGAGAGAGAGACATAAAAATAGACTCCCAACATCCCGGTGCTAGGATCCACCTCCCAGTCTTGGTTGGCCTGGATCCCAGGGATGCACACCCTCGCGCACACACACATGTCCCAGCATGCAAAACAGGACCTTCCCCACGTGGGCCCAGCTGCATTACCACTACACTACTACCTGTTCTCCCTGCTCATAATTATTTTAAGATTTGTCCATGTTGCAGTTTGTGTCCATTTCTCATTTCTTCTCATCACTCAGTAGTATCTTTTTTTATCAGGCTGTATCACAGGTTGCTTATCCATCCATCCATTGATAGACTTTTGGGTTGCTTCCAATTCTTGGCTATGGTGTATAAAGCAACAATGAACATTAGTGTGCAAGTCTTGTGAGATCATTCGAACTTTAATGTAGCTTAATTTCTTTTGGGTACTACCGGAGACTAGATGGCTAAATCTTATAGTAGTTGTATGGTTAAGTTTTTGAGAACCTTACAGACTGTTTTCCAAGGTGGTTGTACCATTTTATATATCCACTTTGTTTCTAGCTCTTTCCATACTCACTAACACAGCTTTATTTATTTATTTTTTTTAGATTTATCCACTCTAATAGATAGTGGTAACTTATCATTTTAATGTACATTTCCCTAATTACTAATGTGCACATTTACATGTCTTTCTTTTCCATCTATATATATTCTTTTGGAAAACATCTATTCAAATCTTTTGCTTATTTTTTCTTTTCTTTTTTCTCTATCTTCTTCTTTTTTTCTTTTTCTTTTTCTTTTTTTTTTTTTTTTTTTCATGTTTGCTGTAGGGTTCATGCCCTCATTCGAGAGACAGAGAAAGAGAGAGGGAAGGTGAGATAGTAACCAACCCCCAGGGAAGGAGGATGGCCACACCACAATCCCTTCTTCTCCACGCTCCTCTTGGGATTTCGGTTTTGCACATGCATGCACCAAACATGTTTTCAAGCCACCAAGTCCAGGACTCGAACTATATTTTTGGCTATGTGGGATCCAGCCGTTTTAACCATCATGCCCCCAGCTGGCTCTTGTTTTGCTCATTTTTCATTAGATTGTTTTCTTATTACTAATTTTTGAAAGTTCTTTAAACATTTGGGTACAAGTTCTTTATTTTCTCCCAGCCTGTGGCTGGTTGTTTTCACTCTCTTAACAGCGTTTTTCAAAAAGTGAAGTTATTCATTTTAATAAAATTCAGTTGATCAGCTTGTTATTTCATGATTGTAATTATGTATTTAAAGTAAAGGAAGGTGAGTGGTCCACAGTATCCAAACAGTACCCAATCATTCAACACTTAGGCAAAATCTACCCTGTGGCAGAAACTACTGGCTTCTGGGGAGAAGAAAGTATAAGGCATGAAGCCTGACTTTGCAGTGCTCAGAGCACAGACAGGGAGGGCATGGCTTATTATATTAGATGCACATTGCTGGGGCCAGGAGAGAGGAGCGAAGGTGAGGATGGAGTTCACAGAAGGAAAGTGGGAGTGGGGGGGGATACAAGAGAGTGAAGCTGGGCATTTTGAACTAGGTTCCACACGGAGCTATTAACACATGAAGAAAACACGTTTTGGCTTTTGTTTTGATTCTGAGAAGGCCATTCTAATCATTTTTTTTAACAGAACATAAAATATTGGTAAACAGATTTTATTTAAAATAGGAGAGGTAGGGCCAGCAAGTGATGTGGTGTGTGGTGGTTAAGGTGCTGGATTCCCGTATGGCCCACCTTGGTTTGGGTCCTGGACCCAGTGGCTTGAAAATCACGCCAGGTCCATGTGTGCACATGCCCATGATCCTGAGAATAGCATGGAAGAGAAGGGATTGGGGCATGGCCATCCCCTTGTGTGGGGAGGGACTTCTTATTTTCCCTCTTTCTGTCTCTCTCCGGTGAGCACATGCACCCTATGACAGAAACCAGGAAAAAAAAAGGAGAGGTTTGGGTCAAATAGCATTTGATTGAGAGAGGAGAGAAAGAGAAAGAAAGAAAAATAAAGGATTAAGAAAGAAGAAAAAGAGATTAGCAATAAAGAAATATCAAGGGAATGTCTACTCATAAAATAGAAATTAATGGATTACAGAGCGAGGACATTAAGAAAGATCTTTAAGAGGTTGCAGGAAATGGGAGAATCAGGGCAAGGCAGAGCTGTCATATGGAATATTTTATGTAACAAACTACTGGTTAAAGCTAATATAAGCTTTATATTATAAAGGGTAAGAGGCAGCATGTGCCCAAGAGAGAAGAATTGAGAGAAGAGATCATACTTAGGTCCCAAGCCATGACTCACATGCAGCTAACTTTACCAAGTTCTCGGTGCCCTCTAGGCCAGACCAACATCATCTGGAGCTTTGGTCATTGTGTGGGCTAGGGACTGAGGCTTCCAGTTCATGATGATGTGGGGGGAATAAAGAGCAGGTGGTGCAGCACCTTGGGGAGACTTTTTCATATCGTACTTCATTTGGAAGCTGCTTCTTTCCAAGGAGAAACATTAAACAATCAGGAGCTACAAGAACCTCTCCCGCTGCTGCAATATAGTTGAGAAGAGCTACAGAGTGCAAATGCACATAATGCACACAGTAAAGAGTTGCCCGATCATATAGCTCGCCCCTCAGGTACGCAGGGAAAGTGCTGCAGAAGGGCAGGCCTCCTCTGCTCCAGCATCTAAGGCTCAGCATGCTGACCAAAGGAGCAGGGATAGCCAGAGTCAGAGAATTTCCACCTTAAGTGTAAACCGTGCATGATCACGGTTGAGGACACCATCTGCAGTTGGAATGAAAGCACGAGCATTTCTACATAGAGCAGCAGAGACCATGGGATGGTGATGGGTACCAGGGATGAGAAGAGCACAGCAAACCGAGGCCAGGAAGCAGACAATGCCATGGCCATATGAGGGCTTTTGTTTTCTCATCCTCACAGTGTTAACATTAGAGCCGAGATGTCTCTGTTTTGTCTGTGGGACTGAGCTCAAGGCAACAAATATTTTATCTCATGCGGATAACCAATCATTCTTAACTGTTTTATTTCAGATTAAAACTGCAACTAGCTGAAAAGTAAAATATTGGGTTGTCAGAAAAGTCATGACAATTTTTTGCATGGAAAAGCATAGAAGAAATGTGTCATGACTTTTCCAACAATTCAATATAATAGTGGCTTTAATAAGACAGACACTGGGACCGGCAGGTGGTGTGGTGGTTAAAGACATGGATTCCCACATGGCTAACCGTGGTTCAAGGCCTGGACCTGGGAGCTTGCTTTCTTGTTTTCCTTTCCTCTTCTCTGTCTCTTGGTCAAATTAAAGAAATGGAATTAAGTAAATAAAAATTTATTTTTTAAAAATAAGACAGAAGCTTATTTTTTATATGTAAGACTGGGCAGGCAGATCAAAGGCTAATAAAGGATCACCCTGTGCCAGGGATCCAGGAGCCCTCTAGAGACCACCTTGCCATCCCTACAGTATGCCCCTTACCCTTGTCATCCAAGGTGGCATTAATGTTCCAGGAGAAAGAAAGTGATGGAGAATAGGGAGTAAAGTGTGTACACCTGGCTTCATCAGGAAAGGTCCTGGAAGGAATTACAGAACACATACTTCTCCTAACATTCTCCTGGCCACATAATTCACATGGCGATGCAAGGGAGACCAGGAAATGTGGTCTTGATTCAGAGCAGCCATGCACCCTTGTAAACATTCACTTTCTTATGGGAGAAGGGAAATTAGATGCTGGGCAACAACCAGTGGTCTCTGCCACATGGCCTAATCCTTCACAAAGTCCTAAATTAGGGAAAATGCAAAGTCATTTCCATGTGTTGAGCTATATGCTAATTGGCAATTGCAGTTAAGTTTCCAGCACCCAGAGTGGGCACACCAAATGAATAATTTCCCACTGGAAGGATCTTAGGGAGGCAAACAGGGAAGCTATGACATGAATGAGAGTTTATAGCACAGTGTTAACAAGGAAAGGGACAAAGCAAGCAAAGACTTACACCCCGAGGAGTGTGTTCTCCAGTGTCACAGAAACACTAGGAAGTGGAGAGAAAGACAGCAGTCTCAGTGTGTGCACCTGGAGAGAGAAGCGTGGAGAGAAGAATGACCGAAGTGGAGTCTGGAGCTTGTAGAACCAAGTGGTGGATTCACGATGGGTTGGATTTTTCATCTTTTGGTGGTGGGAAAAGAACATCACTTTCAACAAGCTCCTCTTGCACACTCGTTCTGTGCAAGGTCTCTTGTTGAGGTGCTGAGATGAAGAAAGTGAAACAAGACAGAGGCCCTGCCCTCAGGGACTCTCAGTCTTGGAATGTGAACCTGCGCACTTCACGATGCTAGGTAACACAAGTACTGACCATGCCAAATCCGTCCTACTTTGTAAACACAGTACTGAAATCTTTACCAGACAGATGTTTAGTAGTGTTCAATAACTCAAGTTATGGCATCAGAAACTGGCTTTAAAAAAATGAAACTGGTTTTAAACTCATACACAGAGACAACTTCATCCTGGTTTGCCTGAAACGTTCCCAGTGTTAGCACTGAAAATCCCTGCATTTTGGACAAACCAGGATGTTTGGTCAGCCCACTTACAAGAAGCTGTCCTTGAGCAAGTTACTTGACCTCTTTGCATCTCAATTTCTTCAAATGTACAATGGAATAATGATAGTTCTGACCTTTTATGATTGTTGTGAACATGAACCAGGAATATGTTGATAGTTTCAGCAGAGCGCCTGCTGAATCAGAAACTGAATTGGCCAAAATCTTGATCTTGGCCTTCTGGCCTCCAGAACTGAGAAAATTAATCTGTGTTGTTTAAGTCACCTAATCTGTGGTATTGGAATTGTTATGAACCTAATAAATTCACATACTTTTTTTTTATTTTTACCATTTTTATTTATGTACATATTTGCTTAAAATCAGTGAATTTCTAGGCCAGGTTCAGTGACCGAAGGGCATTTATAAGTAGTTTATATTGTTGAGACCATAATTATGATGCAAATGCAGTCTGGAGCAAAATGGGAAATAACATCTTGCTAAAGATTGGCTTAGACATTCTTAGCTAGTAATTTATGATGTTTCCTTTTTCTGGTAGCAAAGCTGGTTCATATCTTGCTACTAGGCCGCCATTCACAGGCATAGCCAAACAAAACAGGGTAGAGATACCAAAAACAAGACCAACTAATCCATTCCATGTTATGGTACGGGCTTTACAATTCAAATCACCTATATTCAAGGGAAAATTTACAAAACTTCTCTAAGATACATGTGCTGTAAAAAATGGAATCACTGCCCTTAGTAAGCCAGCAGCTGTAGGAGCTTTTGTCACATTCAAGATGTGTCGGAGAAGACTGTTGGCTATTAGGCCACAGAAAGTAGCATTAAGTCCAACATCCATCCATCCATGTCTCAGCAGATTCCTTTCAGTTGCTGAAAGTTGGTATATTTTTCTGGTTATGATATTGAAAATTAAGTTTTCCTTGATAGTTTCATGTGGTTCACGATTTTCCATATTAAGCCTATGCTTTTCTCCCCACAGCCGGAGCCTTGGCCGGGTCTTCCTCAGTCACATTGTGGCTCACTGCAACCTTTGTTCAACTTGCACGTTCATTTGTATTCACATTCTCCAGGATGGAAACTCTATGTAGTACTGGGGTAAGTGAAACTGAATATTTGTGATGGTTTTATAACATACTTCTTATGAATGGCAAAGAGCTACTATTATTGGGAAATTTTCTTTTCAGATTTAATATAGATCTCCAATTTCCCATCTTTCATCTTCTCTGTGCAACTAATCTTCTTTTTTTTCCATTGTCATGGGATCTGAAATGATTATTTCTTGTGAACAACTATGTATAGTAATTGTCTGAAATGTTACAATAAATTTGCTTTTAAAATGCAATTTCAGGTGGGTTACAGGAATAATAGGGGAATTTTTAAAGTTTTTTTAAATTCACTCTTGTAATAAATACTTAACTGTGCTATTATTAGTTGTTAAGCAACATGCCAGGTATTGGGTATACAGGAATGAAAAGCTCTAGTCTCCACCCTTAAGAAACTTGCCTGGAGAGATGTTACAAACAATAGAAATAGAGATGCAGACATTCACCAGACCCTCCATTTACTTAGTAGTCAGTTACAGTTTCCCAAAGAGGTACTGGATGAGTGCCCTCGTGCAGCATAGGTGGATGGAGAGGAGAGTGGATCTAGGTAGAAGGCAGATGGAGGGCAGAGGCACTAAAGTCAAAGGCTACAGAGCCATTGAAGGGACTGTGGGCATCCCGATGACTCAGAGAAGGATGGTGGAGACCTTGCTTGCAAACTTAGCCAATATGTATTTTCTGAGCACCTTTATATAAATGGTACCATTAAATAAACACAACACACACTCTGTCCTTGGAAAGCTTAGGGTTTAGAAGGGGAAATGAGATGTACATGGACACAATCAACATGGCTAGTTGTTATGGAATGAATGTCTGTGTCCCCTCCACCCCAAATTCATATGTTGAGGTCCTAACCATGTGCTATATTTGAAGATGAGCCAATAAGAAAGTAATTAAATATAAGGGTGGGTCATAAGGGTGGGATTCTGCTCCCATAGGATTAGTGTCCTTATAAGAAGAGACACAAGAGAACACTCCTTTACCTCCCACCCCCCACCCCAAGCATGTACCAAGAAAGGCCATGTGAGGACACAGTGAGAAGGTAGTCATCTGTAAGCCCGGAAGGAAGCCCTCCCCAGGAACTGAATTGGCCAAAATCTTGATCTTTCCTTCTCATCTCCAGAACTGAGAAAACGAATCTGTGTTGTTTAAGCCACCTCGTCTATAGTATTTTTGTTTCAGCAGGCTGAGTTGGCTAACACAACACCCACCATGTGTTGTAAAGGGGAAGAACAAAGTAGCATTGAACATAGAGGAAAGGAGCTATCTGGGAGCCAGAACCAACTTGCAGGAGGAAGTGACCCTGACTGAGCCATAAGCACCTGGAAACACTTAGATTTAGGTGAAATTGATTGTGGAAGAACATTCTAGCTAAAGGAAATGTTCTGGGCTAGTCAGCAGTAGGAAAGCACGCAGTTTTCATTTGTGTGGAGTCTGGTCTGCTGATGCAGAAGAGTGTGGGACACACTGAACACACCGGGGTCATGTTGGGGAAGGTTTTGAAAGTCCAGATGAAGACTCTGCACTTCCTTTAAGAGGTATGAGCACCATTGCTGGTTTTTAGATAAGAGGAGTTTCATGTAGGACCAGGTTCTAGACTGTTGCACTACTAATAACAGATGCCTGAAACTGGGTGATTTATAAAAATATAGGCTTATTCAGCTCATGGTCTAGGGATCCGGTATCCATGGGCTGCATCTGATGAGGGTCTTCTCGCTGGTGGGTAACATAGCAACGGGTGTCACATGTTGAGAGGAAAGAACAGAGCAGAGCACACCTGTGTCCGTGTGTCTCTATGTTCTTATAAACTCCAATTGTGGGGGCCCCACTCAGATGTCTAATCACATCCCAGAGACCCCAACCTTCACTACCATAATCAGATTAAGTCTCCACCCTCTTGACACTTACAATAACTCGCCACATTTTAATGAGTGAATTTTGGGGGGATGTATTCAAACCATAGCACACTGTACCCAAAGCACAGAAATCTGGAGGTCTCTGAGAAGTTCAACCCTAGAAGTGATTACAATGCAGATGAGAGTTAATGAGGGGGGCAGCCTAGGGAAACAGAAGTGAGGAGGCAAGAGAGATCCAAGAGGTCAGATTCATCAAATTTGGCAATATGGACTAGAGGAGAGTGGGCAGTAAGTGTTCTTTATAACTGAGAGCTGAAAACAAAGTATGCTCATCAAATCATTCTGCTGACTCGTCAATTTCTTGGTTGCTTACTCCTGAACAGTCCCATCTTGAGGATGAGGAAACATAAGTTAAGTGGTTAACATCAGCACAAAAGGTTTAGGCTCCTTCTGTTACGCCAGGTTGCTGCCCAGTTTTGAGCCCAAGTGATGAGGTCACTAAAAGTGAATGTGCAACGAGAAGTAGAAGGAGCCTAAGGACAGAAGTGAAGCTTTTCTTCCTGATCCTTAGAGCCTGAAGCAGCAGTTGGAGAAGCCCCACTGTCTCTCAGAGATAGACAGAAGCTGAGAGTGGTCTGGGAGGTCTCAGTGCTTAAAGGAATATTCTCAAGGTGGAGACAGCTGAAACCGAGCCCTAGGGTCAGTCTACATTTGGGGGAAGCATAGGAGAAGACTGGAGAATGATTGAGGTGCAAACTAGGATGATGTCTGATTTGGGACCTTCTGGAGGAGAGAATTTCAGGGAAGAATCATGGTCAATTGTTTCATTGACTATAAATTCTAGGAAATGAGGATAGAAAAAGTACGTATTTATTATAAGACTAAGCAGTCCCAGTCCCAGCCCTGGAGAAGGGACTAAATAGCTATCGCTCTTGATGGCTTAACTCTTGCCCTAACTAAGGGAGATGTTTGAACCAGACAAATCCCAGAGCCCTTGGAATGAGGCCGCATTGCTTTGGTCTCTCGTCCTCCTAGTGGACCTTTAGTGGGTTATAGCAAAAGATATGTCCAGGAGGTACAGAGGCCAAATCTGTGCTCAGGGAAGATGCTAGAGGGTGTCACGGCTGGGTTCAAAGACCTTGAAGACCTGCTGCATTGCTTCCTAAACCTTCACGTGATAAAGATCTCCTAGTTTCTGAGGCGGGAGATCAGGGCAAGGCCTGGGGGTCAGCCTTTCCAGGGAGCGTCCAGGTAATGCTGTTGTAATGGATCCTGCAACTACACCTGGAGTCGCAGAAGTCTAAATCACAAGAGACGAACTGGTAGTCTGGGGGCCATCCGTTACATGCAAGTGTGTTTTCTTTGACCAGGATAATACTCTAAACAATTAGAATTTGTTAACAATATTTAAAAATCTGAATATTTCACATTAAAAAAATAATCTCTCTGTTCTGTCTTCTCTGGAAACTCTAGAACTCTGGTGATCCAGGGGTCCACGCTAGGATGGCAGCAAGTGCTGGAGCTGGTCCATATCTCCCCTGTGCAGACAGGAGATAAGTCCTCCATCTGCCCAAGGTCCACACCCAGGCCTACTTTCCACCCCCATTGACACGGCCTGTTGGCCGGAGTTTTCCTTTCATAAAGCCAGCTCCTCACTTGACAGAGGAGACTTGGACACCAGAGAGGCACGGGGTATGTGGGTGCCATCGACCCCAGGAGAGGGACCTGTTTCTGCGTCTTTGGATTTGTGAGCTCCAGAAAGTGCCTGGTGACTACTTATTGAATGACCATTATCTCCACCCAGAATCCTGCAGGGGGCCATCAACAGATGCTAGAGCCCACCCACAGCACCCCTTGTACAGGACTCCCCCAACTGCCACATACAGCCCTTATCAATCTCCTGGATTAACAAACAGCCCAAGTGGGAGACATGGGCCTAAATCACGCATTTCTCTGTGCCCTCCTCTCAATTTCTCCTTTTGTTTCTTGGGGAAAAGCTGAGGCAAGTCAACTCACAAAAATGAGCTTCAACAGAATGGGATCCTGGAGTTTATCTAATAGGCAGGTTGGGAAAAATGAAAACGCTAATTACTTCGGGGAAAGCGTGGAAAATGAGTCAGCTGATTGGGCCACCAGGCAGCCAGTAGAAGCCGATTTTTTTTTTTTTCCAGAGGATAATGACTTATTCTAGGGGATTTCAGCCGTGCACACACAACAAAAATAATTCCAAGTGTCTGCTAGCAAAATCCCATGCTGCCGCACACCGCATTTGAAAATTAATGTGACAAGCTGGAGGCCTGTTGGCCCCAAGATCAGAAGACAATGAAAGCTTCCTCCCTGGGAAGTTTCTCAGGGTAGAACTAGAAAACTGGAACTGGAGAACCAAGAGGGCCACGCCCCACCCAGGGACAGTGGAAGGAGTCAGCCTGTATCCTTGCCGCCCTCCTTTGTCCGTGATGGGGCCCAGCCTCCCGAGTTACTGGAGATCCATATGGAAGCTGGTGGGCTGCACGTTAATTGCCTTGTTCATCCCATCATTAAAATGATAGGTCTCGCTTCTGGGAGCAGCGCTGCCTGGCTGCTATTCGACACACCTCCTGGATGGAGAGGGCTCCCGACAGGGCCCTGCACGCGGGTCTTCCTAAAGAGGCACAGTGATGTGGGGTTCTTGTGGATGCCACTGGACTCCAGAAGCCAGGCACCCCAGGGCCCTTGTTCCCACTTTTCGGCAGGTGATGGAATTAATGAACCCGGACAGCCCTGTATGCAGGGCACACTCTGGTCCTTTACAGCTCTTTGTCTGCAGCCAGGCTCTTGTCTTTCAGAGCTGGCTGCCACCCTGTCTCTGGGGCTGATGCAGCAGCCAGATAATGAACAGTATATCAGCACGGGCGGGCTGGCGGGTGGGAGAGGGGTGAGGGGAGAGGGGCGAGCACCGAGCAAGCCGGCCTGACTTATTATTCCTTCACTCTCAAACAAAACAAAATCATTGGCCTGCCAGGGTCATTAAGGACCCCCGGGTTGTCATAGAAACGACCTTTGGGGCCCAGTGGTTGTTAATGCATGAGTGACTGCATTGTGTGTGTGGGGAGAGGTCAGAGTTTTGTTGGTGGCTTAAGAAAGAAAGAAAGAGAGTGAGGAAGAAAGAGAGCCAGCACAAAGCCCAGGATTGGCGGCTGACATTCAGAGAGAAGGTTGTCTGCTGTGGCTCTGATTAGATGTCTGGGATCACCAGCATCCTTTGCCTGGCACATAGTAGGCGCTCAGTAAATATCTCAAAGGTGAGAGGCCACATTTTTTCTGGATAAAAATAGCTTCCCAATTTCAGCCTCCTTTCCTCCCAGCAGCCCCTCTGCAATGAACCCTCTGAAAGGTATTTAGACAGGTAGTTGCCCCTGTCATGGTTCAGTCGAGGTTAGCAAACTCATGGACAAGTTTTGGGGGAAACTCTGTTCATCTTAAACACGATCGTTTTTGTGGCTTCCAGAGACCCAGGAGGACCTGGTTGGGGTGGGTGGGCAAGGGTTGTCCTGAGAGAGATAGAGCAGCACAACCTGGTCTGCCAGTCATGGGATTGGGAGAGGTGCTTTTGACCCACTTCCTGTATGCCTTCCACCTGGGCACTGAGCACCACCCGGGCGGTGGAGCTCCCCCTATTGGCCACTGCTGAGAGCGAGCCTCACCAGATTGCCTCCAGGATGGGAAGCTTGTTTCAGAACCAGCTCTGCCACTGACTCATTCCTCTCGCAAGTCTTCCTTGCTTCAGTTTTCCTCATCTGTAACATTTGAGATGGACCAGGTGACCTCCACAACCCACCCCAAGTCTGCTCTGCTACCTCTAACAGGGATCACCCAGGATTTACGATTTTACTTTCAGGTTGGAAAAAAATACACGTTGGAAAAAAATACACAGAGGCAAGGTTTTAGGGTGATGTGAGAATCATTTGATTTCTCTGAGAAGACTACACCTGGTTGTTCTGTATGGTGCACCACAGAAGGGAGGAAGCCAGGGTCGCTTTAAGATCCTCCAATAGGCCGGGGAGCCCTGCCCAGGACTGCCTGTATCAACTACAACACAGAGTTCCCTGGCTGCTGCCTGAAGCCCCCGTCATCTTCGGAAGTCAGACTCAAGATCTACCGAGAGACAAACCCACTTTGTATTTACTGCCAGGGCGGCTTCTTTTCAGGAATACTTTCAGGGATCTGCCTAAAACTGACGTACCTGGCAGATCTTAGCTCAGGCAGACCAGATGATCACTCACAGAATACCTTTGCCAGCTCACGGGTTCAAGCACACAATGGCTGCAAAACTTGGGTCTCTAATATGCACTAGAATGTGCAGAATGCCTCGTCTCAGAGAATCTGAGAGGCCTGCTTTGCACTGCCTTGCTGTTTTGCGAGCACGTTGTAGGGGTTCTTTATGAGTATGCCTATCACAGAATCTGGAATGCGGGTGTCCCAGGAAAGGAGGAACCCTTATGGCCAAAGGACCATGTTACTCTTACAGCACTGAGCATGGCTCCTGCCCTGGAGTAGCAATAAGATACTAGAGTGGATGTTTGGTTCCGGTCTTTCATTTAATTCACATTAAAAGACAAGTAGTTATCATCCCCATAGGCCAGTTGAGGCATCAGACAGGAGGGAGTGTGGATTGTGTAAGGCCACACAGCAGCTGCAGCTCAGTCAGCGAGAAGAGGCGACACTGGGATCTAAACCCACAGGCTTGTCTGTCAAGGTTCCATCGGCAGCACTGCCCAAACTGTCGCTGGGGTGACTTGCAGAGAGCAAGAGTCAAAGTCTTATTCCTTACACTCACATTGCATAAAATGTGTGTTCAAAGATACTTAGTTCACTTTAGTTTTTGTTTTGAAAGTCTGTGCAATGGATTCGCTTAACTGTAGAGCACTGGACTAGCACCTGCTCCCAGTGCACACACAGAAAGGAGGCTTTCTCTTGCAGTCGGGTGTTTTCTCTTCTCGCCTAATTGGTGGCAGGAAGAAAGAGGTCTGTGCCCAGCTTGGGCTCCAGCTCAAACCCTGCTATAACATGCTGAATCCTCCATTTGGCACAGAACTCCAAACTCAGATGATTGACAGTTTTCTCTTTCTGACAAACAGCCTCTTCCCAAATCAGTGAGGAGACAAAAATCCCTCAGCGTTTCTAAGTTTACAGAGGAAAAGAGAATCCAAGAGCGAACACTTCAGCCTGCTGGGGCTTAAGTTTCTGAGAAAAGAAAAGAGGAGCTGCTGGTTTGGAGAAAACCCCCAGGCTAAACATCACTAGCTTTTCTGCGGCAGCTACGCAGTAACCTTGGGCAAGTCACTTCTCCACCGAAAGTCTATTTCTACTTTTCTAAATGTAAGGGAGCCTAAACTCTGCAATGTTCTCATTCTGAAGCTTCGGTTCCTATAAAGGATGATAAACTCTAGAGTATTTGTATTTAATGAAGTTTAACACCAGGTTATAAAATAGAAGAGCTTCCTGGGAGAACAAGGCATCATCTAAACCAGCAGAATTGAACAGAGTGTTTTACTTTGCATTAATATGCTCCCTTAGGGACCAGGACAAAACCCAACATTATAAGAAATGTCTTGAATATTTGCATGTTCCATATAGAGTATTTGCATATAGTATTTATATAAAGCATGCTGCTTATTTCTCGAGGTGAGAAAGGGGGAAGCTATGAGCTTACTGAGTGTTTTCCTGTCAGGCAGCATCGACTCTTCAGCAACCCACAAACGCATCCTATTCGTTGAGCGCCTAAAGAAACCCAAGGGCAGAGCAATGGCTTGCCCAAAGTCACATGACGAAGTATAGGGGTTTCCTTACTACTCCACAGCGCTCATCTTTCCTACGACGCAACAGCATCTATAGTACAAGAGCCAGGCTTGTAAGAATGTCAAAGAAATAGATACAGATCAATGATTTTTACTCATATTCCTCTGGCAAGTGGGACGTTTGGATAAGGTGACCTCTAAGATCCGTTTCACTTTAAACTCTAAATGTGAGTTTCTTATTTAAACAGCCTTTACCAAAGTGAATTCTAGGGGTCCAACCGCAGTTGTGCATGCTGGTTAACACTGCTGCTCAGCAGGCCGAGACCGCATGGGAAGTCCAGGTTCAATTCCTGGCTGAACCTAAAAGCCAGGTATGGTGCCATGCGCCTGAGGTGCCAGTTATTCAGGAGGCTGAAGCAAGAGGCACATGGCATAGACTGTCTAAAACCAAAACAAAACAAAAGTGAAAACATTCTGAAGCACAACCCACCCCAAAAATGTCATAGGAAAAGCATGTTTTCATGATCAAATATGTTTGGAAAATATCACAAGTTATATCCCTAATTAGAGACGCTGCATGTTAAAATAGCAAAGGTTCTGATAAAGTCCTATAGTAAAAGCCTGCGTTAACTGGTTAATCCATTTCTCAGACTTATTTGATTCTGAATTATTTGCATAAAACAGTTATGAACATTTCGTGAAACCAGTTTGCTGTTGAATATGCTTTGGAAAGCACTAGAATAATGTAAAGCTCATACATCCTCATTTCCTCCATGTTTTGCCTTGCCTCTTCCTCTCCTTGGACAGAGAAGCAATGGCCCTCAGGAAAGGTCATGGGCAGAGATCGGGGAGGGCCGGGGAGGGTCGGGGAGGGTCAGGGAGTCTTTCTAAGGCTAACCAGGGCTCATGTCCACTTCTGCTCGAAAAAAACCAACTCATCCACAGCGTTTAAAGCTCTGGGAGAACTCACTCATGAACAGAAAGAATCTGGACTGAAATCAGTCTTTCACAAGAAACAGATATTGTTAGAACAGTTCCTAAAATTTTGATACACGAATAGTTCGATGCTCTCTGTACATTTCTATGGAAGCCCATGTACAGATGAAGACCAAGTGTGATCGCTTTCCTCTTTCATCAGCCCTCCCTGACTCTAAGAGGGGAACATTGAGGTCCATGTAAAACGGTGTCTGACAGGGCCTGTCATGTATGACAGTTGTTCACTCCACTCCACCTAGTTAATTTCAACATCTCCTTCATATCACAGTTTAAATGTCACTTCCTCAGGGATGGCTTCCCTGACTGAAGACTAAATCTGTTCTATTTTCTCTGCTTCTAAAATAACCTGGGCTAGTTTGCAAGTAGTTATTGTGACTGTTCATTATATATTGAAGCACCTCTTTTTTTTTGGAATGAAAGAGAGTGCGTATGCACGCACACATGTGAGGTGGGGATGGGGGAGAGGGGGAGAGAAAATCACCTTTGATAGGGTCTAACGAAGCAATTCCCTTTCCCCAGCCCTCTAGCTCCTTAGAGTCCTGGGCACCTGAGCATGTGCCCAATGTGTTAACAGGTCAACCTGGGGATTCTAACCCGTGGTTGGCCATGTGGCCTCTACACTTCCGCACTTGCATTACTGCTACGCCACAGTAGTTGGGCCTATGTAGTGCTTTCTGAGAGTCTGATTCTCTCACTGACTATAAACCTCATGAGGACATGGGTTCATATTGCACCCCAGACTGGCTAATCGTGGGCACACTAAATAATTATTTGTGGGTAAGTGAATGAATGAGTGACTTTCCATCTGAAGAAGTGGATCTCAGGCCTACGTCAATCTTTTAACTTCTCTTCTACCAAGTTTGATGTCACTCTTCTCTTTAAACTCGATCTCAGCCTTCTACATGCCTGATCTTGTGTGTCTCCCTACATGACCTCAGCTCCTGGCTGCCTCTCTTTGACACATTATTCACAAACCGCTAGGTAATGCCAACCTATCCCAACCATCTCCACTCACCTCCACCCACCCTTCAGGCTGACCCCAATCACATTTCCTGAGACCACCGGAAGAGTTGATGATTTATTGCCTACAAATAAAATCATTGACTTTTCAATATCAAAGCTACTTTAAAGGCCCTTTGTCAGTCTCATCTTTTGTCCAGTGAAGAATTAGGAATAAGACAAAATAGATAAATTGTCCTGGGCAGAAAACAGTATTTTTAAAAAAAGGAAAAAAGAAGTCTAGGAGGACTGATGTCACCATTAATTTCAAAATAGCATTTGCTTGTGTTTTTTTAAAGTAAAAATTCAAACTGATTTGTGCTTGACATTTAGAAAGCATAAATGGAAAAGTAAAATGCTATGTCAAGTGTGCTCATAGCAATGCGACTTTCTAGTATTGTACCCATTCCACAGGTGAGGAAACTGAGCCATATAATGATCATAAAATTCGTAGGTGGTGTTACTGGGACTTGAACTCAAGCCTGTCTGCTTCCAAGTCCTTCATCTTTTGTTCACTGTGTTGAACCCTCAAGCACATGTGATCAGTTCAAGTGGCCTTCTGAATCTTTTAGTAGACCATAAGCTACCTAAAATCAAGTAGGTCCTACATAAACATTTAAAGAATGAATATATGAATGAGAAAATTAGTAAATGAATAACCCCTTGAGGCAACAGTTAGCACTGCATGATTTTCGTGAAAGATGGGTGGGATAAAGAAGACAAGGCTATACAGTTATCTAAAAAATGTAAAGAAGCTGGAAATATCTGCCTCTTTAAGCTGAATTAACTTACAGAAAATAATTCATTTTTGCAAATTCTTTGGTTATAAAATGTGGGCATATCTTACTGAGACAGACTGGTTATGGGCATAATTGCAGGGATGTATTACTCTCTAAATTATAGTCTAGAAATGGTGGTGGGAGGAAGGTAGGAGCCATCAGGGCCATATGTCCTCTTTCTTAAGTTTATTTATTTCTTCCATGAGTGAGGGAGACACACACACACACAGAGAGAAAGAGAGAGGAAGGAGCGAACACTTCAGCCTGCTGGGGCTTAAGTTTCTGAGAAAAGAAAAGAGGAGCTGCTGGTTTGGAGAAAACCCCCAGGCTAAACATCACTAGCTTTTCTGCGGCAGCTACGCAGTAACCTTGGGCAAGTCACTTCTCCACCGAAAGTCTATTTCTACTTTTCTAAATGTAAGGGAGCCTAAACTCTGCAATGTTCTCATTCTGAAGCTTCGGTTCCTATAAAGGATGATAAACTCTAGAGTATTTGTATTTAATGAAGTTTAACACCAGGTTATAAAATAGAAGAGCTTCCTGGGAGAACAAGGCATCATCTAAACCAGCAGAATTGAACAGAGTGTTTTACTTTGCATTAATATGCTCCCTTAGGGACCAGGACAAAACCCAACATTATAAGAAATGTCTTGAATATTTGCATGTTCCATATAGAGTATTTGCATATAGTATTTATATAAAGCATGCTGCTTATTTCTCGAGGTGAGAAAGGGGGAAGCTATGAGCTTACTGAGTGTTTTCCTGTCAGGCAGCATCGACTCTTCAGCAACCCACAAACGCATCCTATTCGTTGAGCGCCTAAAGAAACCCAAGGGCAGAGCAATGGCTTGCCCAAAGTCACATGACGAAGTATAGGGGTTTCCTTACTACTCCACAGCGCTCATCTTTCCTACGACGCAACAGCATCTATAGTACAAGAGCCAGGCTTGTAAGAATGTCAAAGAAATAGATACAGATCAATGATTTTTACTCATATTCCTCTGGCAAGTGGGACGTTTGGATAAGGTGACCTCTAAGATCCGTTTCACTTTAAACTCTAAATGTGAGTTTCTTATTTAAACAGCCTTTACCAAAGTGAATTCTAGGGGTCCAACCGCAGTTGTGCATGCTGGTTAACACTGCTGCTCAGCAGGCCGAGACCGCATGGGAAGTCCAGGTTCAATTCCTGGCTGAACCTAAAAGCCAGGTATGGTGCCATGCGCCTGAGGTGCCAGTTATTCAGGAGGCTGAAGCAAGAGGCACATGGCATAGACTGTCTAAAACCAAAACAAAACAAAAGTGAAAACATTCTGAAGCACAACCCACCCCAAAAATGTCATAGGAAAAGCATGTTTTCATGATCAAATATGTTTGGAAAATATCACAAGTTATATCCCTAATTAGAGACGCTGCATGTTAAAATAGCAAAGGTTCTGATAAAGTCCTATAGTAAAAGCCTGCGTTAACTGGTTAATCCATTTCTCAGACTTATTTGATTCTGAATTATTTGCCCGCACATAACAGTTATGAACATTTCGTGAAACCAGTTTGCTGTTGAATATGCTTTGGAAAGCACTAGAATAATGTAAAGCTCATACATCCTCATTTCCTCCATGTTTTGCCTTGCCTCTTCCTCTCCTTGGACAGAGAAGCAATGGCCCTCAGGAAAGGTCATGGGCAGAGATCGGGGAGGGCCGGGGAGGGTCGGGGAGGGTCAGGGAGTCTTTCTAAGGCTAATCAGGGCTCATGTCCACTTCTGCTCGAAAAAAACCAACTCATCCACAGCGTTTAAAGCTCTGGGAGAACTCACTCATGAACAGAAAGAATCTGGACTGAAATCAGTCTTTCACAAGAAACAGATATTGTTAGAACAGTTCCTAAAATTTTGATACACGAATAGTTCGATGCTCTCTGTACATTTCTATGGAAGCCCATGTACAGATGAAGACCAAGTGTGATCGCTTTCCTCTTTCATCAGCCCTCCCTGACTCTAAGAGGGGAACATTGAGGTCCATGTAAAACGGTGTCTGACAGGGCCTGTCATGTATGACAGTTGTTCACTCCACTCCACCTAGTTAATTTCAACATCTCCTTCATATCACAGTTTAAATGTCACTTCCTCAGGGATGGCTTCCCTGACTGAAGACTAAATCTGTTCTATTTTCTCTGCTTCTAAAATAACCTGGGCTAGTTTGCAAGTAGTTATTGTGACTGTTCATTATATATTGAAGCACCTCTTTTTTTTTGGAATGAAAGAGAGTGCGTATGCACGCACACATGTGAGGTGGGGATGGGGGAGAGGGGGAGAGAAAATCACCTTTGATAGGGTCTAACGAAGCAATTCCCTTTCCCCAGCCCTCTAGCTCCTTAGAGTCCTGGGCACCTGAGCATGTGCCCAATGTGTTAACAGGTCAACCTGGGGATTCTAACCCGTGGTTGGCCATGTGGCCTCTACACTTCCGCACTTGCATTACTGCTACGCCACAGTAGTTGGGCCTATGTAGTGCTTTCTGAGAGTCTGATTCTCTCACTGACTATAAACCTCATGAGGACATGGGTTCATATTGCACCCCAGACTGGCTAATCGTGGGCACACTAAATAATTATTTGTGGGTAAGTGAATGAATGAGTGACTTTCCATCTGAAGAAGTGGATCTCAGGCCTACGTCAATCTTTTAACTTCTCTTCTACCAAGTTTGATGTCACTCTTCTCTTTAAACTCGATCTCAGCCTTCTACATGCCTGATCTTGTGTGTCTCCCTACATGACCTCAGCTCCTGGCTGCCTCTCTTTGACACATTATTCACAAACCGCTAGGTAATGCCAACCTATCCCAACCATCTCCACTCACCTCCACCCACCCTTCAGGCTGACCCCAATCACATTTCCTGAGACCACCGGAAGAGTTGATGATTTATTGCCTACAAATAAAATCATTGACTTTTCAATATCAAAGCTACTTTAAAGGCCCTTTGTCAGTCTCATCTTTTGTCCAGTGAAGAATTAGGAATAAGACAAAATAGATAAATTGTCCTGGGCAGAAAACAGTATTTTTAAAAAAAGGAAAAAAGAAGTCTAGGAGGACTGATGTCACCATTAATTTCAAAATAGCATTTGCTTGTGTTTTTTTAAAGTAAAAATTCAAACTGATTTGTGCTTGACATTTAGAAAGCATAAATGGAAAAGTAAAATGCTATGTCAAGTGTGCTCATAGCAATGCGACTTTCTAGTATTGTACCCATTCCACAGGTGAGGAAACTGAGCCATATAATGATCATAAAATTCGTAGGTGGTGTTACTGGGACTTGAACTCAAGCCTGTCTGCTTCCAAGTCCTTCATCTTTTGTTCACTGTGTTGAACCCTCAAGCACATGTGATCAGTTCAAGTGGCCTTCTGAATCTTTTAGTAGACCATAAGCTACCTAAAATCAAGTAGGTCCTACATAAACATTTAAAGAATGAATATATGAATGAGAAAATTAGTAAATGAATAACCCCTTGAGGCAACAGTTAGCACTGCATGATTTTCGTGAAAGATGGGTGGGATAAAGAAGACAAGGCTATACAGTTATCTAAAAAATGTAAAGAAGCTGGAAATATCTGCCTCTTTAAGCTGAATTAACTTACAGAAAATAATTCATTTTTGCAAATTCTTTGGTTATAAAATGTGGGCATATCTTACTGAGACAGACTGGTTATGGGCATAATTGCAGGGATGTATTACTCTCTAAATTATAGTCTAGAAATGGTGGTGGGAGGAAGGTAGGAGCCATCAGGGCCATATGTCCTCTTTCTTAAGTTTATTTATTTCTTCCATGAGTGAGGGAGACACACACACACACAGAGAGAAAGAGAGAGGAAG
>NW_006159929.1:2508998-2567563 GCF_000334495.1 Tupaia belangeri chinensis
AAGAGCGGGGAGAGAGAGAGAACAATCTCCATAGGGTCTTGATACTGTGATCCACCCTAGTCTCATCCAGATGAGGAACATCTATGTGCCTGGCATCCTCAGGGAGGTCTCTGGATATGAACCAGGAAGCTTCCAATGTGAGTTAATCTCTCAGAGCATCATGTTTTATGGTGGTCACCTTTCAGCCCCCCGTGTCCTCTTTTTATCATTGAACATGATATAAATATTAAACTCCATATAGCTATTGCATACATACATGTATATATGCAGTAACCAAGTGGTGTGAGATGATTGTATGAAAGGGTGGATTATGGAGACTCTGCATGCATGAATTTCAATACGTGGGAAGAAGTGCAATTTTAATGCTTTTGAATATATATCTTAACCTTCCCTTAGAGGTTCCCAAGAAATCATCTCAATAAACGTAATTTTCCTTGTAATTAACACATTGAGTGCTTCCAAAGTGCCCTCTTTGTCCTTTTTTATAGCTGTAAGCCATTCGTTGTCCTGACATTTGTCACTTGCTGAAATAAGCCCTCTTTTCCATTTATACCACAAAGGTGAACATCACCCAACCACCAGCAGTGAGAAACCCAGAAACTCCAGAAAAAGAGGGTATTTCAAGCTAAGTTCTATGATGTACAAAATAGCAGTCCCTGTTTCACAGGACTGAGAGAACTAGAACATTCCAGCATGGCGGATGTCAGCACCTTGCTTGGCACATAGTACACAACCCAGCAGCTGTTGGGGGTGGACTGGGCCATACATGGGGAAGGCAGGACAGAAGAACGGCCTGCCCACCACATAGTGTTCATTTTCCCCAGGGCTCCTGGGATTGTTTTGGTAATTACTCCAGCTTCTTCAACAGCTTGTGATTTGTCCAGTGCCAGGGAACCTGGATTTGCATTGCACGATGCATAATTCATACTGCACGGACAGCAATTATGAGCTAATTGAGGGGTGTAATGTTGAAAGAAAGGATCCATTATGAGGAACATAAGGGGTATAGGGAGGCAAGAAGCCCTTGAGTCCATAGAGGCTCATTCCCTCTAATTCGGCTTTCCTTAAGATGATTCTAATCGTCTCTTGAAGGGCACTGAAGTTCTCTCCTATAAGAGGTCCTGGGGGCCAGGTGGGAGAAGCTGCTGCTCCTTCTGGAAGAGGGTTCACAGTGGGCTGGAATAGGCTGCCCTTGCTCACGCTCTGTGTTTAGCTTTCTACCTTGTCTTGTCGACAGTTATCTGGATTAATGTGATTAGAGGAGTGCTATGTTACCAAAACCATAATTTACAAATCAAGAGTCAGGGCCACTTCTGGGGGCTGGGGGTTGGGGACTGGAAATATAGTTTAGGGCAGAGTTTATGGAATTTCCAATACAAAATCACTTCTTCTAGGGATCATAGGACAGACCATTTAAATGGAAACTTCACCAGGAAATCCAAGAGATGGACTACCACATTATAAGGAGCACTGGGCTGGTTGCAATAAGCCTTGAGTCTATCTATGACTAGATCAACCTCTTGCTGAAAGGTCCTTGGGAAATCATCATCCATCTCTGTCTCTCAGTTTTTCCATTTGTTACTCTCTACATTAGAAATGAGGAAATTGGGTAAAATGGCCCTCTGAACTCTGATATGCCGTTTCTGTGCATCACACCTCATCCTTCCAACGCAAGGTCTGAGGCCATCAGATTAGCCTTCATTCTCTGGAGACCAGCTGTCCTTACAACTCAGAGAGTATCACAGTGTGACTTCTCTTGGAACAGAAAACTCTCTCTCTCTCTCTCTCTCTCTCTCTCTCTTTCTTTTTTAAGTTGGCTATTTGAGGAGATAACTAAATAAATCACTTTTCACTGTTTTCCCCTACAAAGATTGTTGCAAATCTCAAAATGCTGAATCAAAGATATTTTGTAAAGGAAGGTTTTGTGCCAGCATCTGCTCTGTCTGTGTGTGGGAGTTTGTGGTTGTTGAATCATGGTGTGCTGTTTATGTTTTGCCACCTTTTTAGAAATTCATAGACTTTACCATATCTCTCATTCAAGGATTGTTTCAGCATAGTCATTTGAGCCTTTACTTTCCTCTTCGTCCTTAATGAAGTGTTCACACATAAACATTTCCTTGTATCAAGTACTCTCTTAACTTGCCTGCTTTCATTACCACGTCTACTTAAGCTGGGCTGCAATATCACACCTCACCAGTAGAGGCCACTTTCTGATACATCATACACACAACCTGGAGACTCAAAGAGTCAACTAATTCTGAGGGTAGAAGAGATCTCAAAGATCATTTGTCCAAATAGGCTTTATATATTGTTCCCTGCTTTATCATATCTGGAAACCAGACATTCTGTAAGACTAATCTTCTTAACTTGAAGAGTGCCTGTCCTTGACTCTCTTGCAGCTGGCCTGCGGTCTTTTCCTTGAAACAGAGCACCTGGCCAGTTTGCATGCCTTTTGAATAATGAGGACATTTAGCATATTCAAGGTGGAGACTGTGTTATTCTCTGCCTGTGGTGCTAATGCAGCTATTTATACTAGGAGCCAAAGCAGATCTTTCACCTGAAAGTCAGGCTGTCATGTCTGTTTAAGCATTCAGACCAGCTCCACAGCTTATTTGAGAAGACTTTCAAATGGGTTTTTGCCCAGGGTAATTGATCACCTGTGGGCTAAGGATTACTTTCTTTTCTTTTCTCCCCTTCCTCTCCACCTTCCCCCCTCCCCCACCCCCACCACTTTAAATAGCTTTTCCAACAGTTCAAAAAGCCTTTCCAAAAGCAGAGAGAGACAGAAAGGAGAAAGAGAGAGAGAGAATCTTAAGAAAGTGTATCTACTTAGAAGGTCTTGTTTTGGGAGAGTCAGGGCCATGGTCAGAATACACCAGACAAAAGAAACTCTCATTTGCCTTGGAGAATGAGAGCAATAAGTTCACAGTTGACATTTCATATCATTTGTTCCCACTATAACCATAGGAACAGCTCCAGAAAACAAACTGGATCCCCTAAAAGCATCTAATTCTACCTGTAGGACATTGTAAGGAGCAGAGATGTTCTGCTTGGCCCCACTGGCTCCTTTGGGCACGAAGATTGATGGCTTCCGCTAGTTAGAAGACCCACTCGTGAACACCCCATATGTAATCTTTATTTTTGAGTCTTCTTAAGTGAGAAGTTGCAGTAAAACAAAATTGCCAAGTTCTCTAAGGGTTAATTAGATGTGGCCCAGAAAAAGTGATTTCTTTCTGCCTTAAATGTGGGGCTTTTTCTTTCTGAGTGACTGTTGGCTTCTGCCAAATGAAATAAAATAAATGAGAGTTCCTGACTTGAACTCCCCTCATTCTGTGCCCAGCTGCTGTTTTTCAGTTTTCCAGAAAGGGAAAAATCTCTTTGAACCTTCTGCTGTCCACAAACCTGGCAACTAACACTCTTTCCTTTTGATCTGGGGTCCAGATATCTTTAGAAGGGTTGATCCAGGTCCCTCCCTCAATGGTCTTCTCTTGAAGATATTACAATAATTTCCACTTCCTTTCTCCTCTTCTCAGCCAGACTGAACAACTTAATTGTGAAGTCAGTCACTACGTTCTGGCTTCACTGAATTGTCCAAAGCGACACCAAGATCTTTTTCCTTTTTACCCCTAAAAGGTTACAACTCATTCAGTCAGCTCATGCAAACACTAAATTGTTCCCTTAAATTGCAATTCATCTGTTGCCATGTTACCCGATTCCTTGGTTTTCTAAGATCCTTCTCGGTTTCCTCATAAAGACCCCTCCATTGCTGTTGTACTAATGTTGAAGCATCAGCAAATTTTTTTTTAAATTTATTTTTATTTTTATTTTTTATTTTTTTTTGGAGAGATTTTCACTGTAGGGCGCATGCGCTCGCCAGACAGACAGAGAGAGACATAGAGACAGAAAGCGAGAAATCACCCCCCATGGGGGATGGTCACGCCGCAATCCCTTCTCCTCCATTCTCCTCTCGGGATCTTGGGCACGCACGCACATGCGCCCGGCATGAGTTTTAAGACACCGGGTCCGGGACACGAACCGCGGTCGACTACGTGGGAGTCCAGCGACATAGCCATTACGCTAACTGCTGGTTCCCATCATCAGCAAAGTTTTGAGCTGTGAATGAACTGTTCTCATTTGTCTCATTTATGTAAGGATTCATTCAACCTGTACTGAGCATCAACTGCATATCAGGCACCGGAGTAGGAGCTGGGCTATAAGGGAAGGACTGGAGTTGCCTTAAGGAGCTTGTGGCTTTGTGGGAGCAGGGTTGCTACCGTTGTTATGATCTGGCTCAGGGTGATGCCAAGGAGAAGGGGACACTGGAAGCACAGAGAAGGGAACAAAAGCTCTGTTCTTTGAAGACCAAGAGGCTTCCTTCTAGTCACCCTTTCCCTCACTGACTCCTGCTTTTCCTCATTCTCAATCTTATTTTCCCTTAACATTTTGTGGGTCTACTAAAAGTGTATTTCCTCTTAGAGCCAGATAATGAAGAGGAGCTCATTTCCATAGTTTCCCTTGAGAGTAAATGCTAGGAAATGGAATACACTTTCTTTTTGGTGATACCTACTTATAACCATCTTTGAGATTTCGATAATTTTTCAGCTTTGCAAATACAAGGGATTTCTCAACAAATTGCTAGTAGGGTCCCTCTTTAGGGAACCTATGCTGAGCATGGACAGAACATGTGGCTATTTCTATTTCCTTTGCAAACTCTTTCACTGGTGTCCCTACTACCTTCGAATTATATTTTAATTTATAACGTGAGCCGTTTTGTGCTTCGTAGTTTGAAGAGTGCTTTTGCATACATCTGAGCCTCGTAACAAACCTGCTAGCCATCATTTGCCCTTTTCTCATCTTTGCTGTGCTAATAAACTTGTTGGTCAAGGCTGGACAGCCAGCAAGCCATGGAGAAAGGACCAGAATCCACCTAACAATGCCCAACTTCTGTACAGAACATTCCTGCATTTTCCAAGCCACTCCATCTCACCAAGTCATGGGCTGGGACTCAGGAAGGCAAATGACCTACTGGAGGCCAGACAGCTGGTACATGAGGAGAGGTGACATTCGAGTCCTGTCAATGTAGACTCCAAATCCAGAGCTGGGTCTACCACATAGCTGTCTCTCAAACAGGTTTTCAGATGCCTTCTCTAGAATTCTTGAGTTCTCAAAGCAAATACTTTAGTTTCTGTGATAATGTATAGCTTAATCGTCCAATAAGCTTAATTGTCCAATAAGCTTAATTGGTTCTTAAGACGTGGCCCTCTGACCAGAAGCATCAGCACCACTTGGGAATCTGTGAGTAACGCTAGTTGTTCAGCTCCATGCCAGGCCCTATGGAATCAGAAACTCTGGGGTGGGGCCCAACCATGCGGGTTTTAACAAGTTCTCCCTGTGGTTCCGCTGTGTGCTCAAGTTTTAGAGGCTAATCCAGGTCATTGATTCTCAACTTGGCCACACATTGGAATTATCCAGGGAGCATTTAAAAAGATTCTGACTTCATTGGCCTGAGCTGTGGTCAGAACATGGGCATTTTGAGTCTCCCCAAGTGATTTCAAAGTGCAACCAAGGCTGAGAACCACCAAGCTAGATGACACCTTACCCCACCAGGCCCCCTTCAGAGGTCCTGCTTCTGTAATAATCAGGCTGGTCCCATATTAATGGCTGCAGACTCATGAGAAAAGAAAGAAGCAGACCCAGCAGTGCCTTCTTCACCAGGTGAGGCCCAGGTGGCACTGTGCTGTGCTAGGTGAACAGATGCTTTGCGGACGTTCTAGTAAAGAGAAGTGTGGGGAATGGCCACATTGCACTAGTCATAGTAATAGGGGCGAGAAGCTTGAACACAAGAGGCTACTGCATGTGGGGTGCAGGTGCAAACTCAGGTGCTGCCAAGGTAGCATTAAATCTTTTGTATGGGGTGATGCTGTTCGTTCACTTTTGCTGGCTTTGTAGCTTATTTAAAAGATCTATACGAATGATTTTGTTTTCCATTATGCAGAAGTTCTAAGTAGAGAAAGTTTATTCCTAACTTTGGTTTATACAGATTTAATTAACATGCAAATATAATAATGTCAACACTGGGGGCTGCGGGGAAAAAGATTTTTTTTCTGTTGTTCCTTAGCTATTCTAAGTTTGGAGGATGATGGCATAATGTTTTCTGCAGAAGGTGCTTTCGTGTGCCCAGACACTGGTCCAGAGAGTCTGTCTTTGTCTGTGGGGTTTGAGGATTCTCTTTTGGCGTAACCCGGCAGGCCCAAGGTTCTCAGCCCCACTTGAGGGCACACTTGCATACTTCAACCCGTCCTCTGTCCTTTGAGTTGAAGTAGAAGTTATCGTGGAAGATTTTGAGGCAATAATTAACTGTAATTCCAGGGGAAAGAAATTTGGTCAGTTTCTATGCAGTGCAAATTGGCCTCCCCTATCTATCTTGGAGTGAGCTTTGTGTTCAACTCTGTTATCGGGCTCTTTCCTGGAAGCATTGTTTCCCGTTTCAATATAATTGCTTCAAAATAATGTGAAAAGATCAATTGCCACTTGTCAGCAGTAATTTTCTGCCACTGGGAAAAAAAAATAATGTGAGGAGGAAAGCAAAATATGGGCTGGCTTATTAGCCAAGATGGAGGGAAGGAGCACCCTCTGCCCTGCCCCGGAGAGTGGATTTGAGCTGGGAGGCAAGGCTATGCCCTCTCTGTCTCTGTGCCTTTTGCTCCTGTAGTTTTCCATGCCATGAACCCTTCCCTGCACCTTCTCGTCCCAGCCCAATCCTACCAGTCACTCCAGGGCCAACTGTAATCCCGGACTTAACTAAGAATACTTCCTGGTAACTCTAGCCCAGAGAAACCTCCCCTTCCATTCAGTTCATTGGTTTACCCAATTCTCAATGCATTTATTCCACAAATACTGATTGAGCACCCACGTAAATATTGGAAGGTTTTAGGCTGCAAGGAACTGAAAACCTTTAGGGAGTTAAATAAACCCTCCATAAGGGGATTAAATGAGCAAACAGGTGTTTATTTTTCTCTTGTAACAAGAAAGTGGCTTCTGGCTTGGCTTACAGTCATCATCTTGGGACTCGTGGCCTTTCCTACATATTCTTCACTTTGGGTTATTAGAAGACCACTGGGCTTCAGGCATCTACCTACATTAAGTCAGGAAAAGAGAAAAGGGAACTCTTTACACAAGAGTCCCTTCGATTAGGAAAGCCTCTCTTTTCAGAACCCCTGGCAGAGTTCTTTTAAACTGCTTTATTGAGGTGTAATTGACATATAACAAACAGAACCTATTTAGAGTGCATGAGTTGATCAGTTTTGATATACGTACGAGGGGACTTTAAAAAGTTAATGCGAAAACGAAAATGAAGTACAGGTTATTTTGGTGCCCCAAACTTTTGAAACCCATGCATACTTTTGTTCATGATGCACATGCTCCCCAAGCTTTCTGAAGACCCCGGTATATACACGTGAGACCATGACCACAATCGAGACAGTGAGTGTCTTTTATCCCCCCAAATCTTCCATAATTCCATTCCCCACTCTCCAGATTTTTGATTTTTATTTATGTTTTGTGGGCCAGAACACAATTTTAAGGCCACTCCTAGCTGCTAGGGCAACTGGGAAAATCTGTACTTTGGATTCTAGTACATAAGGGAAAAGAGGGCGGGACAGAATGTCGGGCCAGCTAACGAGCCATGTGTGCCCAGCCCGCTGCTCCAGAACTGCGACGGGAAGACTGAACAGGACAGCTCGGTCTCTCTCCCACACAGCTGGCAGTCAGAACCTTTGGCCACTTGGTTGGCATGACCTCGTTCCATCAGTTATTATCAGGAATGGGGAAGCTGCCTTCCTCTCTTCCTGAACTCAGTAGAACTGACTCCCTCCCCTGCCCCAGAGGCTAAGGTGAGAGAAGGGAACTGAATCATTACACTGACTGCACACCTATTCTTCAGTGGGTGTTGGGTGCCTCCTCTGTGCCCAAGTCCTTACAACGACCCTGTGAAGTATGTATTCTTTCAGTCTTTTCCCAAATGTGGAAACGGAGACCCGGAGAGGTGAAGTGGCCTGCTTAGAGTAGCACAGTTTGTAAGTTAACAAGTCTGGACACAAGACCAGATAAGAGACCATCATTTGTGCTCTTTCTTCCAAAAGAAATCAGAGTACCAGGCTGGGAATCATTCAGGAGGTGTGGATTCATGCTTGGACTCCAACAGGCTCCAGGAAGTGAAGTGGCCCACCCGAGGCCTTGCAGCCCGAGGTCAGCAAATCTTGCACCAGACTCTTCCCCTGCAGATCTCCTGGTCATTGCTCATTCCACTGTGCCCAGGATAGGTCAGTCTTGGAGAGGTGATGGGGGAGAATGGAAGGGAAGGGGCAGGAAGCAGTAGAAAATCCTGTGGGAAAGGGGACTCCAATATTTAGCATGATTTGCAGCTATTGCATACTTTTGTTCATGATGCACATGCTCCCCAAGCTTTCTGAAGACCCCGGTATATACACGTGAGACCATGACCACAATCGAGACAGTGAGTGTGTTTTATCCCCCCAAATCTTCCATAATTCCATTCCCCACTCTCCAGATTTTTGATTTTTATTTATGTTTTGTGGGCCAGAACACAATTTTAAGGCCACTCCTAGCTGCTAGGGCAACTGGGAAAATCTGTACTTTGGATTCTAGTACATAAGGGAAAAGAGGGCGGGACAGAATGTCGGGCCAGCTAACGAGCCATGTGTGCCCAGCCCGCTGCTCCAGAACTGCGACGGGAAGACTGAACAGGACAGCTCGGTCTCTCTCCCACACAGCTGGCAGTCAGAACCTTTGGCCACTTGGTTGGCATGACCTCGTTCCATCAGTTATTATCAGGAATGGGGAAGCTGCCTTCCTCTCTTCCTGAACTCAGTAGAACTGACTCCCTCCCCTGCCCCAGAGGCTAAGGTGAGAGAAGGGAACTGAATCATTACACTGACTGCACACCTATTCTTCAGTGGGTGTTGGGTGCCTCCTCTGTGCCCAAGTCCTTACAACGACCCTGTGAAGTATGTATTCTTTCAGTCTTTTCCCAAATGTGGAAACGGAGACCCGGAGAGGTGAAGTGGCCTGCTTAGAGTAGCACAGTTTGTAAGTTAACAAGTCTGGACACAAGACCAGATAAGAGACCATCATTTGTGCTCTTTCTTCCAAAAGAAATCAGAGTACCAGGCTGGGAATCATTCAGGAGGTGTGGATTCATGCTTGGACTCCAACAGGCTCCAGGAAGTGAAGTGGCCCACCCGAGGCCTTGCAGCCCGAGGTCAGCAAATCTTGCACCAGACTCTTCCCCTGCAGATCTCCTGGTCATTGCTCATTCCACTGTGCCCAGGATAGGTCAGTCTTGGAGAGGTGATGGGGGAGAATGGAAGGGAAGGGGCAGGAAGCAGTAGAAAATCCTGTGGGAAAGGGGACTCCAATATTTAGCATGATTTGCAGCTATACACTGGCTGCAGGACCTTGCAAGACTTTCTGGCCCAAGAAAGCATGTTGGGCTCCCTGGTGCAGGCACTCTCAGAGTTTCCTGAAGGCTGTTAGTGCTGAGAAGATTCCTGACATTGCTACTGAAAATACAGCTGTGCAGAGATTAGGAATCAGAGTAGATTTCCCGAGTTGGAATCCTGACCGGCCACGTGTCCTTGAGCAAGGCGTACAACTTACCTGTCCTGTCCATGAACTGGGGAAGATCAACCTGCTGCCGCACAGGCCTGCTGTCTTGCTAGAGACAGTGTGTTCATCCTGGAATGTCCCACACTCAGAACAGGTGAGCCCTGCCGTGGCTGCTGGGGAGCGTGGGTCAGAGCTGCTGTGACGTGGGGAGTAGTCCGTCCACTGCTGGGTCTCGCTGCGGGTGAGACACCTCTTGTCTGCACAGGCAGCCAGACCCAGCATCCAGGCCTCCTCTTGTAACCTTTCAGAGCTCTGTCCATCCTGCTGGGGCAAAATCCTGTGGGGGGCACCTCACCTGAGTCTTCTGGTCACAATCAGCCACAACCTTGGTGTCCACTTGCTTTGACTTGAGCCAAAGGGCAGAGGGATCTCACTTAACCCTGAACCACCAGTGGAGGCAAGAAGTCTACTGATGAGCAGTCAGGATATATCCAACTGGTGGAACTTCTAGACTGGCAAACCCCACACTCCCCACAAACTGACACAGGGACTGTTAGTTCCTTGAAACAGATGGGGTGTTGAGGGAGAGAGAGACAGAGAAGATCCAGTGTCACAGCTGAACCAGATCCCATGTTTCTCAGAGCCTTCGCTGTGCGAATAGTACTCTCTGACTCTCCAGTACTATGCAGGGGAGGGGGGCACAGGGGAGACAGCAACCCCTTTAAGGGCTCACCTCCCTGCACTAGGATTTGAGGCACACTGATCTTGTCAGCCTCTGGTCATCACCTGGCTGGTTGCTGAGTGAGACTAATGAAGCCATGATAGTCTTCTGCCTTTGTTTTCCCCTCTGGATAATGGGGGTGGTCTTCGTGGTGGCCAAATTGAGCCCAGGAGCCTGGAGCACAGCCCTTAATGAGGGCTGCTTGGTGATGAAAGGCCCCCTTAAGCTTCAGTCACCATTATTGCATGACGGAATAAATGTGGCCAGCCTAGGAGACGCGCACGAATAAATTTGAATAGCAAGACACAAATGCGGCCCTTAACTCCGACGAGCAAATAGAGTTTAATAAAGAGGTAAACTGAGACCGCTTTTATTTATTGCTGTGTAAATGTATTTAAAAAGGTATTGGCTTTCCACAGCTGCAGAGGCCGGTTCCTCCGCAGCCTGGTGCTTTAATGCCTGCCGCTGTTATTAGAGCCGTAATGAATGAGCCGCTGTGAGTGCGCTCTTCAGAAGGACTGCAGAGGTACAAGATTAATGAGATGAGAGCACTGAAAGGTACAGACGGCCTCTGTTTCCCAGCCGCCGAGCACCATGTCTGCAGCAGCACCTCTGGCTTTGTTTGCTCCATGGTGGCCGAGAGGCTGCCACATGGAACCGTCCCCCGGAACAGGCTCAGGGCTGGCAAGGCATGCACCTCCCACCAACTTTCATCCTGAAGCCCTGTACCTCCTCCTCGCTGGCCTCCTCCTTGCTGGCAGGGTCCTTTTGCTGCTCCTTAACCCCAGGGCAGGCTTACTCTGCTGCTGCCTTCCTGCCCGGGCCTGGATTTGTTTCTGGTTCCTCTTCCTGCTGCTTGGGATTTGTACATTCCCCTCACTGGCCTGCACACCCCTCTTTGGAGCTGCTTGTAGAATCCTGTGGTTGGATCCTGAAAGCCAGCACCGCATCAAGAGTGGGAAGTTCAGTTGTGCTGGAGAGCAGCTTCTCCGGAAAACAGCCAGGACTTGAGTTGCCTACTCAACCCTGTGGGTCCCTAGGGCGAGTGGCTGCTTAACAGAGCAAAGGTGACCTGGGGTGGTGGTGAAAGGGCCAGTGGGTGAGGGGACTTTCAGAGTCAGGAGTTCATAAGTCATTTATAGAAAGATGATTTGGAGGCTGGACTAAATCAGCTGAGTGGTTTCACAGCTACCACAGAGGTAGGCATTAAACCCATTTTGTAGATACGGACATAGAGGGGCAAAGGGTAGTGGGGTAATGAAACATACTTGTGCTCACACGGCCACGAAATACAGGATTGGAGACTCCCCGGAAACCCACCCGTCAGTGGGAATGAGCTCTCTCCGGTGTTCCAGGCGTGCAACGTTCCATTGGCAGCAAGCAGAGACTCTTGCTTAGGGCTCACTTAGACATGACCTAGATTGATTAAAAAGGGCCAGAACTAGTTGAGGAATAGAGACAGCTACCCACCAGAGGAGTATGAGTACTACAGTGGAGGAGTCGGGCAGAAAGAGCCCAGGAAGGTGGAGGCTGTGTGACCTGGGGAGTCACTTCACCTCTCAGAGCCTCTGTTTTCTCATCTGTCAAATGGATAACAACAGAACCTAATTCCTTGTATATTTGTGAACAGCCTATCAGATAATGCATGTAAAATATTTAAAAGCGCATGGCAAATTTTCAATACATATGCAATAAAATAAATCTAGGTCTGCTATCTGGGTCAACATGCAGCAAGAACCCTTGACATGTATTCAGAGTACCAGGAAAGAAAAGTTCAGCTCCATTTGACAGCCCAACGTGAACCTGCAAACAGGCTGTCTGGAGGATGGGCTGGGAAGGCCGGGAGGGCTGGACATGTCTTCATCATTTTTACTTTTTAGCATCTCGTTGTGGAAGAGCTTCAAGACACCTGACCCTGTATCCGTGCCAGTGCAAGAGAATACAGCAGTGACCCGACAGCCCCAGCATGCGCCTTCCTAAAACTCACTTTTTAAAAAACTGCCAGAGGACACGTGCTTTCCACAGAGAGAAAGAGAGAAAGCACCTCCCCACTGTGATTCCTTCTCCTCTCCTCCCTCCCATCAGGATTTTGGGCACACATGCACATGTGCCTAAGAGCTTCCTAGCTCCCAGGACCAGGCTTTGAACCCTCGTTGGCCATGTGGAATCTAACTCCCTTAACCACTGAGCTATAGGACCAGCCCCCTAAAGCTCACTTTCTGGTAACATGTACTGAAGGCCAAGGGCTAGCAAGGTCCAGAGAGGGGAATTTAGAAGAGCAGGAATTTGGAGAAGGGTGCCATTTTATAGTGGCCAGGCATGGCTTCATGGAGATGACATTTCAGGAGTGACCTAGTATGTTGGGAAGTGAGCCAGGTGAATATCTGAGTAGAGAACTTTCCAGGCAGCCAAAAGAACGCATGTCAAGACCCTGTAACGGGGCATGCCTGGGCATTTGAGGGTGGTATGGGCTGGAGCAGGGTGCACGAAGGGGAACACAGCCAGAGGTAGCTCAGAGCAACTGTAGGAGGCCAAGTTTCTAGGTTCTCTAGGTCTTGTAGACCCACTCCCCCTTCCCGGAGGGACTTCAGTCTCTATTCTCACTGTGACCTGAGCTAATGGAAGTGTGACGCCTTCTCCAGTTGATCAGTGGGATAGGCCAAGGTATGGGACCAGGGGAAAATGGCCATTGCTGTCTGATCCCCAAAGAGGACCGAACAGAGAATGAGCAGACATTGAGGGTGGAGAGGCAGGCTGGTCACCATGAGCACCAGGCGAGAGGTCCTGGTGAAATTCTGTAAGCTGCAGGTTGCCCGGGGAATGGAAGGCTTAGGTATTGCCAGAAGTGAGAAGGGCAGTTTGGGGTCAGTACAGACTCTCAGGAGAGAGAGAGGAGGGTATAGGTGAGAGCTGGGGAGGGCCAGGGGAGAAGAGCATGCCAGTGGGTGAAATTGTGCTGGGTGGCTTGTTGGAGCCAGGGAAGGGAGGAGGGGAAGGGGTGGATACAGGGGTCACAGACAGAGAGGTGGAAACAAACCCAGCTGATGCCCAGACTGGAGCCCACCCCAGCCCTCCCAGCCCCACATTAGTGCTCATTAGCACATCTTCTAACTTACCAAGAAATTCAATTTCCTACAAAATAACCAGCCAAGTCCCAAGAGAGCCAGAAGCCTTATTCATCACCGCTGAGCTTTCCGAGGACCTCAGTGTCCACCCTGTGGGTCTCCTCCTGTGGGGATGCCGGCACACCGTGGGAAGAGAGACTAATTGGCAACTCGGCAAGCTGGGGTATTTTTTTCCACTGCATCTGCAGTTTCTGGGTAAACAAGGCACCAAATCAGCATTCGGTATGAGGCAAAGGAAAGTTTGCACGCTCGCCATGTGGCTGAAATTAAGTGAGTGGTGCAGTTGCTGAAGCATGTATACCCAAAAATAAACATTTAGGAGGCCAGGGTGGTAGATATTCTTTTGTGGCCTTTTAAGGAAGGCAGATGTCAGTTTCTTTTTCTTTTGTTAAAATTCCAAATAAAAATATCATTAGCAATATTTCTGATGCCATTTCAAAGTTGTCAGCTGAGGTAAGTAATAGTGTATATGTTTGTATGTAGAGATTATATATATACATATTATATATACATATATATGGTGAGTTATGTGTGTGAATGTGTGTGAGAATGGCAGAGCACACATATACATGTATAACAAATATGTGTAGATTTTGTAAATATGCATGCATATGGAGGTATGTGTGTGGGTATTTCAGTGTGCAATTGTGTGTATGACTGTGTGTGACCCTGTGTGTGAGTACGTAGGTGTGTGCATGCATGTATGCATTGTGCGTGAAGGTGTGTGTATTTGTGTATGTGCACGTTTGGTCTATATAAGAGGGTGTGAGTGTAGGTGTGCATGTGTCTGCTCTGCATTTGCAAATGTATGTACACATCCTATGTGTGTTGTGTATGCTTGCGTGAGAGTGTGTATATGAGGACGGGGCTGCATGCATGTGCCTCCAGAGCATGCACTGTATGTGTGCAGCGGGGTGTGTGAATGTGTGCTGCTCCCGGACAGCGTGCACACCACTGCCTGTCTCCTAGCAGCTCTCTCACTCCCTCCTGCATTCTTCAGCGGCCAGCCCCAAGGCTGCGGCCAAGAAAGCAATCAGGCCTCCCATTTGTATCCTGCCTGTCATCCACCAGAGCAGGCAGGCAGGCAGGCAGGCAGGCGGGGTGGGGGAAGGTGCCCGCCCTGCTCTCAGATGCAGAGGCCTCCCCTACAACAGAGGAGCACTTGGCTCGGCTGTGGGGGGGGGAGCCCCAGGCTTCCACTGCACTCCCAATTACTGGCACTCTTCTGAGCGGCTTATGGAAAAGGCATTGGTTGCCATGAGGAAGATATTCCACTGGAGCATTCCCATTCCCCACAAAAAGAACCTTCCGCATATTATACACATTTTTCAATGTAATTATCCCCAGCCCACACACACAGCTTGGAGGATTAAAACATAAAATACAGTCTGCTCCCCACACTCGAGACCAACACTACAACTGGCATCATAATAAATAAATGAAGTGGCCTCTCCTCCTTTCTCGCTCCTTCCTCCTCCTCCCCTTCCTCCCTCCCCTCCTTCTCTTCCTACTCCCTTTCCCCCTCCACCTCTGCTTGGCGCTGGGCTTGTTTTGCTTCTTGTCTCTGGATCCCATCCATTCCCTCCCAACCCCTCCCAGCGCAGCTCACAGTGGCGGGCAGCATCCCCACAAGGGAAGTCACCCCATGTTGCTTCTGCCACAACGGCTAGCCGGCTAGCCGAGGGCTTTGTTCAACCAGCCACCCAGGGTTCTGCTCACCCCGCCTGCTGCAGAAGGTTCACTGCGCTAAATGCTGGCGTAAGGGCGGGGTGGGAGGCAGGGAGATTTCATAAGCAAATGGCTTCGTGGATCATTGAAGGGACATTAGAAAGCATCCCAGAGCACCTAAAGCCGAATGCCTCAGTGCAAATGGATGGAAGGGCGTCTGCCGTGGAGCCGTGGAGCCGTGGAGCTGTGGAGCCGTGGATTGCAGAGCTGCTTGGGTTGCTAGGGAACAGCCAGAGAACCTTTTGTCTTCAGAATGCAGATCCTTGATGCACCCGGGATTCCCAGTTCTAGAGCCACTGACAGCCGGTTGTACCAGCGCCTGTGGGGGACCACCATCAGACACCATGCTGCCCCCTCCTCCCCTTTCTGTGAGATCACGTATGCACTGGAGCTGGGTTTGGTGGACAGCCCATGCTAGTAATTTTCTTCAAACAAAAACGCTGGTGCACAGCTTGGCAGTTACAGACCTGGGCTGCAAGGGTTTCCATGTGCTGATAACATGTTTCAATTTGGAACCCCGCTCTGGTTGGTTTTGAGTGCAGCACCTCCACACTGCACACCCCTCCTCTTGCATTCCTCTCTCTGGGCTGTCTCTCCCCCAGTCCAATTCCATGGTCACGCTCTCTCCACTCTGCCCCACTGACTTAACTGTGTGCTCTTGGGGAAGCAGAGTCGTGCAGCTTGCCTCTGAGTCCAGCAAGGCCCCCTTTAATAATACCCTCCAGTTAAATAGTAAAAGATGTGAGTACATTCTTGTCTGTACAAATTAATCAGGTGTTTTGGGTAAGGGTCCAGGGGCTGGTTCTGTTTACATTGCTTCACTAGGTATGGATTGTTCTAGGTTTTGGCTCAGGATCCAGTTTCTATTAAGATACCAATGAAATATTTCCCCAATGGCCCAGGAAGACTTGGCTAATGTGTTCTTATTGCATTTCTACCAGTTAAGGTGACATCAGACAAGTCCGTGACCCTAGCTGATCCTCGGTTTCTTTATGTATAAAATGGGCTTATTGAGAATTGGGTAAATAGTGTGCAGAAAGGCCTGGCATAGTAACTGTTTGCACTGTTGAAGCCTAGGCTGCAGTTAGCAACCCACGAGTGGGACTGAATGAATGATCTGGGCACTGTGTCCTTGCTTCCCTACCTTACTGGCCCAGCAGGCCCTGCCCTCAAGCCTCTGAGCCCTGGAACCTGCCCAGAGTTTCCATTTTGAACTTGGGCCAGACCTTAACCTGCTGGTAAAGTGCTGACTGACGGTTTAAACTTCCAAGGAAGTTGCAGCTGCTTTCCCTGCCTCGTTGCTACTCAGTGACTCAGTGACTCTGAGACCAGAAGCTTGGGCCACCCATGGGATGCCTACCCTAGCAGTGTGGGCCTGAGATTTGCTCTGTGCACTTGTTCCTGTGGCCCAAAGCTAGGCTGGATGTGATTTTCTATCCAACACTGTCCAGAAGAGAAGAACTACTAAGTGGAGTGTACAAGCTAGGTTTAGCTGATAGCCTGGGTCATGAGTTCCTGAAACTATGACAGCCTCTTTCTTCCTCACTCCGCATCCTTCTCCCTGCAGAACTCTCTGCCTTGCCTCAAATTCCTATTAAATCAGTATGTGAACAACACAGGTATGAAATGACACTACACTGTGGTCTGCCTAGAGCTCCCACTGACTCAGGTGTTCGTGGAAGTGGAGTTCCACAGAATCAGCCACCCCAGACTCTCTCCTCAGCACATGAGAGATGTAGGGTTACTGTAAATGTAATGCAGGCTGTATGCTGCCCAACGCATCTGGAATGGCGTCAATCAAGGGAACCAAGGGATAGACCTCCAGCCAGGGCCAGCTTCTACTGCTGGTGAGGCAGCTGACAACCCTGTCCCAGCAGTGCACTGGTGAAGTTTAAATCACCAGCTCTCCCAGAAAAGTGAAAACCAACAAAACAAAACAAATGGCAGGATTTGTAGCATTTGCTGATTTCTATGGTGTCAACAACCTCACCAAGCTCCCTACTTGATGTTACCAACTGTAGGGCTAAAATGAGTTTGCTCTTGCAGATGTGTATGAGCACAAATTTGTATGAGCCTGGGGGGAAGCTGGAAAGAGAGAGACAGAAAGACAGAAATGTTCATTCTGATGGGAGGTTGTACACCAGAAAATGATTTGTTAAAACAATAAGAAAAATCATTCTAAGAGCCAACATCATTAGAAGATAGAGGAGAGTGAATGACAAAGCCTTCAAGTCTTTAATTCTGGTTTCAATTCCAAGCTTTAACTGCTTAAGGAAGTTGGAAGACTGTCTTGATCTATCATTGCATTGTTAATAGAAATACCTGAGTCTGAGTGAATTTATAAAGAGATAGACGTTTATTCAGCCCACTGGAGATCCAGGGTTGAAGGGCCAACTCCTGGTGAGGTTAGAACATGGTGGAATAGAGCAGCTGTCCACAAGTTTCTGCCTATTCTGATTCCTGGGTGCTTGTCTACCTGTCCAAGATAGTACTGTACATTCTTTAGAATTTCTAAAACCCGAAAAAGCTAACAGTTCCAAGTATGGATGAGGATGTGGAGCAACTGGAATGCTCACACACTGCTGGTGGGGGTAGAAGATGGGCCAACCAACTTGGAAAATTGTCAGTATCTATTAAAGTGGAGCAAAGGTATACCATGTCGGTCAACAACTTAACTCCTATGCAACATAAACATACACTTATGTTCACCAAAAGACAGGTGAATTAATGTTTATAGTCACATCATTCACAATAGCTAAGAAGAAGAAACAACCCAAATGCACATCACTAAGAGAATGGACACAAAAACACTAGAATTCTATACAGCAATGAAAATGAGCACACCACCCATTTACACAGAAACATAGCTAAATCTAAGAATCATAATGCTGAGTCAATAAATGAGACACACAAGAATGCCTACTGTGTGATCTCATTTGCATAAAGTCCCCGATCAGGCCATACTGAAACAGGTCAAAATAATAGAGATATTCTTGGGGTCTCAGTAATTATAACTGAGATGGAATAGCTTCTTTTTTTCTCTAAATGACTCAAAAAATGTATACATATGCTTCAGCAAAATTGATATATTCAATATAATACATTCTAATATATAAATTCTGAACTCTGTATATAGTTCCCTCAAAAATATACATCATGTATTTTTATCATTTGGGAGTTTGAGACCCACTTCCCCTTTAGTCCTAAAATTTTCAGCACATCTAACTATTTCAATATATATTTTCTAAGACACAGAAGGTCTCTCACATAACCAGAGTTCAGAGATCAAAATCAAGAAATGTAACATTAATATAAAATTTATTTAGTCCGTAGTGCATATTCAAACTCCATTGACAGCCCAATGTCAGTTCTACCTGTTTTTCTCCAGTGGTGGATCCAGTGCAGGCTCTGTTGAGGTTCACGTACTGTGTTTAGTGTCATATCTTTCTAATCTCTTTAGATCTGGAAACAGTTCCCCAACTTTTCATTTCTTGACCTTGCTAGTTCTGAAAACTTGGCTATTTGTTTTGTAGAATGTCCCTCGGTTGGGTTCTCAAGGGAAGGTTCAGGTTTCACAGTTCTGGCAGACATTCCATGGCAGGGCAGCTGTGTCCTTCTCTGTGTGTGCTATCAAGGGGCACTTGCTGTCGGTTTGTCCTGAGTTTGGTTCCATCTGATTTGACTCCCTGGTAAAGGTGGTATCTGCTTGGTCTCTCCACCGTGAACAACTGCTCCTCCCTCTGTGATGGGTGGGTACTTTGCAGGGAAATGCTCTCAGACTACATGTTTCCCACTGAGCTCCTGCTATGTGCCTGCTCTGTGTAAGGATTGCAATGGTTTGCAAGACAAGGTGCAGTCACATCTTGCTGTCTTTACCCATAAAGAGAACCCACAGCTAACACTGAATCCAGAACCAGCTTGGTGCCAAGAACTGCACTAACATGAGTTCAAAGCATAATCTCATTTAAACCACATGGCACCCTGAAGGAGAACACTGAATAAACTTGCCCTCAGTCAGATATTTCAGACATGGTAACCACAGCAGCACTAGCAATCATGGTTAACATCCTCTGATGCTTGCTTCCTACTGCCAAGTGTTGTTCTAAGTGCTACGTGAATCCTTATTTTATGGGGCTTGTTTCTACCTCCATTTCATAGAGGAGAAAACTGAGGCTCAGATGTAAGTTACCTACCCAACATCCAGTGATGAGGGTTCACCTCCAGGCTGTCGGCCACATTCTTAACCACTTCCCATATCACCTTTCTGGGGTGATGCTAAATGGTGGTGGTGCAGTCACCTGAGTTAGGGTTTCTGGCCTGTGTCTTTCTTCACTTCCAGAACATTTTCCTTAGAAATATTCAAGCCCAGTGTGGCATGCTGAGGAGAAAGCTTTGTGTCTGGACCAGAGGAAAATGCAGAAGAGAGGTGTATAGGGAACAGATAAGAGGTGGTATTAACAGGAACCTATGGCGGTGCCCCAGAAGAGAGCAGGAAGGGTTCTTGGGCAGAGCCAGGGCTGCAGAACCAGGGCTGCAGAGCCTCAGGTCAAGGCTGCTCCCACCAGTCTTATCCTTTCTCTATACCACTTCCCCCATGCTGGGCTCCAGAACCTCATCACTAAGAAAATAGAGCCTTGAGTCTGGTAGAAACTCCTTGCCTGTAAGTGGGATGCTCCCATGAGCTCTTGGGTTTCTACTGAAAGTCCATTGGTCTTGGTGCCATTTTCTGTGATGTTTACTATTGGCCTATTCGTGCTGCCCATACCTGTAACCACCAACGCCACCACCCTAATTTCTCCTGGTCATGGGCCTTTTAGCATCATTAGGCTAGCAGAGGGAAGGCTGTGTTTATGGCTTGGCATGAAGGAAGAATATGCATATCTGTTGCCAGGCTACAAATGACTACCTCCCCTCCCCAACCAGAAGAAAGAAATAATGATTAAAAAATACTCAGTTGCTTGGCAGGCTTCTGGTGGCTTAGCTGTGGATAGTAAGGGGCCAGGAGAGACCTTGCCTTTCACAAAACCCACTGCCTCTCTGATTCCCTTAGATTTGGGTATGAGCTTTGTCTGTCTTGGGAAGAAAGAGAAGATGTTGAACTGTGATGCAAAAGTAGCATCACACCCGCACCCCAGAGACACAACCCCTCGTTGATGATGATGTGATTCCTCTCCTTGGGCGAAGAGAGGAACCAGAAGTTACGGTATTCCAAGGGGCAGAATAGAGATCGATATAGAAAGGAGGGATAAATTCAAGACAAGAAGGCAGAGGGTCACAAATGGAAGATGACAGCCATCAGTCAGAAAATGGAGCTGAGAAACAATAAAGAGAGACCAGGAGTCCAGCCATGATACCGGTACCAGGATAACTTGTATTCTGACTGTTGCCTCGCAGTAAGGTGAGGCCTGGGGAGTGAATGCCCAGGGCATTGATGCACACATTTGGCTCTGCCAGAGTGAAGGCTGGCTCACTTACATTTGCAAGCAGGTCTGACAGCTCCAGGCCACCTCCTAGAAGCAGTGCAGGGCAACAGGGCAACCCTACATGTCCTAAATTTCTGAAACTTTGGTTGAAAATAAGAGTTCAATGTGAATCCATTTGTATACCTCTGTAAGACTTTTTATACAAACGTACGTGGGGACTTCAAAAAGTTCATAGAGGGAACCAGCAGTTAGCGTAATGGCTATGTCGCTGGACTCCCACGTATTCGACCGCAGTTCGTGTCCCAGCCCCGGTGGCTTGAAGCTCACGCCGGGCGCATGTGCGTGTGTGCCCAAGATCCCGAGAGGAGAATAGAGGAGAAGGGATTACGGCATGACCATCCCCCCTGGGGGGCGATTTCTCGCTTTCTGTCTCTATGTCTCTCTCTGCCTGTCTGGCGAGCGCATGCGCCCTATAGAGAAAACCTCTCCAAAAAAAAAAAAAAGTTCATGGAAAAATGGAATGAAAGTATGAGTATATTTTGATGCAAAACATTTTGAAATTCATGCACCATTTTTTCATCATCTGTATTTTCCATGAACTTTTTAAAGACATCTCCTCACATTTAGAAATTTTTTTAAAGAATTATTTTATTTAACTTTTGTTTATTTATTTACTTTGACTTGACTGGAGAGGGACAGAGAGAGAGCGAGAGAGAGAGAGAGAGAGCAAGCTGCCAGGTCCAGGACTTGATGCATGGTCACCCATGTGGGAGTCCAATCAGTTTAACCACCACACCACCTGCCAGCCTCATATTTAGAAAATTTCTAAGAATAGTCTTTGTCAGGGCCAGTGGGTGGCATAGTGGCTGACAGCAGTTCGAGTCCTGGACCTGGCAGCTTGAAAATCATGCTGGGCACATGTGCATGTGTGCCCAAAACCCCAGGAGGAAAATGGAGGAGAAGGAATTGTGGCGTGGCCATCCCTCCTGGGGAGGAGGGTGATTTTTTCCTTTCTTTCTATCTCCCCAATGAGTGCATGTACCCAACAGCAAAATTTTCTCTCTTAAAAAAAATTAGTCTGTCGGGACCAGCAGTTAGCCTAATGGCTATGTCGCTGGACTCCCATGTAGTCAACCGTGGTTCGAGTCCCAGACCCAGTGGCTTAAACTCACGCTGGGCACATGTGCGTGCATGCCCAAGATCCCAAGAGGAGAATGGAGGAGAAGGGATTGCGGCGTGGCCATTCCCTCTGGGGGGTGATTTCTCACTTTCTGTCTTTCTGTCTCTCTCTGTCTTTCTGGCGAGCACATGTGCCCTATAGCAAAAACCTCTCCAAAAACACAAAAAATAATTAGTCTTTGTCAGACTGTATATATCTTTTGTCACTGCTGTTTTAGTCTTCCTGATGGGGGAAGACCTTAATATTCATCTAAAGCCCACCATGAGACATAGACATCTTCACGAAGCACGCCGTTCTACAAAAACCCTGGGTGCTGGAGTCGTTATTATTTTTCCCTTTTAACAAATGAAAAAGCAAAAGCTCAGAGCATTTGTAGTTCACTCAAGGTCACACATCTCATAAGTGGTAAAAATGGCATCAAGCCCAGATCCAGGAGTGCCCAGAGGTTATGCATATATCTTTACATTAAGTTGCCTTAAAGAGAAAAATACAGTGCCCTTTCCAGGGCTTTCCCAATCCCTAAGACCTGGAAGTGTAAGTCCCGTAGCTTTTCTCACTCCTGTTTTCTCATCGTCATTTTGCAGCCATGTGTGTGTCCAGCATGAAGAAGCCTGGCTTTGTAGGAGCCTCTGCTCCTTGGTGTTCACCTGCATGGGCGTCGGAGTTCAGGATAACTCCAACCAAGGCAGATTTCTCTCCCAGAGAAATTGCAACTTGAAGATTGTAGCTGCCTGATTAATCAGGAGGGATTTTGTGGCAAATGCCACGAGACACCCCGCCATCCCCTTTCAGCAGGGGAGGAAGCCTTTGCTCTGGTTGGCAGCAGCCTGCAATCAGGACTACCCACGCGACACAGAGGTGAGGCGAGTAATCAGCGTCATCACTTCATCCTGCACACAATGCCTCCTGGCAGCTTTCCAAATTGCCAGCTCTGTGGCGGCCATACTGCACAGATCCTGAAGCCTTCAAGTCAGCATAGACCTGGCACATCTGTGTTTGCAACTCCACGCAAGTTTCTTGAGCTAAACGCTGAATTGATGGACATGTCTAAGGATTGGTTAATTTACTCTTGGACTTGGAGAACTCATGCAAATCGAAGGTCTTAGCGAATATTTTAAAATGTGAGTTAACACATTTTCATGGTACTGGATCTTAGGACAGGTAGGTTAGCCAGACAGGTAGAAGAACCGCCGAGCACTGCTGATTCTTTGTCGGCATGCATTTTCAAAGAGATAAGTTGGCTTTGATATGAAAGTTAAGTTTCCCTTGAGTGCAAGGTTTATTCACTCATCCTTTGAATAAATATTTAGTGAGTACCATGTACTATCCTGGAGCATGGCTAGACGGTGGGGTTGCAGTGATGAAGAAGACGTAGCTTTTGCTCCTGTGGAGCTGACATTCAAGATCCCTTCTAGGGTGTGAAGAGTCTGTTTATTTCTTTTGCAGGAGAAAATTCAATGCTTGAGGGTTGGCAGATCTCTGTCCTAAAAGAAGAGATCCCTGCACACTTGGTATGAGTTCATTACAGCTCAACAATCAGCCTTGAACTTGGTGGGGGAGATGAAGTCATTACAAAAACAGAGATGACCTTAAGAGGAGGGGCCCAGCTTGACTTGCTGGAGCTGCCACTGATGGGGAAGCGGCAGGTTGGGGCAGGTGCAGTCAGCTTGATGTGAGGTCCAGGCAGGCTTTTCTCAGCTCGTTCCCCATTTTTTGATGTATGTGAGCTTGGACTGGCTGAGACTCGGTTTCCTGGGTCATGACTTTGGGATGACACCATCTTTGTCACAGGATTGTGGAGAGAATGCTGTAAGACAGCCTTTCTACCCTGCCTGGAGGTCAGCATGGCCTCTGCACAGGTCCATCTTCTCTGACCTTCTTCGAAAGCTTTTTCAGGGACGCGATAGTTCCACTCATGAAGCCCGGGCTGTTTACATACCTCCAATCTCCTTCTTCACAAAGAGCCTGGGCCACTCCACAGAGGAGCTGTTTCCTTTAGCCTGATGACAATGTCCATTTTCCTCTAATCTGGGTCCCTTTTGAGAACAAAGGAGGGTACAGTTAATGAGCTCGCAAGGGTACTGGACAGTGGCACAGTGGTAGGACACGATGCTCTGTGAAGCAACCCCATGTGGGAAGATCAAGTCAGAGATCGCTCTGAGTATGCCAGGCATGAGCTTGTCGGTGATCCAAGGCTGGCTGAGGCTGAGGTAGATGGCGGTGTTGGGAACTTGTAGGGGGTGTTCTTTCTCTCTCCCTGTTCCTCTCACTCATGGAAGAACTAAATACGTGAGCTTATAACAATAATAAAAATCACACATGAGAAACAGGCATAAACAAGGACTATGTACACCAGCAGGGATGCCTGGTCACCCTTCTCCAGCTGGCTTTGCCAGCTGCAGGGGTTGGCACAGCACAGACAACAAAGCCATGTCCTTCTGGTGCAGCCAAACAAGACAGTTTGAAAACCCTCCGGTGCACAGCATCGTGAGATGGCCTCCCTCCCAGCACAGAAGCTCTGTGTAATCTTTTCAGAGTGGGTGGGCTTAGGAAGATGATGGGCTATCACTCTCATGTCAGCTGCATTGGCAAAAGGGAAGCGACTCACAGATATAAGTAAAGTCCCAAACCAACTGACTTTGGAGTCATCAAAAGGAAGAGTTTCCTGGTGGGCCAGACTTAATCAGGTGAGTGTGCTGCATAGAGGAACTTGGTACTTCCTGAAGAGGAAGTGAACAAGAATTAAGCAAAGAGTAAACTGGGAGAGGGGCTAGAATTTAATGGCAGTGTCTAGGAACTGAGTGAGGCCCTGACCAATGACCAGCAAAAAAAAATGAAATCATTAGATCCAGAGTCGTAAGGAGAATCCTTCCAACAACCCAAGGGAGGTTGGAAGCAAATCTTTTCTTAGTTGAACTCAAAATGAAAACACAGGGTGATTGACACCTTGACTTCAGCTTTATGAGACCCTGAGCAGAGAAGTTAGCTAAACCCTGTGCAGACTTCCCACCTAAAGAACATGTGAGATGACCAATGAGTCTGGTTTTAAGTCACTAAGTTTCTGGGGCTTATGCAGCAATGATAAATTAATACAAGCCTCCCCATTCCCATGGCCACCTTCCTCTTCCACCTAGTGCTCAGTCTGGCCCACCTACCCACCTAATGACCCCTGGTCTTCAAACCTAGCTCCAGGCCCCTGTCTCTAGGGCGTGCTCGTTACTCCCCTCTCCAGGTTCTCAGACGTCCCCGTATACACACAAGCTCCTGTCAGCGCACGTGTCCCTGTGTGTGCTCCAGCTTTCATTAGATGCCTCTGTGTACAGCGCACTTTATAAAAGTTGTGTCCCTTACACCTGTCGTGAAAGCGCAACCAGCTCTGTTCTGTAGTTACAGAGAAGAGAGCTAAGAATGAAGTAGTTCACCCAGGGCCAATTAGATGTTGAGTAATGGAAGAGGTTGGGAACCAAGACCCTTGACTCCAAATCCTGCTCTCCTATTGGGCCTGCTGTCCTGTTTAACGGTAGGGTGTTCCAGACCTTAGCAGGACTGTATTGATGTGTCGTTTTGACATTTTAAAGTGTGCTTTCATGTAAATCACCTCAGATAATCCTCCTAGGAACCATGTGAGGTATTTTATCTTCAACTTACAGATGAGAACACTGAGACACCAAGAGTGTTTGTTCATTAATTTACTCATTCCACGTATATGAACCGAGCACCCGAGTTGCCAGGTAGCACGGGACTCCAGGAGACAGAGAAGAACCAACTGCCACTCCTTTCTCGGGGAGCTCAAGGTCCAGGGTGGGGAGAGGATGTGTAAACAGACCCTTGCGCCAGTCCAGGGGGGACTCTATAGTGCTGATGTAGTTGAAGCTCAGAGCAAGGTGTTCAATACAGCATGGAGGGGGCATCAGAGTGAGAGGGCTTCCAGAAGGAGGTGGAGGATGAATATATGTTAAACCTTGAAGAACAAGGACAAATGAGCTTGTGGTGATCAGGGTGACAGGACAGGGGGTCTTGCCCAAGATGCTACACAACTCACTTCCAGTCAGTCCTTTGCTTCTCGAGGTAGAGTGAAGTCACTGATTGAGTGGGGTCGTCACATTGTGTCCCTGTGACTCCCAAAGGCTCACCTCCTCAGGCTGTCCCCGAGATCTCTATCTGGCATCCAACAGCAGTGGGGACACATAGATGAACACATTCAGGTGAATACACTCAGATACTCCCACATAACTGTACCACAGACACACACACACACACACACACACACACACACACAGAGGAACATACATACATACTCATACACTCACAGTCACATACATATACATGCCCACACGGCACGCATAAACACGTGCATACCTACACATACTCATACATATACACACATGTGCACACATGCACACACGCTCTCACATATTCACACAGAGATAAATACATATATAAATACATACACACTCTACAGACAGACATACCACACAGACACACATGTGCGCACACACATACACACATCTTTCAGGAAACCCAACAGCAGCCCCAGCTCAGCAGAGCTGCCCAAGCACTGGTTCTTATTATGCAGAACAGAAAGGCGGGTGAGGGACTGTCAAACGCAGTCTTGTCCCCAGCTGCCTATTGAGAACCAGACAGACAGCACTGTGGTTTCCAGGCAAATTCCAGCTGCTTCCTCAGCGCCCAGGGTACATAAACCCAAGAAGCCAAATGATGATTTTCCCCTTCAGAAGAATAACATCACCTGGCCTCCCTCCCTGGGCTCTCGAGGTTTCCGTAGCATCCGGCCCCCACATGGGGCGGGCAATCCCATCAGGATGAAGAGCTGGCCAAGGAAGCAGGCAGCTCCATCAATTTCTCCTGAAAAGCCCAGAAGAAATTCAGTCACAGAAAATCCCTTCCCTCTTTGCTAATAAAACTTATCAGTGCAGGGCAGGAGGCTGGGAGGAGAGGGGCCCAGACACTCGCCTTGCTAAATTACTTGGAGAAATGGCCCTGATCAGCCATCCAGGCGCAAGAAAGGAAGGAAGCAATATAACATTTATTGAGTCTGACTGTTTTGTTTGTTTGTTTGCTTGGATTCTCTCGCTTAGTTCTCCCAGCAGCTCCCAGCAGCTCTTAGGTGATATGTCTTAGGTCCATTTGAGAGATGAGGAAACTGAGGCACAATTAAGCACCAGAAAGAGAAAAAAACAATGTGGGTCAGAGCTCTCACCCTACTCCCTTGCCACATGGCCCAGGTGGGTGACTTCATCTCTCTGCATCGCAGCCTCCCTCTGAGGACTCGCAGCTCTGGTGAGCGGGTGCAGGATGGGACGGGTAATGTGGCAAAGCCCTGGCACAGACCTGGGCACGGAAAGCACTCAGGCATCCTCACTACTTACCCTTGCTGGCTCCTCTCTCTCTCCTGAGCTTCCTTAGTGTCCCCAGTCTCTCTCTGGAGTGAGGAATTAGCCCCTGTGGCTCTGGGGGGCCAGCCTTTCTGTGAACTTAACCAAGCAGGTCCCATGTAAGCACCCAGCATGGCGCCCTTCTTTCCAGAGCCTGGGGAGAGCTAAAACCCTAGCTTCCGTGCAACAAATGTAGGGCAAGTCATGCCCCTCGCCCCCACACAAACACATCAAGGGAATAAAAATAAATGAAATAAAAAAATAAAGACTGCAGAAAGGACTCTGCCAGTTCATGGTGAGGAGGACTTTGATCCTTAGTTCCTGGATTGGCCATGGTTGTTCTAGGGTTCATGAGCCCAGGGGGGCCTGTGTCAGCCTTCACCAGGGCCTCCTTTGTGAGCCGTCATCTGTGAAACCCAGAGTTTCCCCAATAGCTCAGAAATAATATGGCCTCTGAGGCTGTGAGACACAGAATCCCAAGTAGGCAAATCAGGCTGGAATGGTGTGGTCCCGAGGAAGCAACCGACTCACACGTAGAGGAAATGTGGGCTAAGTAAGAGGGAATTCCCCTAGGATGATCTATTAGACTGTGAAATAGTATTCCACAGGAAATGGCGCCGGGGGTGCCCGGAGGTATTTAAAACCTTGCTGGACTAAGTAATAGAAGCTGCGTGGTGTACAGAGCGGCGGAGAACTGGCCTCGGGGGAGCAGCTGCCATGCCCTAATAGGTCATCTCCACATAGACGTAATTTCTAAGCCCGCTCGCCTCCCTGTTCCATGGAGCTGGGCTGTTCTTGCCAGGAGAAGGCAGTGCTCACTTATAGCTCAGAGTAAGCCACGGGATTTAAAGTAGGCATTGCCATCATGTCGTTACTAGAATGGCAATGCCCAACAAGCAGATAGACAGACTCAGTACAGTCCCTATCAAAATCCGGGCTGCCACTTTCTTTTTGGACATTGGCAAGTCAGTCTTAAACTTCATATGGAATTGCAAGGGATTCAAAACAGCCAAAACAGTTTTTCCAAAGAAGAACCAAGTTGGAGAACTCTCACTTTCTGATTTCAAAACTTACTGCAAAGTTGCAGTTTTCAAGACTGCGTGGTGCTGGTCTAATGATAGACATAGAGATCAATGAGACGGAGTTTAAAGTCCATAAATAAAATCCTTATATTTATGGCCAATTGATTTCTGACAAGTATGTCAAGACAACTTAATAGAGAAAGAACAGTCAAATCAACAAATGATGCGAGGCCCGCTGAATATCACATGCAAAGAATAAAGTTGAACTCCCACCATGACATTTTACAGTATGTTTTCATGTAGATCATCTCAGATAAGCCTCATAGGAATCATGCAAGGTGTTTTACCTGCTAGTTACAGATGAAAATACTGAGATACCAAGGATGGTTATTCATTGATTTACTACATACAAATGGATTATAGGTCTAAATTTAAGAACTAAAACTGAAAACTCTTAGAGGAAAAACATAGGAGTAAGTCTTTACAACCTTGGATGAGGCAAAGGATTCTTATATATGACACCAAAAGCACAAGTAGCAGCAATAACAAATAGATAAATTGCACTTGTAAAAATTAAAAACCTGGTGCTATCAATGATATCAAAAAAGTGAGAAAACAATCTATAGAATGGAAAAAAAATAATTGCAAATCTATAGAATGGAAAAAAATGATTGCAAATCATGTATTTGATAAGAGTCTGGTATCCCAGGGACCAGCAGATGGCATAATGCCATGTCACTGGACTCCCATGTAGTTGACCGCGGTTCGAGTCCCAGACCCGGTGGCTTAAACTCACGCCAGGGGCGTGTGTGTGCATACCCAAGATCCCAAGAGGAGAATGGAGGAGAAGGGATTGTGGCATGGCCACCCCTCCTGGGGGGTGATTTCTTGCTTTCTGTCTCTCTGTGTCTTTCTGGCGAGCGCACATGCCCTATAGCAAAACCCTCTCAAAAAAAAAAAAACAATTAAAAAAAAAAAAAAACAATTAAAAAAAAAAAAAAACAATTAAAAAAAAAAAAAAACAATTAAAAAAAAAAAAAAACAATTAAAAAAAAAAAAAAACAATTAAAAAAAAAAAAAAACAATTAAAAAAAAAAAAAAACAATTAAAAAAATAAATGAGCAAAGAATTTCAACATGTATTATGCCACAGAAGTTATACAAATTGATGATTAACATATGAAAAGATGATCAATGTCATTATTTATTAGAAAATGTGAGCCAAAATCATAATGAGGTATCACTTTACACCCACTAGAATAGTCAAAACTGAAGACAGATAATAACTAGCATTGACAAGGTTATAGACAAATTGAAGCCAACCCCAAGTTACGGTTGGTGAGAATGTAGGTGGGGGAGCCACTCTGGAAAACAGTTTGGCAGTTCTTCAAAATGTTAAACATAATGATTCCATATCTCAGAATATACTCAAGGGAATTGACAACATATTGATTGATAAGCACATCAATGTCTGTATCAACGATAATTATAATATCCTGAAAGTGGAAGAAAAATCCAAGAGTCCATCAAGTTATGAATGAATAAACAAACTGTGGTATATCTATATAGTGGAATATTATTCGGTCATTAAAAGGAATGAAGTGCTGATACATGCTACAACATGAAAGAATCTTGAAAATAACATGCTAAGAGAAAGAATCCAGTCATGAAAAACTACATATTGAATGATTCCGTTTATATGGAATGTGCAAGAGAGACAGAAAGCATTCATGTTTGCCAGAGGCTGAGGCGGGATGAATGGGAATGACTGTAAATGGGTACAGGATTATAAACTTTTTCTAAAATTAGATAGTGCCAATGGTCATCCAATTCTGCAAATACACTAAAACTTATGAATATTGTGCATTAAAAGGGTGAATTTGGGGCTAGCTGGCAGCATGGTGGTTGGGGCGACTGAATCCCAAATGGCTGACTATGTAGTTTGAGTCCTGGACCCTGCAGCCTGAGAAACACGCCAAATGTGTGTGTGCCTAAAATCTCCAGCAGAGGGGGAATTGGAGGAGAGGAAGTTGTAACATGACCGTTGTCTATAGAGGATGCTTTCTTTCTTTTCCTCTGTTTCTCTATCTTTCTCCAATACCCTCTGGCAAATTAGAAAAATAAAGGCTAATTTTTTGGTATGTGAGTTATATTTCAATTAAGCTATTGCTTTAAAAAGTATAATCACCTCTGAACTTACCATAATTTTGGTTTACATGTCTCTTTCCATAAATACTTTTTCAATCAACAAATTCTTGCTATACATACAATTTTGTGTCAGTCTCCATTAATTAATTAATTAATTTATTTTTTTTTTGTCTATAGAGCACATGATGCACTCGACCAGAGAGAGAAGAGAGAGAAAGAAAGAGAGGAAAAGTGAGAAATCGCCCCCTAGGGAAGATGGCCATGCCACAGTCCCTTCTTTCCCACTCTCTCTGTGGGATTTTGGACACACATGCACATGTGCCCAGCAGACTGAGTTTGGGACTCAAACTGCAAAGTTGGCCATATGAGATCCAGTACCTTAACCTTCACACCACCTGCTGCCCAAGTTTTAAGACTCTTATATGTTACTAAAAGTTCTTCATAAATACTATTAGGTCATTGGAAAAGACATGACATATTTTTCTAGGTAAAAATGTGTCATTACTTTTCCACCAACTCAATACTTTCCATGGTTGCCTAATATTCCACCATACAGCGCTAACTGTAACTTAGATCTTTATTCTTGAGTTGTTGGGTGTTTGAATTATTTCCCCAGGTCTTGCTATTATAAATAACACCTTTGTTGAACATTTCTTTTTTGTGTATAAACTCTTATCTGCATTTTTTGGATTGCCCTATTTTTTTTCTTTTTTTGAGAAAGAGGGGTTTTTTTGTTTGTTTGTTTGTTTTTTGCTATAGGGTGTATGTGCTCGCCAGAAAGACAGAGAAAGACAGAGAGACAGAAAGAGAGAACTCATCCCCCCAGGAGGGATGGCCACACTGCAATTCCTTCTTCTATAGTCTCCTCTCAGGATTTTGGGCACACACACACACACACACACACACACACACACACTCCCCACGTGAGTTTCAAGCCACTGGGCCCAGGACTCAAACTACAGTTAACCACTTGGTAGTCCAGTGCCTTAACTACTATGCCACCTGCTGGTCTCACCCTATTTTTTTTATTCAAAGGAAATCACACCTTGGATTTAAAAAAGTCATTATTTATTTATTTATTTCATGAGAGACAGAATGTGCAAGAGAAAGTGAGCTCCTGAGAAAGAAAGAGAAAGAGAGAGTGAGAGACCCTTGACAGGGTCTCACCACTGCCTGATCCCCTTCCTCCAGCCCTGTCGTCAGGATCTAGGGGGGACATGTGCATGCCTCTTGTGTTTCAGGCCAATTAGGGGTCCAAACAGGGTTAGCCATGCAGCTTCCAGCACTGCACATCAGTATGCTACCATTTGTGACTGGGCCAGAATATACCTTTTAAGATAGATTTCTAAAATTGAGGTAACTTAGTAGAAGTACTAGTTTTAAGATTCCGCTGTGAGATCTGTGAGCTCCCCTCACTTGCTGCAAATAGCCTTCTTGAGATGTTTGATGCAGATACACGTAGTTGGCTTGGAATAGCAATCACATCTGCTGGAATGATATCTTGGTTTGGGGAGAGATTGTGGTCATTAAAATCAAACTTAGCCAGGCTCTCATTTCAGATCTGCCACTTAACACTTGGAGTGACTCTGATCAAATAACATATCCCCATTGAACCTCAATTTTTCTCTCTTATAAAAATGGGCACAATATTGCCTAGCTATTTTAAAGAAAATAATGTACATAAAATATCCAGTGTCTGCTCATCAAATCTAGGCATTTATTTCATGTCTGTTTTCCTTCTTCCTTCTCTTCTCCATATACATCTTTATTGTGAATGCACATCTTTGGATTCTAACTCCCGAACATATCAGAATTCTAAGATGTGGAGTCATTTCTCAGGCAGCATGACTCAGCAATGCTGTGGCGTGACTGACAAGGGTCTGCTTGGAGCCTGAAGCTCAAGATTTGGGCCTGGGCTCACCACTCATTCACCTGGGCTCTTAGACACCTCTCAACATTTTTTCTTATACATTTCTTTTGAAGTTTCTTTCTTTCATGAGAAAGAGAGAGGCACCCAAACAGGGCCCTCATGCTACAATCTACGCCTAGTCCCAGCCAGTCTGGCTTACCGTGTGCTCCGAAAGGTCCTGGGACATGAACCCAGGAACTTGCCTATGTGGGTTCAGTTGTGTTACCAATGTACCGCCACTTTGGTGCCCCTCAGTATTTTTTTAGTATGGCCTTTCACTAAGAATAGAAACAGAGCCGACCCTGTAGCTCAGTGGTTAGAACTGCACAGGGTTTCAGGTCTCGGCCTCATTAGCTTGAAAAACATGTCAGGGACATCACATGTGCCCAGGATCCTGACAGGATGGAGAATATGAGGAAAAAATATTATGGCGTGACCAGGCCCCATTGCCGAGGATGAGGGGGTGCTTTCTCTCTCTGTCTTTCTCTCTCTCCTTTTTTTTTTCCTCTCATGCACTGGCATGCACTCTCTGGCATTAAAAAAAAAAAAAAAAAAAAAAAAAAATTGGCAAAAGGGCAAAGTCCCTTGGCATAATGGCTAAGTCCCTGGACTCCCATGTAGTCGACTGCTGTTGAGTCCTGGACCCGGTGGCTTAAACTTTCGCCAAGCGCGTGTGTGTGCATGCTCAAGATCCCGAGAAGAGAATGGAGGAGAAGGGATTGTGGTGTGGCTATCCCCCTGGGGGCTGATTCCTTGCTTTCTGTCTCTCTGTCTCTCTCTGTCTTTCTGGTGAGCACACATGCCCTACAGCAAAAAAAAAAAAAAAAAAATTGAAGACAAGGAGGCAATTTCCCATCAGCCTTGGACCAGGGTCAGATAAGAGGCCAAATGGTACAATGGTTAGTGTGTCGCTAACAGTCTCTATAAGCAATGGTTAAATTTATTGGTAGCAACTCTCTCCCGATATACCAGGTCACTTGCGTGTACTAAACTCATTTCATTTTCTGCCACTAGATTACAGGCCCATAGACTGACTGGGTAAGCCCTGGATCACTACATACGATAATAATTACTAATTGCATGTTTCCACATTCTGTGGCTTATTAGTAAATTGTGTGGAGAGAGATCTAAAAGTAATTGCCCTTTCCTGAAACTTCAGCAGCCTGCAAAAATCACAAAGAATTACCTTATTTACTTCCCAAGTGATTCCCAGTGGCCGTTTATCAAATACACAGAAGAAAAAAAAATTGTACAATAACCAAATATTCTTCTGCTCGCTAATGATGTGTGAGGGTCACAAGAAATCTTGAGTGGAAAAGGCTGTTAAACAGCTGCCGACTAACTGTATGTAAATATCCCCCTGTGGGTAATAGCTTAATTTTGATCATTGTTCAAAAGAGCAGGCACTTTAAATTATTAATAGGTGTCAGCTACAAAAGAATGTTTAACTGGAAACTTACAAGAAGAGAGCTTGATCTGTACAAACGACACTGTGTCTCTAACCACCCTGGTGTGTGGGAAAGAAAGGAGGTGAAAAGAAAAGGATGAAAGACCCAATAAGCAAAAAGTTAGCCCCGTGTTTTCCTTGGCCTGGAGTTTTGTGGCTTGTGGGCGTATTTATTTACCACCATGGCAACTGGCCTGGGCTCCCTTCATTATTTATTAAGTTTGGTGATACCTAGGTGCCCTCTCTTCTGAAGGAAAGTGGGTTCCAACGAAGCAAAAGTCTCGAAGTCGCCAGGAGCAGCGGGCTGTAATACAAGCGTTACACCTTTGCTGTGACAAAACGTTCTCACATCCCAACAGCTAGTGCGGACGCCTTTCACTGTGAGCAGCACAGACGCAGCTCTGCTCAGATAAAGTGAAGATCCTATTTCAAATGATTCACCGGATAGAAACATCGCCATCACTGGAGCGTGGACTGGCCTCTGTGATCCCTTCTCTAAAGCATATACAGTGGATCATGGGATTTTAGAGTTTATAAGAAAAAAGTGGCCAGTTTTTCTGTTTCCTTTTCTGGGTTTTTATAGCAATACAGACTTCTGGCATTTGGGGCAGCTGACAAGCATTAAGACTGAAATAAAGGAAAAGGTAGGACCCAGGGGTCAGGGAGAGGCTCTGCTGGGTGGATTGTGATCTGCCAAGATAAACTCATTCCTGGTTTTCCCACTCTTTACGCTGCCTCTGCCCCCCAAGACCTGTAGGAGGAAGAGCTACTGTCCACATGACTACACTCCGAGTGCTCTCAGACACCACGCCCTTTGATCCTCATCATACAGCGGCCACTCTCCTGACAGAAGACAAAATTCATAAGAAAACTGGCCATCAGAGATGGTGAACGACTGCCCCGGTCACAGAGCTGCGGTTGCCCAAGTTAGGGCCTGAATCCAGTAAACAAAGTTGCACAGTGGGCTTAACTAAGACTTGGGCCTCAATCCAGTGAGCTGGAGGCATGCAGGGTTACAGGAGGAGGTACCTTGATTACCCTGGAGCTTGGACAGACCTGGGAAGGTCTCACTGGAGGCAGAAGCCCAAAGACCTCCCTGTCTGTGGGCCCTTCTCTGCCTTCTCTTGGGCTATCCACTCTTCCTACCCATCCTCCTGTCTCCTGCCTGACTGTCCATCCATTCGCTGTCTAATTCCCCTGACAATCAGGCCTCCCCATCATCTGCAGAGCACTGATGCCAAGACTGACAGTCTCTTGAGCCCAGGTTGAGCTGTAAGCACCACATCACCCGAAGCTCACTGTGGTTGTTTTGTGGGTGACTGGAGACTCTTCTGAAGAGGCATAAAGCTCCCCTGGACACTTTGCACCCCTCTTTGTGCCAGGCACTAGCCTAGGCTCAGGCAGCTCCCAGTCTGTTGTTGAAGACGGTCACATCAACAATGAAGCTAAAGCATGTGTAAGAGCCAGGGACAGGAATGACATGAAAGCTGAGTGACCGCTTGAGCAGTAGAGACAAAGGGACAAGGGATCTGGGATGAAGAAGAGCTTGTCAAGCAGGTAGGAGGTGTTTCCATAGAAAGGCAGTGTCTCCTTGGTGGCTTATTGCCCACTCCTCTCTTACATACACACTGAGATTGCCTGGACCAACTCTGCGCATCACATAATGAATTCTTTGTGATTGTGCCAGGCAGCCTTGACAGCCTCAGGCCAAGTTATAGGAGCTCCTTATGACCACCACCACCGGCATCAACCTGTTGGCGCACCTGTTTGCCATATGTGAAGGACGTCACACCAAAATGATAGCTGGCATTTATGGAGCCTTGCTATGTGACAAGCATGGCACCTACAGCATTAGGGGACTCAACTCACATTAGCATAATAACAGTAATCTTGGTGCTCTCAATAGCCCCATTTTACAGATGAGGACAGTGGCACTTAGCTAGCTTAGATCATTTGCCAGTGTTCCTATGTGGTAAGCAGGCAGGGCCAGGATCAAACATCTTTTTGTCTGATGTGCATGTCAAAGCTTTAAGCTTTATTTAAGGTCTTCACGGGAGAGGGGCTCACTTGGAGGGTAGTGAGCTTCCAGAGAGGGAGTCACTATGGCAGACCAGTGGATGGATGAGAGGGGCACGAACAGAACTAGCAAAGTCATAAGTCCGTGGAAGATCCTGGTTTCACGTGGCCAGGGAGAAGGGTTTGCCAGAGTGTGGGGGAGGCTGTAGCTAAAACAAGACGAGCGACAGCTGAGACAGCCCTGTTAGAGAGACTTAGGTTTTACTCTATGACTTCATAGAGGCTTTCACCAGGCCAGCAGGTGGCATAGTAGTTAAGGAGCTGGACTCCCACGTGGTTAACCACAGTTCAAGTCCTGGACCTGGTGACGTAAAACACACAGCGGGAACTTGTGTGTGTGTGTGCCCAAAATCCTGAGAGGAGAATGGAGAGGAAAGGACTGCAGCATCGCCATCCCTCCTTGGGGGTGAGTTCCTGCTTTCTGTCTCTCTGGCAAGCACATGAGCCCCATAGTAAAAATCTCTCAAATAAATAGATAAGTAAATAAAATAGACAAGACATATCACCATTATCCACTCCGTGCTTTGTCTGTGGACTTGTTTGGTTTTCTCTGGAGCAGAGCTTCTCAAACTATAGCCTATATTGAATCACCTAGAAGGCCTATTTAAACATAGATTGCTGTTCAGATTCAGTAGGTCTGGAGTCAGACAGAGGACTCTCATTTGTACCCAGGTGCCCTGGTGCTGCTGCCTGTGGACATGCTTGGAGAATATAACCAAACCTCAAAAAGTTTGCCAAAAAATTTTAAAAAGGGAATTAAACTGAAATTTATCTCCATGCAAAGCAAATATTGAAATCCATGCATTGCTGTTCTGTAACACACAGTTCCATGAACTTGTTGTGTTAGGAATTCCCACTCACGTTGCCGAGGGAAGCAAGGGCTGGGCATGCGCAATAAGGGAGGTCCACTGTAGACTTGGGCAGGGCTCCCTCAGCAGCAAAGAAGAGCCCCCAAAAGGAGACAAACTTTTCCCCCTGTTGATTTTCATGTCCCTTGTAATGACTGGATCTACTAAAGCTGTCTTGCAAACCTAAGCACAACCAGCAGGACTAATCAGCTCCTGAACCGAAAGAGAGAAACCATGCAGGTCATTGATGTCACTGAACTGTGAAATTGGCCAACCCCCTGGGAACCAGCAGTTAGCATAATGGCTATGTCGCTGGATTCCCACATAGTCAACCGCGGTTCGCATCTCGGACCCGGTGGCTTAAAGCCCACGCCGGGCGCATATGCATGCATGCCCAAGATCCTGAGAGGAGAATGGAGGAGAAGGGATTGCGGCATGGCCATCCCCTCTGGGGGGTGATTTCTTGCTTTCTGTCTCTCTTTCTCTCTCTGTCTGTCTGGTGAGCACACACGCCCTATAGTGAAAAACCTCTCAAAAAAAAAAAAAAAATTGGCCAGCCCCAAAACCTCAGCCCAGAAGTTCGTCTATGAGGCAGTGTTTGCCCTTTCTTGTTCAAGCCCATGCAGGCCTTTTTTTCCTGCTGCTGGTAGCTGGAGCCATCTGATTAGATGTGGTATGTGCTCTATGAGTTCTCCTCTTACAGTTTAAACTTTGGTGCTTTATTCTAAACCTTCTCCTTTTCCTCACCCCTTTCCTGGCCTCTCAAACTTCCCTGCCACCCAGTGGCCATTGACAGCCTATGGCACCACATCTACCTCTCTGGTCCACTCGCCCAAGTCGCTACTGGACTACTCCCTTGAGCTGGCTGCCAGCTCCTCTCATTCTGTATGCACGGAGTTTATCTCATTTCTGTGCAAAGTTCTCTTCCCTCTCGGTTTCCTGTTTCTGCGACATCTCCATTCTCCTTTACCCAAGATCACATTTGAGGGTCATCTTTGTTTCTTTCCTCAGTTTCCGTAAGTAACTCTTTGGCAAGTCTAGCAGTCTCTGCTCTACAATGTCAATCCTTTCATGTGTTCCTCGGGCCACTCCCTTGACCACCATTGTAGTTCATGCCTCTCCCTCCTCAGACTGAGCCTTGTGAGGATGGCCTCTTACCTGGTCTTCCTGAAGCCCCTCCCTACCTTCTAGCTGTCCTTGATCTTGGTACCAGAGTGAGTTCTCTAAAATAAAGCTCTCAAAACATGATTCCTACAGGAACCAGCAATCTGCATATTAACAAGCCCTCAAGGTGTTTCCATGCATGCTGAAGTTTGAGCTCCTAAGTTTAGATCCAATGGAATTTGCGAGAGGGCCACATCTTCTCTGAGGCATAAAGACCTCAAGACTCCATTCAAATCAGTTTTTATTAACAAGGGAGGACTGGAGACTGTTTCTTTTGTAGGCTGCCACAAGAATCAATTTGGGTACCATGGGTAAAGACATCAGAGAAAGACAGACATACAAGAAAAGAATAATGAGGAACCAGCAGTTAGCGTAATGGCTATGTTGCTGGACTCCCACGTAGTCTACCACGGTTGGCATCCTGGACCCGGTGGCTTAAAACTCACGCCGGGCGTGTGTGCGTGCATGCCCAAGATCCCGAGAGGAGAATGGAGGAGAAGGGATTGCAGCGTGGCCATCCCCCCTGGGGGGTGATTTCTCACTTTCTGTCTCTATGTCTCTCTCTGTCTGTCTGGCGAGCGCATGTGCCCTATAGCGAAAATCTCCCCAAAAATGAAAAGAATAATGAACATGAGGGTTTTAAAAATCATTCGCCAAAAATTTGTTTAGTAATTACTATATGCCAGGTACTTTATAAGCACTGGGGTGCTCTTCTGGGAGTTGTTTTGTTTTTAGCAATTCAGCACTTATTTCTTCTCTTTGAGTAGCAGTACCCAGATGTTCCTCTGAAAACCTGTCCATTGTCAGTCCAAGTGTCAGGCAGAGCTGGCTTTAACCCCATGTCCAGGAAACACATGACTCGTCTCAGTTGATGAGAGCTTGGCATTGCCTTGCAATGGTGATTGGTTTAAGAGTGAGCACGTGACCCAAGCCAAGGCTCCAATCATTGCTAACCATGGTACTTTTGCTTATATGATTTGGAAAAAAGACTTTTCTTTTTACATTCTACTACAACAAAGAATATAAGCCTAGACCTTCTGAGAGGTCAAAGCTGCACTCTGGGAATGAAGCCAGGGAGAACAGAGCATCAGAAAGAGTGGTCGGGTGATGACAGTGGTATCTCTACCCCTGAATATTCCTGAAGCACAGTCTGTCCTCAGAGTTTTCAATGATGTGAGTCAGTGAACTACCTGCCTTACCCTAGCTGTTTTGCATTTAGTTCTCTATTAATGCACATAAAAAGATCCTCGTACACCAGGGTCAGAAGAGCTATGGCCCAGAGTAGACTGAGATTCAGGGAAAATGAATTTTAAATTTATATTCAGAGCAAGGAATTTGAGGAAGAAATTAACTTGTTAATCAACACCAATAAGATGTGCCGATGGAAATGACCCTTGTCTTTCTAGCCCAGAATATGACACTCTCTGGACTGAAAGGAGAACTCAAGCTTCTGAAGAGGGAAAAGAAACCCAATTGACAAACTTAAATTAATTCAAGACCTCTGGCCAGTGGGTAAAAGGGGAGCTTGAACATGGAGTCACTCGTCCTTGACTGCAGATATCGATAGGGGTTATGAGATAGGGGAAAAGTGGAGACATGGGATATCTCGCTCAGATCTGTGAGTTCCTGCCTTGAGAACCCTGGCTGTAGTGCCAGACAGAGGGCTGCTCTCTGAAGTTCGCAGGCTGAATGGAGATGAGCGAGGCTGTGCTAGATTTCAAAAATGACATGAAGGCAACATTAAAGGCCCGTGACTAAAGTTCTTGAGCAAGATTTGGCAATGAAAGGAATGGTTTCATAGTGTCTGTAAATTTATGTGGGGTCCTAGCAACAAGGGTGCCCATTTAAAAACTAGTCCTGGTAAAGCAATCTGATGGTCTTTTCTTCCCTCCCCTATCCCCCTTATCTCCCTCCCTTCCTTTCTTTCTTTGTATTCCTTCCTTCCTTCCTTCCTTCCTTCCTTCCTTCCTTCCTTCCTTCCTTCCCTTCTTCTTTGGTTCTTTCTTCCCTCCTTTTCTCACGTGTATGTTGTAACTATTAGATAGATCCAGGAGATGGCAAATGGGCACAGTGTCTTTGGATTTCAGCACAGTACATACCACAGTCTTAATGGTCTCCTTTTGGGTAACATGGAAATCATAGCTCAGGTAATGATTTGGCAATGAAAGGAATGGTTTCATAGTGTCTGTAAATTTATGTGGGGTCCTAGCAACAAGGGTGCCCATTTAAAAACTAGTCCTGGTAAAGCAATCTGATGGTCTTTTCTTCCCTCCCCTATCCCCCTTATCTCCCTCCCTTCCTTTCTTTCTTTGTATTCCTTCCTTCCTTCCTTCCTTCCTTCCTTCCTTCCTTCCTTCCTTCCCTTCTTCTTTGGTTCTTTCTTCCCTCCTTTTCTCACGTGTATGTTGTAACTATTAGATAGATCCAGGAGATGGCAAATGGGCACAGTGTCTTTGGATTTCAGCACAGTACATACCACAGTCTTAATGGTCTCCTTTTGGGTAACATGGAAATCATAGCTCAGGTAATCATATAGTCAAGAAGGTGGACTTACAACCACTTCGCGAACCATACTCAGGGCTTGCTGATTAATTCATTCCTGTTCAGCTTGTCAGCTCAGGAGCTCTCCAGGGGCATGTGATAAGGCTTTGTCCTTGACTCTCTCCTGTTAAAATGAGTTTTGCAAATACTTGAAGGAAGGCACAGAAAGCTCTTTATCAAATCTGTGGGTGCCCCTGAAATGGGAGGGGACAACAAAGGAGGTAGATGGGGGAATTCCAGTCCTTAAAGCTCTCAATGGGCTATGGGTGCAACAAAATTTACAGGGCATAAACAACATAATGAGGGAAAGTGAGCTTCTGCAATTCTGTCTGAAACCTCTACTATACAAGCACAGAGTGAGGAAGTTACATCTTGGGAGCAGCCCGAGCAAGAGAAGAGAGGAGTATGGGTGGTGAGCTGCTCAATATGCATCCGCATTATTCTCCAGCACTCCCTGGGAAGGAAGCAACTTAAGGTTGCATTAACCGAAGTAGAGAGTGTAGAACAAGGTCAAAGCTGTATTCAAGAATTTCCTGATCAGACCTCACTTGAGTCTTACATTCAGTTCTCAGTTCTAAGATTGAGGAGGAAAACTGACCATCTTGAACATACTCAAACATCATTTTAAGAGTAGAAAGGAGTGTTGCTGCCATCCTGAAGAAAAAACTCAGAAGAGAGCTATCACAATTTGTGGCTTTTCAAAGGGCTTCAAGTGACAGTGTCTGCTGCCCAAGAGTTGGAGTTAGCATCAAGAAGTAGAAGCCCTCCTGGGTGAGCTTCAGAGCCAGATCTCACATGGCCAACTGTGGTTTGACTCCTAGTCCCAGCAGCTTGGAAAACACACTAGGCACATGTGTGCATGTGCTCAGAATCCCGAAGGGGGGAGAAATGGAGGAAAAGGGAATGTGGTGTAACCACTACCAGTTGAGAGTTTCTCTCACATTCTCTCTGAGGAGGGCATGCAGCCTTTGATGAGAAGGAGGAGGAGGAGGAGGAAAAAGAGCAGGAGAAGAAGCTCCTCTTTTTGGGATCCTTCAGAATTTTAAGCCAAAGATCAATAGTACAAGTGCCCCAAGTTATAACTACCACATAGAAAGAAAGTGCAGGGGCGACCAGCAGTTAGCGTAATGGCTATGTTGCTGGACTCCCACGTAGTTGACTGTGGTTCGCGTCCCAGACCCCGTGGCTTAAAACTCACACCGGGCATGTGTGCGTGCGTGCCCAGGATCCCGAGAGGAGAATGGAGGAGAAGGGATTGTGGCATGGCCATCCCCCCCTGGGGAGTGATTTCTCATTTTCTGTCTCTCTGTCTCTCTCTCTGTCTGTCTAGTGAGCACACGCAAAAACCTCGCAAAAACCACTCCAAAAACCACTCGCAAAAACCTCGCAAAAACCTCTCCAAAAAAGAAAAAAGAAAGAAAGTGCAGGGGTGAGTTCCTCATCAGGAGGAGTATCCCAGCAGATGCCAGATACCAGCTCATCAGGGATTGTCTCCAGAAGGCTTGATCTCTGGCTGAGTAATGCAAAGTGATGACGATTTGCCTATGCACATCTGAGTCTCCATGACAAGTGTATTCAAGAGGACCCAGAGTGGGAAGAAGAGACAGAGCGATCAGGAAGAGACAGCCAAGGCATCTCATGCTGCATCAAAGTGGAAGAGGAAGTAAAATAAGACCCCTCCACTGATCTGGGGTCTTGGGGCTCTCTGGTGATCTTGAGAGTGCAGAAGAGTGTTTTTTTTCCATGTCCAGGGGTGCCTCTCCAATTATCTCTCAAGCCTCCACAGTGATATGGAAAACCATTTCCAAAATTAAACCTCCATTGAGAGCCCACATTAATAACACACCAAAGGACACGTCAATTACACCTACGAGTCATATTCCGTTGCAGATGAATACACTGAGTAACGTCACATTCCAACGCTATTGAGAGGCGCACTATAATTAAGCTACCACCATCAGCTTGAAAGGCTGTGTTGGATTAACTGTGGACACACACAGCACTCCAGATGGGTAAGGTCTGAAAAAATCTCCCAACGTGGAACTGTACCATTGTAACACCGAATAAAAATCATGGGTTCTGAAGTCAAGCTGCCCTAGATTTCATCCTCGTCCTATCTATGGCTGCTTTGAAACCTTGCACAAGTTCCTTGACCTCACTGAGCCTCAGTTTCCTGATCTGTAAAATGCAGGATTTCTGTGTGGGCTCTGGGCAGCACTCATCCAGAGAATGCATGCAAAGTGCTTTGCACAGAATGAGCGCCGCACACAGAGAAGGCGGTCCCCTGGCTTGCTGACCACGGCTTACTGTCAAAAATCATCGTGCTGGTGCCACCCGTTAGCCTCCCGCTTGTCACATGTTTTCTTCAAGTGGGCATTTCCAGTTATTTTTAAACTGAAACGTGATTGCTGCTTTGACATCATGATTACAGCCCTCCTGGTTGACTGGGTGACTCTCCCACCTAAAGTGAGGGGACTGTCATCTGTTTTGAGTCACACTCCTAGCCTGGAGGAATGACTACTAATCAATGTCCCATGTTCAACAAGTCAATCACTGGGCTACGTCTAGTTTATGATTATTTAGTGAGGCAGTCGCTGTGTGAAGGAAAATCACCACCTGGCGGTAGGCAGACTAGAGTTCGAGTCTTGCACCTCTTCTTACCATGAGAGTTGGACTGCTCCCTCATCCCAACCTGGGCTGACATCATTTGACCTCACGACAGCCCTCGGAGACAGGTATCATTATCATCCTATCTAGGAACGTCACAATTTATTGCACACCCATCTCTGCGCCAATACCGTAACAGATGTGCTTTTTGCTTATGGACACATTAATTCACCTTTTCTCCCTTACTTATCATTTCCTTTCCTACTCGTACCCTTTCCTCCCACCTCCAGACTTCAGTCTGAGATTCATCTCCCCAAGCCCCAGGCAGAGGCCGAATAAGCTAGCAGGCAAAAAAGCTGAAGTATGGCCCACATACCATCCTCAATGCTTGCACAATCATATATAATTACACTTCCTGATTATTCTTGATTTTACAATGTGGGATTATATTTTATACACTCTTCTGCATGGGAGACCTCTCCAAGTCGATGGCAAATGCTTCTGAGTGACAGCCTGGCACTAACACTGTGAGGCAGAGGTTCAGCTTCTTCCTCTGCTCCCCTCCTGCTGGGCACTCGCCTTGCTGCCTCAGCTCTTCACCCTGTGACAGGAGATGGTGCATAAAGCGATCCTGGAAACACACACATCCTTCCTCTCCAGTGTTTGACTGGACAGTCTAGATCTCTCTGTCTCTTATTCCAAGGAGAACCCAAAATACAGAGGGGTTGTGTCTAGACTCATCCAGCCAGAAAGTGTCAGAAATGGTTCAAACCACCGGATATCAAATTACATACAGTTCATGATACTGCAGTGGACATCTTTCCCCTCGCTCCAACTTCTTTTCTGCTAGAAACAAGTTTTTCCACCCAACTGAGTCAAGGTTTGCCCTAAATTCTCTCACCCTCTACACATAGGCGGTCAAAGAGTAGCCCAGTGGTGAGGTGGAGAAAATTCAGTGTGGCTAAGGAATGCGATGCTGCTGCAGTCCTGGCATGTGGCAAGGGCTCAGGGAAGTGAGCTAAGAATATGTCATTGACTCCATAAAGAAGTACCAAACACCATCAGGCTCCAGGCTAGCAGGGAGCAGGGAGCAGACTTTTCAGCCCTCTCTGAGGTGCCATGAGCAGTCTTGGGCCTTGCTTATTTCCGTATTGATAGCAGGGCTGGACTTCCTAGGCATATTGTTAAGGGACCTTAAGGCCACTGTGATTGGTTGTACCAGACAGGCCATGGAACACTATGACTCTATTCCTAAGCCACATGGTCCCTACCTCACCCTTAATGACTGTGGGGGAGAGTCCCCGTCTGGGGACTGGGAGAGGGGAGGATTACAGAACTGAGCTGGAGGTGACTTGTACTTCAACTCGTCATCACACCAATAAGGAAACTGAGGCTCAGAGCAGCAAAGGAATACTCCCAGTCTGTCCCAAGGAACTGGTGTTAGGGTTGGGATGCGACTTCTAATTTCCTGGAGTTATTATTTTTGTGTTCTTCATCGTGTTACTGCCATTGTATACACATGCATGTCTGTATTCTCTTCCTCTTTAGAAGTCTTTATGACATGAACACAGATAAAAATCCAGGGTGATGAGATTCAAAGAAGCCTGAGTTCAAGTCTTAGCTCTCCAACCTGTTGGGTGGCTTCAGAAGAGTAATTCAAACTCTGTAGGTTAATAAGAACAGCCAGTCCACTGGGAGTCTGAAGGCTCAATGAAACAATAGCATAGAAGGACTTAGCGGGAAGCCTACCACATAGAGCACGCTCAATAACTGTGGGCCACGTGTTTTATTTCCTATTTCCTCCTTTGAATTCTTGCAAAACCTTTGCAATTCTCGAAACTTTTGATACAACTTGTTTTCCCCAAACAATACTTCTTCTGACACGTGTAGATGCAGGCTGTCTCTGTGAAGCAATTCCAGACCCTGTTTTGCAGCCTTTCATCCACTGAAGCCCTGAGGAGTTGCTGGCCTGTGCTTACCTTCTCCAGAAGCAAGATTCTGCTGACCGATTTCTGGTGAACACAGCAATGAACTTGTCAAGGAACCAGCCAGGAGTGGTGGGAGCAGGGAGGCAGGTGTGCAGCAGCGAGGCAGGGCTGGGCCATCCATCTTATTCCTTGCTCTGTGTTCAGGTGTAAAGGGATGATATCTACAAGGCTGTCTTTGCCAACCGTGAGAAAGAAGCTGCATCATTTCATTTGAAATTTTTCGTTCTTCAACAGAGACAGATCCTGGGGACAATTAGGGTTATTGTAATTTCTTATTAAAGTCAAGAAGAAATGGTAGGTAGAGTCCATGAGTCACCTGCCAACACAGCAAACAAAAAGAAAAAGAAAAAGAAGAAGCTTTTTGAATGGCTCGCCCTGGGTGAGTCTGTGCCCCTTGCCCTTAATGACTGTGGGGAAGGGTCCTGCTCAGCCTCCTTCCTGCCTTGGAAATGTTCACTTTTTGGGAAACTCAATAAAATTAATTCAAAGCATGGACTATTAAGTCATCATGAGCTATGAATAATTCATTGAGAAAGTAGATGTATCACATTTTTACATTTTGGAGCCCACGCCCTCTCCCCTCCTTGCCTCAGGACGGATGAGTTCTCATCACCGACCTGCCCTAGTGCAGAAGGGATCTGGTGCTCAACACCTACACTCAAGGACGCCAGAGCCCCCTTCTGAGCCTGATGTCCGCTTCCAAGCCAGAGCCAGAATGTATGCGGCTGTAATGACCCGCAGTGACCTGCTGAAGTCAGAAAACTTCTTAAAGACCAGGGGGACTTGCTCACATCAGAATGTAAGAGGAATTCCTGTTGTGATCAAGCCTGCCTCTGCTGATTATATTCTGGTTCTCCAGGAGGGCTTCTGCTTCTCTTATAAGTTTTCCTCTAAGAAGGCATCCCCCACATCATTCCTGGGAAGAGGGAAGAGATAGAACAACACGTTCTGACAGCCCCCAGAGAGCCGGGGTACACAGGCCCATGTGAGAAAGGGAAAGGCGAAGCCGATCTTGAACCCCACAGGACCACCACAGGGCATGGGCCCTCATCTGTCACACCATGTGGCTCTGGGGCCACAGCAGGCTCTCTGTGCATGACCTCACCCAGACTCTGAGCTGCCAGAGGCTCCTGGGATTCACACAGGGTGGCAGGGCTGCTCTCATTAGGCAGATGGCAAACCTGAGTGACACTTGGAGAGCCCAGGAAATGGGTATGTGTGCCTGCAGGATCTGCTAGGCTTGAAGTGGTCCCTAATCTGGTCGGTAGATAATTCCCCTACTTATTATTTCACCGAGACTGCTGGATGCCCACGAACTCTGCTCATTCCTAAACGGGTCTCATCCAGAGCCAGGTCCCATGCTCAGGGCTGGAGACTTGGGGATAACTCACACCCAGTTCTTGTGATGAAGGAGCTGTCACTGTGATGACGCTGAGGGAGGACACTCAGTGAAGTCTCAGCGGTGACAGGGCTGTGTCGAGGGATGAAGAGACACTGTGGGGAGTCTGGGGGAGCAATGCTACAGCTTGGCCTCTGTATCCCTCTCTGTTCATCCCATTGCCCGGCCCTCACTCACTGTGCTTCAGCCACCTGGCCTCCGTCAGCTCCTCCCCTAAGGACCTTCCAGCAGCCATGGTTTCCCCACTGCTCTGTACTGCGGATCTTCTCATGCTTCAAGCACCTCCCTGGTCACCTCGGCTAACAGTTCTGTTTGACTTTGTCCCTTCAGAGTATCAACTGCAGTTTGTCATGAGTATTTATTTATTAATATGGTCTCTCTTTGCCACGAGACTGCAAGACCCATGAGGGTGAGCACATGTCTGCCATGTACGCTGGGGTAGCCCCTCCCATAGCATGGTCAGATCACAATCAGTACTGAGTGAACCACTAAATGAATACACACCAGAGAGACCTTGAGAACTAAAACCATCCCAGGAAGGCTGAGGTGAGAGCACAAGTCCATCGGGAAATCTGGGAGAGCTTCGTGGAGGAGGTGGCATTTGAGCCTTGAGGATTCTCTGACTATGAATTACAGGATGTCCTCCTCTCTCCTTTGCAAGTTCAGAGATGATGTATGAATTCACAATGGAGAACAGAGTGCCACAGTGGCCAGACTATGTACTTTACCTGAGGGTCAGAACACTTGGGGAACGCAGTAACAAATGGTTGAATCCCGCTGAGCCTGGAATCAGAGTGCATGTTTGCTGAGAGTAAGGGGCAGGGGCTAGACAAGCACAGACTGGGAACAGAACCATTCACTCTCCCTGCCCGAGTACGTCTTTCGGAGATCATGCTACTTGATGTTGTCAGTTTCTGGCCAATCTCTTTCGTTTGGTCAGTGCTGCTGGGGACCCATGCAGCCATGGCCTCTGCCTTCCTTTTGCATACACGCCTCTGTGCGTGCCTACACCACACTCATAGCACACCCTCGACAGCCAGGGAGAAGAGCACGGCCTGTGCTCCTGGGCTTCCAGGTGCTCAGTTAGAGTTCGGGGACTTAGTCCGTGCACCCTGACCGAGAAGACAGGGATGATGGTCCGAGACCACAACCGGAGACAGGAGCTTTGGGATTTTTCGTGCCTCTCACAGATGAGGGGTAATGGCCCCACCACTGTTTGTTTCCTGGCACTATAATAGGTTTGCAAGCAGTGGGTGCATTTCACTCCGGAGCAGCCTCATCATTCCTCAGTGTGACTGGAGGAAGAAAACTGGCTTGCATCTGATCCGCCCTACGTTACTTGTGCTCTGTCTTCGCTCATTCTCAGCATCTTTATCTGTAAAATGATAGCTCCTTAAAAGGAAATTTGCATTAAAAAAAAATCTGTCAACTGCCCAGTTTTAGAAACCAAATGAGATGATAAAACTAGGATTGGGGGCAAAGAGAATAGAGAACATGAAATCAACAAATACAGAAACAACTAGTTAGTCCAATTATGAAAATTAATAGAGAGAAGGCAATACCCTAACTAGTATTTGGAAAGACAATACGACCTTTGATACTGTACAGAGGACATTATAAGATTAACATAAAAATGCACATACCTGTATCTTGGAACATCTTTAAATCACGACCATATATGATCTACCATATAAAAAGTGCTAAAGTTTACTTTAAAAAAATGAAAATATCATCAGATAAAACATTGGAAGAAATGGGGGACAAAAGTCAATAATCTGTAGCCTTAAACAGTATCTTTAAAAAAAAAAATAAAAAAAACAAGACGTGTGCCTACTGGGAGCATGGTGGTTAAGGTGGTTTGATTCCACATGGCCAACTGACTGCTTTAAAAACACGCCAGATGCATATGCATGTGTGCCCAAAATCCCAATAGGAGAATAGAGGAGAGAAGAAGGGATTGTAGCCTGGCCAATTCCACCCTGTCTACTGGGGGTGATTTCTCACTTTCCCTCTCTCTCTGCCTCTCGCAGGCAAGCGCATGTGTCCTATAGCAAAAATACATAGCAGAACACACAAACAAAAGCTAGAAGCTCAAGAGTTTCATAGTGTTTTTGTTCCTCCAAAATTTCAAGGAATAAATCATGTCTAAACCATATATACTATTCTAAGATGTTACAAACAGCTGAGATGAAATCTATTCATTTTATGAGTTAGAATATTACTAACAACCATATTTGACAAAGATAATATACAAAAAATAAATCTACAAGATAATATCACCAGGGAATTTACATGAAAAAAATTCTAAATAAGTATGTATATGTATCAGATTTCGGAAGTATATTACAAGAATAATGAGCAATGATTAGGTATGGTATGATCTGGGAATGACAGGTTTGAAATCTATTAACAAAATTTATCAAGTTAGAACTAATAAGGGAAAACATGATTGTACCTTCACAATTCTATTAAAATACATTTACATAAAAAATTATGAAAAGAAAAGTTGTTAAACAAGATGCTGTCAAAATTGTTTTTCTAAAGATCATTGAGGAAATGAAAAGATGATCTATGGACTGGCAGAAAATAGCTGCAAGTCATATGTCTAAAAAAGAATGTGTATACAGAGCATAAAACTCACTCCTGGCAGGTGTGCGTGCGTGCCCAGGATCCCGAGAGGAGAATGGAGGAGAAGGGATTGCGGCGTGACCATCCCCCCTGGGGGGTGATTTCTCTCTGTCTCTCTCTGTCTGGTGAGCGCACGTGCCCTATAGCAAAATCATCTCATATATATATATGTATTTTTTTTTTTAAACAGCAAACTATCTGAACAGCCCTCTTATCGAAGAAGCCTGCAGGTAGCATGGTAGTTGGGACGCTGAACTCCTATGTGGTCCCAGATCTGGCAGCTTGCTTTTTCACTTTCCCTTTCTCTCACTGTCTCTCTCTGGTGAGCCCATGTGCCCCGTAGCACATTTTAAAAATAACAATAATAAATTAAATAATTCTAAAATTAAAAAAAAATGATGAATGGTCAATAACCATATGAAATCAGGCTCTTCACCATAAATATTAAAGATACGTAAATACATATCAAAATGAGACACCACTATACACCTACCAGAATGGCTGTAATCCGAAAGACCAGCAGTGCCAAATGATGGCAATAATGTGAGGAAACTGAAACCTTCACGTTACACGAGAATGTCAAATGGTGCAACACTTCGGAAAACATTCTGACAGTTTCCTGAACAAGGTAAACATAGACCTACTGCAGCGCTCAGCAATCCCACTCCTAGATATCTATCGAAGGGAGATGAAAACATATGCCCACGCCAAGACCTGCAGAAGAATGACCACAATGGCATTACTCATAATGGTTCAAAATCGGAAACAACCCAAATGTCCATCAACTAAGAAATAGGTAAACTTGCATGTTCATGCAAGGGAATTCTTTTCAACAATAAAAAAGAAATGAACTACTGTATTGATGAATGTAACAAGACGGTGACCCTCAAAGACAGCAGTCACCAGACGAAAGTCGGTATGCCGTATGATTCCATCTATGTGAAATTTCTAGAAAAGGGACAGAAAGAGACAGAAAACAGTTCAGTGTTTGCCTAGGGCTGGACTGAGAGCAGAGACTGACTACAAAAACAAAACAAAAACCACAAGAACATTCTAAGGTGATAGAAGTGTTTTGAAACTTGATTATGGTAAATGTTTCCAGCCATATAAAATTTTTAAATAATTATTTATTTAATTTTGTGTATTAATTCACTTATTTTATTTTGACCAGAGACACAGAGAGAGAGAGAGAGAGAGAGAGAGAACAAGCCGCCAGGTCCAGGACTTGAACTGTGGTTGGCCATGTGAGAGTGTCCAGCACCTTAACCACCATGCCACCTGCTGGTCCTCTATCTAGCTATATAAATTTAGAAAGATAAAATTCATCAAACTATACATTTTAAATGGGTGATTTTTATGGTATATATTATACCCCAACAAAGTTGTTTCTAGAAGAACATACAGCAGACCAGTGAGCTGTTATCTCTGAGTGTCCTCTCAGATTGCTTCTACTTTTTCCTCTCAGTGACCATACACTGGCCGTGCCTGTTGGCCATTGGTAGCAAATCAAACGACAGTGCCAGAAGCCACATGGTCAACTCTGGTCAAATCTCCAGGTGTGCCTGGAAACACTCCAGGCACATACATAGGTGCCCCAGATCCTAACAAGCTGAGAGCCTGGGAAAGGGGATCATGGCATGACAAGACCCTGTGGAGAATGCTTCTCTCTCTCTCTCATGTGCACATACTCGCTACCATGAATAAAATAAACTTAAAAATAAATATATATAAATCACTATACTACATTTGTAATATTTTTAAATTCCCCTGTCACTGTGGAATGATTGCAGATGCTGTTGGGTCCTGACAGGGATAAATAGAATGTTACTCTTTATTCAAAAATCCCCTCTTCTTAGGGCCACACACCCCCTAGCCAGCTTTCTTGTTCCTCTTACTTATTCCAGAGCAGTTTTGACTTCAGCCCACTTGGGTGACTAATGGATGCCTGAGCCAGTGCTCATCAGAGGGAGGCCTTTCCCTCTCCTGGTCTGCAGGATGCTTTATCATTGCTCTTAACAGGCTGGTCGGCCTCGGGCTTTTCCTTCCCCAATGATTCCTGGGCTCCTACTGCTCATTCCCCAGCCAGAGCGTAACATGCTGTGATAGCAGAATTGTTTGCCCCAGAAAAAAACCATAATGTCACAACCAATAGGGCTCATGGCTTTGGCAGGTAGAGTGCAATCTGTGTAGTTGCAAACTAGAAGAGGAGAAATTGCTGGCATCTTCTGTCACGCACACCCCTGAGGAAATGGGATGGAGATCAGAACTAAGGGCACTTAAGTTTTGCTGGTGGCAAATCCCAAAGTACAGGCACTGGAATTGATCGGGTCAACCCTGCTGCTTACTTGAACCGACACTGAGCATCTCTGAGACTGTTTTAGTCACCTTGCAGACTTTCTGTGAAAACAACTTTAGAAAAAAGAAAAGTCTATTGTAACATGTTGGGCAAATTGTTAGTTACCATTGCTCTAACTGCTCCTGGCCACATGGGAATCTCCAGCAATCAGATTCTAGCTCAGGTTGGGCATAACCCACCAACAATAGGAATTGGTCCTAAAAGAGAGATTGCCTGTAATGATGTATATTTGAAGTGACTGGAGGGAAGGTTGGGGAGCAAGGTGGAGAGAGTCCAAGGGGAGAGATCTAACTAAAAGGTCCAACCCTGTCATTGTGGCATGGTATGCTAAGGACTGCACTTTTCCTCCTGCTCTGAACCACTGGGAAAATGGAACAAATATGGGAAACAACTCTTTCCAAAATGGGTCAGCAGGTTGTCCAGGACAGCAGTCTCCGAGAGAAGGGTAGCAGAGTAGGTGAGCTGTACAGTCTTCCACTTGTGGTTACCCTGCTTTCTGCCTAGAGGCAAATGCTAAACCACAGGCCCAAGGAGAGGGAAACTGAGTTGAGGAGATGAAAATGGAAGTTCAGACAGGCCGAAGGGACCGGAAGTTGCAGGGCATATTTTGGAACAGAATAACTGCCTCAAAAAGAACTCTAGAAATGTGCAAAGGTATCCCCTTAGGTCTTAGAGGAGCACTAGGCCTGCTCACATAAAATGGAACTCTACATAATTAGGCAAACAGCAATGGGGTGATGTAAAATGAATAATTTTCAGAGCTTGCACAGGGCAAAAAGACATTAGAACTCTGATAACCAGAATGGAAAGTCCCCCATGATCACCTGAGGCCTCAGAAGAGTCACACACAAATTTTCAGCCCAAACTATCCTGGAAACGAAGGACACTCCAGACTTGACCTAGCAATTCTCAGAAAAGAAATGAGAAGTGGCCAAATAATCTATATGCAGCTTATCTGCTTTCCCAAACAAAATGCACTCTCTCTAAAGAAAGACAACAAAATCCAGACACCTGACATCAGAAAACTCAGCCTGTCCACAATCTACTACAAATTGCCAGGTGTACCAAGAAGCAGGAACATGGGGACTATAACCAGAAGACCAATCTGTTAAAGAAAGAGACGAAAAGTCGCTGAGATGATGGAGCTGGCAGCAAGGACTTGGAAATAGCAATTACATTACAGCATCCTAAGGAAAATAGGAACACAATACGGCGAAAATGAGATGCATGAAGAAGCCAATGGAAATTCTAGAGAGGAACAAATGCTACATTTCAAGGCCAGGAAGTGGCAGAACTAAATCCACAAAGGCAAGGTCCTGGGTTCACATCCCAGTACCTCCCTGAGCACACGAGGCACGTGCATGTGTGGGCCCATGGTTTGGTCTGCTGAGATTGGGGATGGATCCTCGTGTGAAGACTCTGGTGAGGGTGCTCCCTCTCTCTCTTTTTCATGGAAATAAATAAATAAACTTTTAAAAATTATTATGTCTAAAATGAATATTTTAGTGGATGAATGAACAAGATTACACACTGCAGTATCAGTGAAGTATTTACCCTATGTAAATTATGAGTTTCTGAAACACTAGTGAACTAGCAGAGCCTCCATGAACTGTGGGACAATATCAGCCAAGCATGTGCATAAAAATAAGGGTGGCAAAAAATACTTGACAAAATAATGGCTAAACATTTCCAAATACAATGAAATTTATAAACTCGCAGACCCTCCAAACTCAACAAACCCCAGGCAGGATAAACACAAAGGAAACCAAACCACAGTACATCATAAACAGATTACTGAAACCAATGATAAAGAAAAAGATTGCAGAGCAGCCAGAGAAAAAAGACAGTTTATTAATAGGGGAACAAGTACTTGAAATCATTTTGGAAGGTCTGGGATGTGGTTTCCGAGGAATAAGAAGAAAGAGGCTGGAGAGTTTGAGTAAAACCAGATCTTACCAGCCAGACTAAGGGACTTGGATTTCATTCAAAGGGCAGTGGGGAGAAAGGAGGGTTTAGAGGGTGGGAGTAGCACCTTCAGGCAGAATGGTGGGAAGAGGGCCCTGCCCCCAGCATGGAGAACAGTCAGGAAGCCCAGGAGAGGAGTCTGTGGGCTGGGTGGGGCAGTGCAGCAGGGACAGGATCAAGTGCACAGACTAAGAGGCGTTTAGTGCATGACGTCACCTGGGTTTGGGCGCTGGGATGGGGGAGGAAGCTTTGCCTTGAGCTGGGCCCTGAGCAATGGGAGGAGGCAGAGCCTTGGAAACAGGAACACGGACAGGCAGTCCCCAGTGGACCTCTATGGTGACATCCCTCTAGAGGTGTGAGGTACAAGCACAGAAGTGTGCTTTGCTAAGATGGCAGAGACTAGGACTTCTTCCACGGAAGTATGCACACTCAGCCCATTACCTGGAGACCCTGTTAGAAAACAGCTTCCTAACTTTAGCAGGTCTTTGGTAGGGTTCAAAAATCTGAGATTCTTAAGAGTCCCCAGGATGTCACGTTTGGGATATCATAGTTGGACTAGCAAGGGGAGAGAGCACACACACGCGCAGAGGCATTTGCTCTCGCTCACATCCCTGTCTGTAATTTCTGAAGCTGCGGTGGTGCGCTCTCTAAAAATTCCCGTTCTCCACGTCCTCCCTGGAGGCCATTGCCCCCTGTTAGAGAAGTGCTGGAGAACTGGCTGCTTTCCAAATTTTCTTGCCCAGCTCACCCGCTCTTAAAATACCCTCAGCTGTAGATGCTTCTAGAATGGGAGCTGACCTGGAACACTTTGTGTCAAGGGCACAAAGCTTTCTAGCGGTTTCCTGGAATAAGAAAAAGAGAGAGAGGGAGAAGAATGTTTCTGAAAATTAGACCTAGCAGATCACACAAGCAGCAAAGCAGTGAGGTTGGGTTTGCAGAAAGCATGCCAACTGCCTGCCTGATACGCTCTTTTTTAAAAAAATACAGTTTTTTTTAAAATTTATTTAATTTTATTTTTTAGAATTATTTTATTTGACTCTATTTATTTATTTATTTTAATTAGACTAAAGAGGGATGGAATGAGAGAGAGAAAGAGAGAGAGAGCGATAGAGGGAAAGTAAGAAGGCAAGCCTCCAGGTCCAGGACTTGAACCATGGTTGGCCATGTGGGAATCCAGTACCTTAACCACCATGCCACCTGCTGGTCCCTGATATGCTCTTTAAGTCTCACTATCACCCCTCAGACAGGGGCCATCGCACTCACCATGGAGAGCTCTTGTGCGGAGAAAGCGAGATTCCATCCATGAGTGAGCTGCTGGAAACAGGGAGTGAGTGCGGTGAATGTGCAGAACATTCAAGAGCCTGCTTTCTCTCCAGGATCGCCTGGCCTCTGAGTCAGCTGCACCTGGGCTCCAATGCTGGGTCCATCTCTTATTATAGATGAAGCTCTTGAACTTTTTCTTAACGTCTTTGGGCCATTTATTAAGCAAGCGAGTAAAACATAATAACAACGAAAGCTACTATGCAGATACGTGATGATGACAAAACGAGCCTGTGTTTACAAAGCACCTCGTACAGCATGTACATGGAGTAGGGACAGAATTCAGGTGAGTTGCTTCCTCCTTTTTCTCTGCTGGAGACATTTTGTTGAGAGTTCATGAAGACGCCTATATATTCCTCCAGTTATTCTTAATATAGCATAAAGGGTTGCCATTCTCTCTTCTTCTATCTCTCCCATGCCTCCCTCGACAGCCACTCCCCACTCCCTCAACCCCACCGACACTGGGGTTGTGAAATTCAAAAGAAAAAAATAACTCCTGAACAGATTAGTAGATGACATCACACAGCAAAGGCATTTTCTCATTGGGCGTTCCTATGGCGTCTGGCTGTGATTGGTCTGTCTTTGTCCCCTTCCTTTTTCCATGTTGAGACATAGTTCCTGGCTTCTCCAGAATATGGCAAATTAGCATATTACATATGTTAAGTGGGCCAGTTTCCAGAGTTCACCCACTATGACCCTTGAGCTCCATGTGCCCACCTTGTGAGAAGGGAAATGGGCATACGCTGGACTTTTCTGGAACCAAATCTGACCCCAGGAGCTCTCAGCTTATAGCCAGACTAAATCCTGGTGGACTGACCTTGTAGCCTCATGGCTAAGAGAGATGGATCCACATGGCTCACTGCAGATTGCATCCCAGCCCCTGTGGCTGGAAAAACACACCAGGCACATATATGTGCAGGCCCCAAACCTGATGGGATGGAGAAAGAGAAGAGGAGAGATTGTGGTCATGCCCCATTGAGGGGTCTCTCTCGTTCTTTCTGTCCGTCCGTCCATCTCTCTTGGGCAATCGCATGTGCCTTCTGGGGAATAAAGTAAATATTAAGCCCTGAATCCCCAGGCAGGAAGGTCTGCTATGCAAGACCCCCAGTGGGCTCATCCTGAGTTAGATGTTGCCTATGGCAGCCGTTCCGTCACTGCAGAGTGGGTTTCCAGTGCTCACACAGACCCTGCTCTGGACAGAAAGGAGTCCTCACAGGCACATCTGCTCAAGCTGATTCAGACGCACAGAAGGTAGGAAGGCAGGAAGGCAGGAAGGGGGGTGCATAGTACTGGCTGTTCCCCCATCCCGTGGAGCATAGTGGGGAGGGCTGGCAAGCTCTGGGACAGGCCAGCCCACAGTTGGCAAACTGCTCCAAACACCTTAGGAATAAGTAGCCCAGATTTTGATGCTTGAGGGGGCCAGGCATGAAGGGCAACTTAGACAAGACACTGAGCTGCTCTGCACAGAGTTTCCTTTTCTGATAAAGTGGCCCATCACCATTCTGAGCAGTACTGAACTAAAAGGCAAAGAGAGTCCCTGGGGCGAAGAGTCATTGGGGGAACTGTTATGCTCATGCACTTGAATGCCACATAGGACCCCCAAAAGGGCATTGCCTCCACCAGCCAGCCTTCCTGGACAGGCTGACCAAGACTTCCAGCCCTTCCCCTAGGCCAGCATGACAGTGGACCCCCAAAGTCAGCTCCTGCCCTATACTGTACCCCCTACAGCAGTCACAGAGGGATGAATGACACTTAACTGGGGTGGTCGAAGCCTCCCTCCTCAGGGAGAGTCACACCTCCTTCCTGCATTTTGGCGCTTTATAACCTCAGCCAGTCAGGACCAAAGGAGCTGGGCTTTATTAAAGAGGATCAAGTCCTGTCCACATCCGGTGCTAAAAGGTAGAAGTGTCTGGAATTGTGCAGATGGCCAGAGGAAAGTGAAATGATGTTTGTGGCCTTCTGGTGTCTAGCAGGTCCTCCCCTTCCCTTGCCACACTCAGGTTTCCTTTCGTTTTAGTGTGACTCCCATACAGAAAAGCAAGCAGAGATGATGAGCACAAATGTCACAGCCAGGCAGCCACCACTCAGGTCAGGTCTCAATTTGCTTTTATAAAAGCTTTATTGGGACCAGCAGTTAGCGTAATGGCTATGTCACTGGATTCCCATGTAGTCGACTGCAGTTCAAGTCCCGGACCTGGTGGCTTAAAACATGCCCGGTGCGTGTGCGTGTGTGCCCAAGATCCTGAGAGGAGAATGGAGGAGAAGGGATTGTGGCATAGCTTTCCCCCCTGGGGGGGGGGTGATTTCTCGCCTTCTGTCTCTCTGTCTCTCTCCGTCTGTCTGGCAAGCGCACGCGCCCTATAGCAAAAAGCTCTCAAAAAAAAAAAAGCTTTATTGAGATACAATTCACAAGGCAAATATATAATCCACTGATTTAAAGTGTATAATTAAAAGATTTTGGCATATTTCAGATTTTAAACTATATCACATCAATTTTATAATGTTTCCTTCATCCCAGAAAGAAATCTCAGCCCCTTAAGTATTCTTCCCCCAATATCCAATCCCGCGTAGCCTCAGAAAGCACAGATCCCCTTTCTATCTCTGCAGCTTTGCCTATTGTGGACATGCAAGTAGCTAGAACCACAGTACGTGGTCGGCATGTGGCTCCTTTCACTCCGTTTTCAAGGTTCATCCATGTTGTGGCACCTTTCCTTTTTATGACTGAATAATATTCCATCATGTGCACTTACTACATTTTATTATCTTGCGTAACAGCTCCTGGGCATCTGGGTTGTTTGTTCTTTCTAGCTATTGTGGGTAGTGCTACTATAAACATTAGTGCTCACGTTTCTGTGTGGACATCTGTCTTCATTTCTTTTGGGCATATACCTAGCAGGAGGGTTGTAGAGCCAGATGGTAACTCTATACTTTGGTTTTTGCCAATTTCCTTTTTTGTTTTTTTCTAATGCTAGAGGATGCATATGCACACATGAGACAGAGAATGAGAGGGGAAGACACACACACACACAGAGAGAGAGAGAGAGAGAGAGAGAGAGAATCTCTCAGTGGGGTCTGGTCAAGCTGCATTTCTTTTTCCTCCAACTCTCTAACATGTCAAGCTCCTGGGGACAGATACATGCCCTTGCATGAAGCCAACAGAGCCATGTTGAACCCTCTCTACTACACTAACCTTTTCCTACAGGACTCATCTCCAGTTTTTCTTTTGAGAAACTCCTATCTAGAGTTTTGTGGGATAGTTACCACTGGTCACCCAACCACAGGGCAAGTACTGATCCAAACAAAGCCTACATTTCTTGGTCCTGACCTATTTTCAAGTCTGTGTATCCAGCTTTCCCATTGGTTCTGAGCATCCTCCAGATCTTTCCAGTGAATCCCTAGTTAGCTGGCTTAGCCGGAGCCACGTCCTATTGCTTCTATCCAAAGCCCCTTATCCGATGACCCATCTCAGACTCAGTATATGTGGGTTGGTGATGGCAGCTCTGGTTGGACAGTGGCATGGCACAGCAGACAGGCTCTGACAGGATGTAGGGCTGCAGTGACTGAGATGCCAGAGTGCTGAGGTTGAGGCCAGGAGCTCAAAATAACCCACCAAGTCAAGAGGTGACACCCTTGCAAAAATCCTAGAGGGGCCATGAGATGCGTGTTAGACCCCAGGTGTGCTGCTACCCTCAGGGCTGTAGCATGGCCCCTGGTCCAGCTTTGACTTCAGCTCCATGAGCCATTCTGTGCAAGCTCAGACCCAACCCAAGCCACTAGCATTTGCCCCAATTACAGCCAAGTAACTCCTTCTGTTCTGTCTCTCACTCCTCAACACTGTGAGGACACTCAGCCTTCTAGAGGAGCCACCTTCAAGTCAGTGGAGGCCCCTGCTAGTGGGTAAATGCCCCTGCCTCTCAGACATGTCAGGCGGGAGCCCTCCATGCTTCT
>NW_006159929.1:2567997-2575645 GCF_000334495.1 Tupaia belangeri chinensis
AGGGCGCCCTCCATTCTTCTCAGAGTCCTGCTGAAACCAGGCCCTGCTGCCTATAGCAGTGGCCTCCCTAAGGCACCCTGCTGTTGGTTTCCCCTCCACCCACTATCCTTCTCCTTCATGCCTGCTTCCTGAGGTTGTTTCCCATGTATACCAATGGCACCCAAGTCCTGTGTCAGTATCCACCCTTTGGAGATTCCAAACTAAAATAATCAGTAAAATCTCCTTACAAACATGACGTGGCACTACAATATGTAACGCACACAGAAGATAAGAACATGTGACCACAAGATGGGATCACGGCCCAGACCCCAGCTCTGTGGGGCTCGGGCAGTCCTTAAGATCCCATATCTATAAACAGGCTCCTTGGAGAAGGAGCTGGCAAAGGCTCCCGCCACCCATGAAGTTTTGAGTCTTGAGAGCTTGTGTCTCCCGACACTGCCTTGGGCGCTGAAATCTCCTCTTGGATCTTAAGTCTCAGCTCTCTATCACTCTGCAGCCAGGCACCTCTCCAGCTTGCTGATGAATCCAGCTGCCTAACCCATTTCCAGGGCCTGTGGTTTTGCAGAGACACCACGCTAAAGCTGTGTGGCTCCCTGTGGCCACTTCAAGTCTTCACCGAGGTCTTGCTTTGCAAAGGCTACTTGCAGCCCTGGGCAGAGACTACATTCTGCAAACCGGCCCACCAGACATTCATGTCACCCACTGGCAGATCTCACCTGCAGACCTGACTGACTTTCAGGCTGAAGATTCTGGGATAGGGCTTGTGCACACGGAAGACGCTTTATTTCAGCCCTGGAAGCTGTAAGAGCTCTGGGTTCCAGGCCTACCTCTGCTTCACTCATTTGTTGGTTCATTTAGCTAACATCTATTTTAAAACCTGGTTTATTCATTTATTTAGCAAAATCTGTGTATCTAGCAAAGGATAATGGATTCTGCTCATGAGGAGTCACAGTCTCACCGGGAGCAAGGCAGAGGGGCAATTGCAGCACTGAGTGGAGGGTGGAGGGGGGTAAGGGAAACAGGCAGTGGAGGGGACAGAAGAGCTGCGATGTGTCAACCACGTTCATGCCTCATCCCCCATCTCCTCATCCACCTTGTGCCCCAGCCATTGCTGCCACAGTCAGCTGCCCACTGAGTGGCCTGACAGTTCTGACTGCACTATGCTACCCTGCTCTCTGTCCTGGGCCCCTCCACCTCCACTGGGTGGGATGGACACTGGAGAGAGTCCACTTAGCCAGGTCAGTGCATATCAGGTGTCAACACCGTGTAAGGCAACCTTGGGTCAATGGGGACATGAGTTACCAGAGGAACGCTCCTGTGTGCACTCTCTTCAGTGGAAAGTTCTCAAGCATGTTCCAGAAGGTTCCTCGGAGCATCCCCAGTTGCTCACAGCTGTAACCAGCTTGATGACACGTTCTTGGCTTGGTATCTCCTCCCTTTCCTGTTTTGCTCTTTCAGTCCACCCACCCTGGAATCACTTCCTAAAATAAAACACCTGTGTGCAAGCCCTTGACCCAGAATTTAACTCAAGCTTGGGGGATGGGGTGGGAGGACACAAGCTAAGCAAGTGACCGACCCTGTCTAGGGAGGTCAGGAAGAACTCCTCAAGGAAGTGACGCCTGAACCCTACTAGGGGTCAGTTAAATGAATAAGGATGCCTGGAGTTGCCAAAGCTCAGGGAGAGTCAGACACCAAGAGTGAAGCCGCAGCTGCCAGAGAGAGCGTGGTGTCTCCCATGACCTGAGAGTGGTTCCACCAGGTGAGGAGAGCCAGGGCAGGGGTGACACTGGAAACCTGGGCAAGGCTATGTCGTGGAAACCTTGAACCTCACAGTCTGGGCTTCATTCTGGAGGCAAGAAGGGGCCGTGGAAATAATCACACACATCCCTGAGGAGGTGCGTCTGTGTCTATTCTTAGGCAGCACTATCCAAGCACCGTGCTCTCTTTTAAATACTTGCCATCTTCGTGAAAGCTTGCTGAGGGCGCTACTAGCGTTTTCCCACATCTAGCTAAAGAAACTGAGGCGCTGAGGGGCTAAGTCATCGACCTGTGGGCACACAGCTACTGCGGGTGGAGATGTGGGCAGAAGGCTGCGAAGTCATGCTGTTAGCTACTCAATTGCCCTCACTAGCTCAGCTGAAGAGAGATGGGGCGGTCGGAGCCTGGTCTCTTCTCTTCCATACTCTTTGCCTACGTCAGTGGTTGTCAGTCAGGGGTGGTTTTGCTACCCGGAAAATGTTTGGCAAAATGGTCACAACTGGGGGAGGAGGAGGATATGGGCATCTGGTGGGTAGGGGCTGGAGATGTTGCCAAGCACCCTGCAATGCACAGGGCAGTTCCCATAACCCAGAATGATCTGGCCAAGATGTCAAGCCTGCTGAGACAGGGAACCTGTGCTCTAGGCAAGGCTGTCCACATCTAAGCTCTTCTCCCTAGTTTGTCTCCTGAACTGAGTGAGAAGAGGATGATGTGGAAAGTAGGAACCTCGGGGAAGGGGAGAGGCAGGAGGAGCCGGCAGACCAGCAGAGGGAACACCCTATGTCATGGCACTGGAGGCTTTCCTGAGATGGGTGGTGGTCCTGCAAAGAATCCCATGAATGAACTAGCCTCATCTGGTGAATCGCCATAAGGAGTGGGTAAACAAATGATTTCGGAGCTGGTCCTGTTGGATGCAGCAGCCAGAGAGAACTCTAAGCACCCAGGCATTGTGTTGACGGAGCATTGGGATTCTAGGACTCAGACAGCAGAGGCAGGTCCCCTAAGGCCATCGGAGCTATGAAACCCAGCTGCAGAGGACCAGTGCAGTCTTCCAGCTCAAGAGCTGGAAAAGTGTCCAAGTGACTTATGAAGGAATAGTGTTAACATTCACAGCCAGGTGGAGACAGCCAGGGCCTGGCGTGGGACTTACAGAGCATTAGACCAGACAGAGCCACCAGCAGTTGGTGGGGTCAGGGCTGCACCCTCAGTTGGATGCAGGGAGACTCTTCCAAGTCTCCCAGCATCCTTTCCCTAACAGGAGAATACCAACACTGTAGCCTTCTGCATTGCATGGGTGACAAATCTGAGTGCTGGAAGCCTTCCTGGAAACCTGTCTAGAATGAGTGCCTGTGCCCAGATCCGCGGCTGTTCCTAGGCGTGCCTTGACTCCCAGCTGAGCCTGCAAACCCTTGCCACATTCACCTGCACCACTTGCCACCATTGCTAGGGCCGGATGCCACATTGCTGGCACTCGCTGGCCCTGTAGTCACAGCCTCGAAGTCCCAGTTCTTAGAAACAAACCCATATTGTGGTCTCCTCTTTACTCCCCATGCATCACACAAATCCCCTGAACCTTTCACCACGTAGCACCATTTCTCACACTCCCGTGTACTCCCAGGAGTGGCTCTGAGTCAGGCCACATGTGCTGCTTTGTGTTACCACATTGACTCTGGTCTCTCTGGTCAGTGGACCCAGCCACCCAGACCTAAGAATCCATCCAATTAATGCAGGACCTGGCTGTCAGGCTCCTAAGCATGCAGGGTCGATGCTGAATGAAAGCCAGTCTATTCAAGAAGCACTGAGAAAACTGTTAGGAGTTGGTCCAGAGCTGCTCTGATACCAGCTCTGCTCTGGGCCAGAGGAGCTTTGACCACCTTTCCATGCCAAACCCACCTGGGCCTTCCTCATCCTTGCTCAGGGGAGGCTTGCCAATCAGACTGGTACAGATTTGGCCCATATCATTTCTTTTCCATTTCCTACTTTGTAATCTAATCACCAGGATGTATAGATCCCATCTGATTCTGAGTCCTAGAGCCCAACGCAGCTGTGATTCTCGGAGAGGGCTCACCATGGTAAGCATGTCATACCTCTCCTGGCCCCTTTCTTGTATTTGCTACTGCAGGCTCAGGAGGCCATGGCTACCGGGGAGCTGGCCACCCTTCTACCTCCTGCATCCCATTCCCTGTATCCTCAGGGTTGGCCAGAATTTGTGTGTGCCTCTTTCCTGTGGCTGTCTCTCCTCCCCGTGTAGCTATGCTGGTGTGCTGATTAACCATGCAACACAAAATAATAGCTCCCTTGTATGATTGTTGGCTTTTCTTCCCTATCATGATTTGGATGTAGGAAATCTGGAGTTCTTCAGAAGTTTCTTCTCATCAAAGCTCTTTCTATCTTGTTGCTCCACCACATGTGGCCTCTACTCCTAAGACCACGTCAGGGCCCCAAATGGCTACTACTACACCAGCCTTCATGTATGAATACCAGCCTATAAGGGAGGAGCATTGAAGAGGGAGCAAAGGACACGAGCCTCCTGTCTTTTAAAGAAGGCCATTACTTCCGTTGGGCACTTCCATTTGCTTCTTGTTGACAAGGGCTTAGTCAAGCATTAAGGAAGTTGGGAAGTGTAATCTTTTACTTGGCCATTCTCATCTGATAAAGATGAAGGGTCCTACTAGCGAGGAAACAAAGAAAGGGAAAAGGACGTTAGGAGACAAATAGCCTCCACTATGATGGATGGTTGGAGTCAGGATCTATACTACCAAGCCCACCAACCTCCTCACCATGCACAACTGAGCAAATACTGGTGCCAAATTTGGCTTGCAGGGTGAGAGAAGTGGAAGCCCCACCTAGGCCTCTAAATCTAAGTCACATACTACCAAGAGCCTTTTCCCAGAGGTTGATACTGGGGTAGTGGGTGCTTTCATGCTGGCTGTCACTACAGTGGCTCTATGACCCCCAGCCTCTCTAACCCTTGGGTGTGGCTCTCCTGACACTCCATGGGAGATTCCAGGAACCCTACTCTAATACCATCCAACTCTTCTGGACCCTCTGCCGGGAATTCTCCCCCACAACTTCCCACTGCCAGCTCCTGTTACAGAGATTTCATCTCCACATTTTTCTCTCCTCACTGCGTCTTTCCTGCCTGGCCTTCCTCTCTCTGTCAGCATGGCCGATACACTCTAGTCTATACTGCATTTAGTTACCTTCTTTGCATTTTTCTCCATGCATAGTCATTTGGCCCACCTTGTTTCTTTTCCATCCCCGACTTGGTAATCTAGACACCAGGATGTGTGGATCCCGTTTGTTCCATCCCTGTACACCTAGAACAGTGTCTGGTGACAGAAACATGATCAGTAAATATGCCCGAAGGAACAAATGAATGGATGAAACTAATCAAACGCTGACCCTTAGACTCACCAAAATGTGTGCCCCATTTTTCCTTGCTGCAATTGCTACCCCAGCCATTCTATTAGCAGGACCTCACCCTAGCCACCCAGCCAGGCTTCAGGGTGAACCTCAAGTCCACTGGCAGACCCTGCCATGTCCTAGGCAGTATAGGGAACTTGAAGGAATTGAGGTTCGAGGCTCTGTTGCACTTTCTCCAGCTGGGAAAATGTGACTCAGCCCCTCCCAGCCCAACCTAGTTTGCATGCCTGCATTGGGAGGGTGAACTGCTGTCTTCGCCTGCCTCCTGGGAGTAGCTTAGCACTCTGGAACATGGTGGCACTTTCATATCCATTGTCTTCTTCTCTTCCTCAATGCCCTGAGACCAGCCTTCAGGGTCTTCACTGCGAAGTGTCATGACTGATCATTCATCCATGGGGAAAGACTCTGGTGTGCATGTTTCAGCCCCATGGTTTAGGATCTCAAGCAGGGACAGTGGGACTCCTTTCTCCTCCCCATCTCAGGGAAGGCAACTCTTGAGTATGAATTCTGAGGACAGTGCTCAGCACTTGGTAAAAGTAAAAGAACATTGAGGTCACTCTACTCAATCCATGACCTTGTACAAGTCATTGGCAACATGAGAGATCCCCACCACCCATCAACATCGGCACAGATGATCTCTCCCTCCCCTTATCCCTTTCCTGGAAGAGTTAGAATACCTTAGTCCTTCCATGGCACTTGGTACATTTATCTGTGACCGTACTTACCTCATTGACTATGGCCGGATCATCAACTCATTTACTCACCCTGCCATCTATCCATCCATCCACCCATCTATCTATCTATCTAACCATCCATCCATCCATCCATCCATCTATCCATCCATCCATCCATCTATCCATCCATCCATCCATCTACCATTCATCCATCCATCTATCCATCTAGCCAACCACCCAGCCAATAGCAAACATTTACTATGCACCAGAAACTTTTGGGGAGACAGAGATGAACAATGACATTGCCTATACTCTCATAGACTCCCCAAACCATAAAAAAGTAATGTCAATGAAGCAGAGGCAATGCGGATAAGCAAGAATGGGTTCACCAAGAGGGGCAGCAACCCCTGTCTTCCGTGTGCATTGGGAAGGTCTTAGGTTAGTTGGGTTCAGACTCCAGGCAAGAAGGGCAGATGAGCCTGCTAAGGAGAGAGGCAGGGGTGGACACTGGGGAGGACGGTGTGTGGCACAGAGCGGCACATCGTAAGCCATCATCACTGAATGACAGGGTGGGTTTGATGAAGAGTGAGAACAATAATATTACGTGCTATTGAGAGTGGGTATTGATTCCATGCCAGGCCCTGTAATATATGCTGAAAACATGTCATGTCACTGAATCCTCTGAACAGTCTGGTAAGGGGATGACCGTTACTTCTGCTTTACAGATGAGGAAACAGTTTAGCACTTTCCAGGAATGTATCAGAACCATGCAGTGCCAGTCCTGGCCAGGGGCATCTGACTCTATAGCTCTTGCTCTCACTCCTGAGCTATACCCCCAGCCATTGAGAAGGGGAGCAGCAAGGGAAAAGGACTGGGAGCCTTGCAGCACACCACGCCAATGCAAAGGGGAGCTATGGGGCAGGAAGGATCACATCTGAACTGGGAGCTCTCAAGAGACAGAAGCTGGGTATCATTTCTCTATATTCTTGCCATACCTGCGCACTGCCCAGCACAGAAAATGTTTGCTGCATGGCTGAAAACAAAAATAAGTTTTTTAATGAATGACTAAACTCATATAGTATTGTTAGATTTTAAAGTAGAAGAATAGCTGTTAGGAATAGATTTAATGTGATGGGGGCCAGCAGGTGGCATAGTAGTTGGGGAGGGGGTGCTGGACTCCCACGTGGCCAGTTGTGGTTCAAGTCCCACACCTAGTGGCTTCAAACTCACATTAAGCTTATGAGCAAGTGTGCCCAAAATTCTGAGAGGAGGATGGAGAAGGGATTGCAGCATGGCCACCCCCTATGGAGAGTGATTTCTTGCTTTCTGTCTCTCTTTCTCTCTGATTCTCTGGTGAGCACACACACCCTATGGCAAAAATCTCTCTAAAAAATAGCATATGACAGAAAATCTACAATTGTGCCTTACAACATGGTAGGTTATTTGCCTTTCTGTAAAGAAGTCCATAGGTAGATGTTCAGGGTGACTATAGTGTTTCCAAAGGGTCAGGGATGAAATCTTCAGTCTCACTGCCCAACCATTTAAGCACGTGGTTTCTATTGCATAGGTCATTTTGAGGCCTGCAATAGGTGCTGAAGTGCCAGCCATCACTTCTCTATTCCAGGTAGCAGAAACTAGGCGAAGAAAAGGGGGCGGGAGTAGGGTCTATGGTATTCTTTTAAAAAGGACTCCCTCAAATTATTGTACAACTTCTGCTTGTTGTCATTGGCCAGAACTTGTCATATAATCCCTCCTGGCCCTGGAGAAGCTGGAAATGATATTTCTTTCCC
>NW_006159929.1:2575676-2579563 GCF_000334495.1 Tupaia belangeri chinensis
AGGGGCACCACTGCCCTGAATGCACGTTGTTACTAAAGAGAAGGAGGATGGATGTTGTGCAAAGCAACCTGCGAACTCTGCCACTGAAAAATAAGCGGTTTTGTGCAAACCTGTGCACAGATGGCATCTCTTCCTGGTGAAGGAGGTGCCCCTTCACCTCCCAGGGATGTGGTTATCTCAGGGAACTCCAGGAAGAGGAGGGCTTGGCTGCTATTTGAGGAGATTACATCTGCCTGATAAATGCAAACCACTGAACTTCAGGGACTGCCATGAGAACAGAAGATAGGCTCTCTTGGCTGCTTCTGCGCTGCCGTCCCCGGAGGTAGGGCATCCTTATCACCGCTGGATCAGGGCCTGCCTGACAAGACCCATTAAAGGACCCAGCTGGGACTGTGTTGACACCTGGAGCTGGGCGTTCAGAACCACCTGCCTCTTCAGCGAAGATCACAAGGCTGCAGCCGGAGAGTTGCTCCCTGCCACTCTGTGCCCGCTGGAGAGTTAAGCTCATAGTGAGGGAGGGCCCCTAAGCCCTTGTCACCTACAAGACTTCTCAACCATGATCTACACGAGCCAGTCAAGTTCAAAGGCATCTCCCACAGTGGGATGGTGACACTGTGCGAAAGTCACAGAGAGATGGCGACTCTCCCTTCCCCAGTCAAAAGCCAATGGAGCCTGTGGACAAGGGGCAGGAAGCCACGCCGCAGTGGGAGGTGCTTGGGGAAGCAAGGCTGGGCAGTAGTGCCCTCGAAGGGACCAGGCAGTCGGACCAAGGTTCAGACCTGGCTCCGGATGGCCCGACTCCGTGGTTCTGTGGGCTAACACCCAACCAGCCAGCCATTGTCTCACTGTTTGATTCTGCTTCTCTTTCGGCCCCAGAAGCCCCTGTCATTTCGGACAGGAGCCATCCTTTGTCTGCCTGGGAATAAAATCCCTGCACGCATACACGGAGTTCTGAACAGTCTCACTTGCTCCCAACAGAGAGGCAAAGTAGAGCTCATTCTTGCACCCATTTTGCAGATGAGCAAACCAGGACACAGAAAGGATTAAGATATCTGCTCAGGCTCACCGAGGGGGTGGAAGGTAAGCTGAAACAGAAACCAGTCCATCTAATGAAGACAGGTGGGCATGGGAGGAAGCACCCCTCTCCCGGCAGGGCCCACACCGTTTCCTCTGTCCTTTGAAGTTTCAGCTCTGCAGAGACTAATGTTGAAATCTAGTCACCTGCCCACTCTCTTCTAGGTGGCCATGCTTTTCTAGTCTCAGGAGTTTCCCTGGCTTTCCAGCCTGTGGGCCAAGACTAAAGACGTGCGCGCACACACACACACACACACACACACACACACACACACACACGGGGTCAGGTGCACAGCTGACATCGTCCAGTGCCAGCCTCTATTCCTGGCCTCTCTGCTGGTTGCCAAAGGGAGGACTGGGTGCCAATCATTTCTGCCCTGCCTGGGCAGGTGGGGAGCAGGGACAGATGGCAGCAGGGCCAGCCCTAGCCTTCACGAGCCTGCCAATGGATGGAGGAGGAAGGACCTCTGCAGGTTCCCATAGCCCCATACCAGTCACAACAGGACACAGCACCCAAGGTTCCATTGGTGACCTTGGCTTCTCAAGAGCCTCTTTAAATGCAAATATTTTTACGAGTAGATTCACCTGGAGTGTCCTCAGTTTCCTCGTCTATAAAATAGGTTTGAACCCCTTCCTACTCATAGTAAGGAGGCTGGGAGAGAGGGCGGGAGAAATGATCAGCCCAGAGACTGGAATGGAGTCCGTGCTCCTGAGATATCTGGGATCATAAACCTGAGAGATGAGCGTAGCCAGCTGCAGGATTGGCAAGGAAGGACATAGCAGGGCCAGCCTGTCCCCAGGGCCACCTTCAGTGTATACCTGGCATCTACCTAGTTCATGGAGAGGGTTCTAGAGCAGAGACCTCTCTTTTGGGGCAGCCCAGGGCAAGAGGTGGGGGGTGACATGGGGAAGGGACTGGAAAGAGCACTGGGAACAGACTTGGGGAGGAAAGGGAAGCTACCCTGGAGGGCAGTCAGAGAGTGAGATCTCGTCGGCCTGACACAGCAACCAGCACAACCCCTGGCCTCAGCACCAGGCCTGCCCCACCATTTTCTCATTCGATGAACAATGTGCTTTATAGAGAACTTTCACATATTTAATTAGATTACTCTAAGGTACATTTATAATTGATGATTATAACCTATTTTGCAGATGAAAAAGGTGGGGTTCAGAGGAGACCCTGTAGTTTGTGAGGGGTGATCCAAATCTAGGTCTCCTTTTGCCTTGCACTTTTGACCTATAAATTACAATATCTGGTCCCTGGAAGTTACAGACCATCCTGTCAAGGGATTAAGGAGAAGAAAAGAGAAAATATTTAGCAAAGGAACTGGACCACTGTGTGTGTGTGTGTGTGTGTGTGTGTGTGAGAGAGAGAGAGAGAGAGAGAGAGAGAGAGAGAGAGGGAAAGGGAGAGAGAGAGAGAGGGAAAGGGAGAGGGAGAGAGAGAGAGAGCGCAACAGTGATTAGTTCCAGCCAGAGATTTTGTTACCAAATATATTTAGTGCTTCTGTGTGTTTTACACATTTCTGGCCATGTTACTTTTGTAATGGGATAAAAACAAAGTTTCTTTATAAACAAATCATTTTAAATGAGAGAGGGCCATTGAGTTCCAGAGAAAGCAGCATGGATCTAGCGTCAGGAAGCTCAGCTCCTTGCCCTGAGTCTTTTCCTGCCTAGCTGTGTGGCCTTGAATGTGTGGCTTCCCTCTCTGTTTTCCAGTTCCCATCATCTACAGCTCAAGCATTGGCCTGGAAGCTCCTGCAGATACTCTCTCCACTGACCTCTGTGGGTTGTGAAGAGCCACTTCTAAGAAGAAAGCAGCTCAGGGATTCCCCAACCAAAGCCTTAGACCCCTGACTTCCCCACCTATCCCATTCTCCTTTGAGGATACCGACAATGGCCATGTTCCCATCCCTCCCATTACAGGGAAGGAGTGAGAAGCAGCAGGTCCCTGTGAACCTAACAAAGTTGTTTTCCACCACTGCTAATGTGCCATTAGCATGAGTTTCCAAAACCTCGTATCTATTTTCCAAAGTCACACACATGCGTGTACACACACACACACACACACACACACACACACGGGGCATAGTTTTCTTGTCCTCATCCTGAGCTCTCCAGCACTCGGTGCCTGCAGTGGAAAGAATGTATGCTCCTGTCTCTGATCAGAACACCACCTCTCCCGGCTGTGTGCTCCAGGTTAGAGTTCAGAAGCCTCCCCGAGACGTCTGGACACTCTGATCCCTGCTTTCGCACTGGGGCTGTGTCTCTACTACTTCCAGATGTTTACACAGCTGGCGGGATTACTTAACTGCACTGACATCATACACCTTGATATTTCCTCTACACAAAAATGGTTCAGATGGGAAAGCAACCGACTATTGAGACTCTGTGTACTGTAGGGCAAACCAAAACAGCATCTGACTCTCCATGAAGGCTTTGAATACATTCATTGACGTGCTCTGCCCTCCTACAACTGCCTGGGCCTCAGTTTCCCCACCTGTAAATTGTAGAAGTATGTGGACAAACTCAGAGTTCCTGCCCGTGCATAGAATTGAGCTGAGCTTGCTTCAGAAAGTCCAGGTTCCTCATTTTACAGATTTGAAAACTGAATCCTGGACTAGGAAGCTGCTTGTGTTCCATTGATAACTCACTATAATGCACCCACCGTGGGCCAGGTATTGGTTAAGACTAAGTAGACCCAGAGGTGCAAATACAGTCATACTAGTGAATGCCCCGAGGGACCCCTGTGTGTCAGGCGCTGTGCCCAGGCCTTTGTGGCTAAAAACCCCTCCAAGCCCCCGACAAATTAG
>NW_006159929.1:2579612-2604156 GCF_000334495.1 Tupaia belangeri chinensis
TGCCCCGGGCTTTTGTGGCTAGCATCCTCTACAAGCCTCAGACAATTCAGAAGGTCACTACATTTCACTCAGCTTCATAAAGAGGCTAAAGTTTAGAGATCTTTATGAGTTCAACGAAGTTCAGAAAACTCTGAGATAGGCAGGGATTCCAACCTGTGTGGTCAATCCCAGAACACACACCCTTCAGTGTCGCCTCGTACTGCTCCTTGAGCATGTTCTGCCCTTCTGATCTGAAAACAGACACAGTTATTCAGAAATGGCATCTCCATGCTGGTGTTTGGCACGTGCTCTAGCCAAGGCCTGCACCAGGTACCACGAGGGCCCTGACCAAGTGGAGTACGTCTCCCAGAGAAAGGGGGCATTTGGGCTGGACCTTGAGTACTGGAGAAAGAGTGCGGGGCAGAGGGAACGTGCTGGAGGACATGCACGGTCACTAGCTAATGACAGTGCCAGGTCCTGACACGGTTCACTGTTCCTCCTTGCCATTTCTGCTTTTGCAGCCTTCTCATTTTAGGGAAGGCCCCGAGGGTTCTGAGTTGAGATGTCACTTTGCAGCCAGGGGTGGCTTTGTGGCACAGCCTCTCCCCGCCTGTCAGCTCCCTGAGGCCAGGGTCAGGGCCCGTCTGTGTTTGTGCCTGTCACCTGGCACGGAGCAGGACGCAGCCTGTATTTGCCGAACAAATAAATGTTTAGTTTTGTAGGAACTGTTCCCCAAGCAGCAGCAGCAACATAAACAACGAACATTTGTTGAGTGCTGTGCGCCAGGCGGTGCGCTAAGTCTTTTTCATGCATCATCTTATTTAATCCGCCCAAAGCCATGCTCTGAGTGAAGAACTATTATGTTCCCTACTTGACACTTGAGGTTAAATAACTTGTCCAAGGTCACACAACTAGCAAGTGGCAGAGCCAGGACTCATGCCCAGGACTGTGGGACTTCAAAGCCCCCGCTCTTAACCCCTCTGCCAGCAGTTTCTCTTGGTTGTGGCCTCAGCACCCCTCATGGCCCCCCGGGGAGAAGGGCTGTTGCAAGCAGGCCCGAGATGCCACGACCAGCCAGCACATCCTGCCCCTTCATCCTCCGACATCTGTTTATCATTTCCCCTCTCCAGAGTCAGCCGGGCCCTGCCTCCTGCCCTGCTGTAACTCAGATGTCAGGGGGGATGGAAGCCAGTGCGTCTGAGCTGGTAGAGTACGGGTAGCCTGGTGCACACCATGTTTGTTTTGTCAGCCTACGGTGTGGCGTTCATTACAGGCAGAGACTCGTGGGTGCTACCCACGCCTCCCCAGGCTTTCATTATGGCCCGCACAGTCTCCCCCAGCACCTGCGAGGCTCCCAGCTCTAGGGAAGGCAAGAGAAGAGAGTGCCCTGGCTCCCACCTGTGTCCCCCCATTCCACCACAAGCCTCCACCAGGCTGCAATTCTTCTTTCCCTGGTGAACAAAAACAGGGGAAGCTCCAGAAATTTTTGAAAGCAGCATTGTTTTCAAAGTATATTCTCCAAAACGTTGGCTCTGAAAGATGTTCCCTCTCCCCCACCAACACATGCACGCAGACTGCCTCCTGTGCTGTGACGATTCCTGGAGCCACCGCACCCACCGCTCTGCTCTGCATTTACGGGTCCCCGCCACACTTCCCGGTGGCGCAGGCGCCAGTCTGCACTTGCCCAAATGGCCTTTTGCCCTTGGAACACTTGTTGCAAACGGGAAACACATTTGAAAGCTAGAGGGGAAATCGAGGCTCAGGTGGGAGATGCATCCACAAGCAGGACCTCCTCCCATTCTCTGTCACTCCCTCCCTCCCTTACCAAATGCGCTCTGGCCTTCCCTCAGTGACTGAGCCTCCGCACCCTGCCGGAACTCCCTGACTCGACCGCCCTAGAATGGATATTCACTACAAGTCCCAGGGATAAGAACAAGGCCAGTGTAAGAGCAGCTTCAGGGTCACAGGGGTGGAGTCCACGTGTGCTGAGCTGTTCATGGCCACCTGAGCTCTCTGTCACAGAAGACATGCAGGCCCAGAGAACTGACCGCCGGGGAACTCAAGCCTCAGAATGGGGGCTAGCCCCTTCCCACCTGCCATTTCCAAGACTCCCGGAAATCAAGAGCCCCTGGCCAGGCCCTCCAGGAACAAACCCCTGTGACATCACCCCACTGGAGCACTCAGCCGTGTCTGGCTCCCCAGCCACATGAAAGCGCAAGGAATATGACTCATCCGTGTATCTGTTCCCAGGTCTGTGTGCGTCTGGCCCTGAGAAGAAAGTAGGTGCGGGCTTACTGAGTCAGCGTTAGGCAGAGGTCAGCCATGTGGCAGGTTGGGTTCCTGGCGAGCAGACAGCAAGCTGGAGGTTAGTGTGCAGGGTATTCATTAGGGATGTGCTTGGGACCCACACCTATGGGAAAGGGAAGAAAGCAGGAACAGGCCGAGGGAGAAATCAGGCTGCAATAGTCACTACAAGGCCGCAGCTGACCCCGTGGGGTACACTGAAGTCAGGCTGTCTTTCAGAGTGACCTGAGTTCAGGCACAGGGACTGACTGGACCTTTCTGCTTCCAAATTTGCCCTGAGTTTGTCTGTCACTGGAGGAGGCTTCCCCTGGGGAGGGTTGTGACCTTGGCAATGCAGCTTTCTTAAGTCAAGTTTATTCTTGGAAAGGGCTGCCCCTGGGACTCCCAGGCGCTGGAGGAGAAAGTCCTGTGGTCCTGCAGGACAGGCCAGAGCACCTGACACAGGTCCTGGCTGTCTCACACCACAGGCTGCCCTGCACTGTCACCACCCACCGGTCCGGGCCTGCCTCTCCTCCCAGCCCACTGTCTAGTTCGCTCCTTCCTTCCTCCCGGTTTCCCTTAGGGCAGCTCTGAGACTCCACCAAGGGGTGACCCTTACCTGGGGGGCTGGAGCAGAACATGGTCACCCTCTGAGCTCAACCCTGCTTCTCCAGAAATGGGGAACTAAGCCGAGAAGGGACCCCTGGCTACCCCGTGCCAGATGCATGTCCCCCAACCTTATGACTTCTGCATGTAGTAGTATAGGTATTTGAAATGGTCCTTTAACCAGGTGCTGCTTCTCCAGACTTCGACTCTGCCTTTCAATTCTTTTCCCCTTTTCCCTCATCCCTAGAGAGATTCCAGCCTGGCCCTGCTTCTCCTGCCTCATATTCTGGACAAAGTCTACAGTCCTCCTATTTGCTCAGTGGACACTGCACTCTTCACCAAGAAGAATCACTAAACTGGAGAAATTGCAGGACCCCCTAGCTTAGGCATCCTGGACATAAATGGCTGCGTGCCTTTACATGAAATCCACCTCTCTGCAATGCGGTTTCTCCGTCTGTAACATGAGATCGATGAGAGGTACCAAGGAGGAGCCGGATACATGTGTGTGGGGCACACGAGGAAGTGCATGGTGTGGGTAAAGCGGCTCACTGACACCAGCCAGCAAGAGCCCGAGCAGGGCCGGGGTTGGGGCGAGTCTGCGGCACAGTGGCTGAGAGCAAGGGCAGAGCCCTGTCAGGTCCTCCAGCCATCACACCCTCGCCGCCTGCCTTTGGCACATGGATGCACCTTCTGTTGTTTCTCTCCTCTTTGTGAAGGGGGATAATAGTACTCACCTGCAGGGGCATTGCAAGGGTTGAATTAGAGCACGCAAAGTCGAGTGCCGGGCACACAGTCGACACTCAGCACACGTGTTTTTATTCTCACTATTATGTTAGTGCTTGACTCCGTGTCACAGATCTTGTCAGCACCCCACGTAGCCTGCCTCAGTCCCCTCTGGGATGAATATTGTCTGCACCATTTCATGAATAAGCTCACTGGGCCAGACCTCGCAGTTGCAGCCTACCTGCTTTGCACTTCAAGTCTGAGTTGGTCCCTCTGCATCCAGCCCTTCGGAGAGCCTGGATGCAGAGGAAGAAATGAATCACTCAGCCTGCAGCTCTCTCCGGCAGTTCTTATAGCTGGCTGGGTCCCCATCAGTGAAACAGCCCAGCCTTCCCCTGGCAGGAGAGTACCTGCAGCCTGGTAGGGGAGTGTGGAGGTTTGGGAAGCTAGTTCCTGATGGAGACGGATGGCCATGCAAACACGTCTACTAGCAGTGTCTGCAGTGACCCCAGCCACTCCCCACAGCACAGGTCTTCATCTCCCAGTGTCCTGTCTTTGCTCAGGAAGGATGGTTTTCCCTTTCAGGGTTCATCGTCAGTACTCTGCATCCTAGAAGACTACAGACCTCAAGGCAGCTTACTCCGCAGGCTGGTGAGAAGGGGAGGAAGGCGCACAGAGTGGGTGCCAGGCTGGTCCCCTAGAAGATACCTAGCTGTTGGTCCATACACCACGCCCTCTGGGCTTTGCTGGCCCCGGCCAGAGAGTAGACATGCAGTAGCAAGTATGTTCGGTGAATGGTGAGAGATGGAGTTTGGGAGACAGCAATTCTACGGTTTAGGGTTGGCAGAGGTTGGAAGAAGCCTGGGTCTCAACTGGTACCCAAGGATAAGGAATGAAAACCAGCACTCAGAGGAGGTATGCATGCAGGGTATTAAGAATTCTAACAGTGGGGCTAGCAGATGGTGTGGTGATTAAGGCACTGGACTCTCACATGGCTGAGCATGGTTCAAGTACTGGACCTGGCAGCTTGCTTTCTCTCTCTCTCTCTCTCATGGACATGTCCTATAGCAAATTAAAAACAATGATTAAAAAATTAAATAAATAATTCTTTTTTAAAAAGAGTTCCAACAGAGACACTAGGCCATAGCGCAGTAAAATAATACTTGCGAGCTACAGCTCCGACCGTGGTCCAGGGCAGGCCCACCTTTCCCATCATTACCTGGGAAGCAACCATTACCAGGCCCACAAGGATGAGGGAGGGAAGAGGTCACACCCCGAAGATGGCTTAGGAAAACAGCAGTAAGCTCTTTTAGAATCACTAATCAGACCGCTTCATTCCACTGCTTAGAAACTTCTAGTGGCTGTCTATGACCCAGTGTATCCTGGCAGCTTCTTCATGGCATCTCACCTTCCCTCCTCTCTGTTCTCTACCACTGCTAGTTCCTCTCAATTCATTTAAAATGCGGCTCAGCCTTTCCTCACCCCAGGGCCTTTGCACATGCTACTCCACCTGTCATGAAAGCCCTGTCCGCCTCAGGCTTCCATAGTAGTCTCCACCCTTCCCTCTTTTTTTTTTGGAAAGGTTTTCACTATACGGCGCGTGCACTCACCAGACAGACAGAGAGATACATAGAGACAGAAAGTGAGAAATCACCCCCCAAGGGGGATGGTCACGCCTCAATCCCTTCTCCTCCATTCTCCTCTCGGGATCTTGGGCACGCACGCACACGCGCCCGGCATGGGTTTTAAGCCACCGGGTCCGGGACGCAAACCACGGTCGACTACGTGGGAGTCCAGCGACATAGCCATTACGCTAACTGCTGGTTCCCTCCACCCTGCCCTTCTTAAAGCCCCGCCCTCACACTAGCTGCAGGGAAAGACCGTCTCTGACTGCCTTGTCTAAATTTGCCCCAGCCACCACCACCACCTCTATTCCAGCATCCCGTTTTATTTCCTTTAGCCCTCTCGTCACAATTCGTGTTTACTTGGTTTCCTTGGTAAATTGTTTGTTTAGTGTCATTTATTGTCTGTCTCTCCCTTCAACTGAAAGACTCCAGGAGGATAGGGCTTGCCTTTCTCTCTCACTTAACATGATCTCCAGCCCTGGATGTTCAGAAGCCCTCAGAAGGGGTCAACTGTTTTCTCTGCCAGCGTATTACTGCCTTCGTGGTGCTCGCTGCAGGCGTGCAATAAATGTCACGTGACACCGAGTGAGTGAGTACCAGGACTCACCCTGGGTCTCTCTCACACGAGGGTTTGTAATATTGGACATGCTGCGGGCCAGGCGGGCACAGAACTGCTGGCTGCCCACTCTGTCCTTGGTCCTTACGGGAGATCATCCGGGCCTGCCGTAGTGGGACGTGCCAGCCTCTGCCCCACAGTCACTCTGGGTCCATCCTGCCTCTTCTAGGCTTACTCGCTTCTAGAGTCATCCGGCGGCTCCCCCGGCACACATACTGTCATCTCTTCACCGTGAACTGTATTTAAAATGTAAATAAAAAAAGGCTTTTAGGAGATTTAACTGTTTCCCTTGGTATTTAAATTATTCAATTATAACTAAAGCTATTAAAATACAGTTAATTAAAATTGTTAGATTGTTTTCCTTTGCACTGATCGCAGCATTGCCGACTTCTCCCTCTAGCTGTTTAATTCCTATTAAAAATGATAATGCCTCGCTTTATTCATAAATGCAGCAACCTTCCTGCACATTCTTCAAGTGATCTCCTCAACACAAACCGGGCCGTGTTCTTTTCTCCTAGCAGTGAAGCGGAAATTCTGCTGTAGTCTTTAGAGGTTTAATCAGCAGTAAAAGGACTCAAAATTTAAACATTAGCATTACCGAGTCACAACAAATAATACAGCCCCCTGTAAAAAAAATATCTAATTCGGATGCAATGTAATGTCATTAGAGACCAGAGGAGAACCCTGAGGTTTAATAAAAGGTGGGACCCAAATAAAGGTTTCATAACTCACAACGTAAAATTACAGGATCCACACGTTAAATATTTTATTTGAAAGGTTTCATGGCATTGCCAGTGGGACTAGCTCTGTAGTGGAAGTACAGATGGGTGAGTGCTGCTGGAACAGAGAAAAGAAAGGAATGATGGAAGGAGGGAGGGGCGGAGGAAGGACAGAAGGCGTCCAGGACCAGCTGACCTCTTGTTGAGTTTGGCTTGTTAAAGGCAGGACACTCCAAGAACCTAACTGGCTACAGTGTTGGAGCTCATGGGCTGTGCGTCCCCACAATGATAAGGCACTTCCAGGTAATGGTGGACAAGGTGGCTACATTCTCTTGCACGTAGCAGGTGCCACCTCTGGCATTTAACGTGATTTGTGAGTCCCATGTTGATAACAGAGAAGGGGGCCTCCTAGTTCCCAAACAGAGAAACAAAGGGTATGGTGAAGAAATTAGCTCAACTCGGCCCGCATGGACCTGGAGGCTTGTATGTGCTAACCTGCCATGTGTAACCGCGCCCTGCCCTCCAGCAGCCTACAGCCCACCACGGCTCTCATAACTGTGGATGGGGTACAAGTTCAGACCTTGTTGACCCAGTACATTCTTCCTGTGGGGATGTGGGAAGCTGCAAGGAGGACTGGCACTTTGGCTAGCTAAAATCTCCATTGGCCAACAGAGGGGGAAGCACAAAGGAAGATCAAGGCAAAGAGGCAGGAAGGACCTTGCAGGTCAGGGTCACTGGGGCGCTGGTTAGAGCTGGCATGCAGGCTGAGTGGAAGCATGTGGTGGGAAAAGCCCACATTAGGAACCTGATCATCAAGCTTAGGAGTTTTGACTTTACTCTGAAGGTGGCCTACAATCTAAGGACCAACCAAAGCCCACCATTAATTTATGCTGGTCACAAAACTGGGTACCTGGGAGATACTTGATGGTTGTTGAGTAAACAAATGAAGGCCTCAGGCTGGGACCGAACACGGCTTGCCTGTCAGTTATCTGTAGAAGAGTCCTGGGTGTGGGCACTGAGCTAGTACGTATCTGATCTGAAGGGTGGTCTCTGCCAACCAGACCTCGTGGACTTTGGTCCATAAGTGTCCTGGGCTTTCATGTTAGAATGACAATCTTCCACCCGAGTCTATCCACTTCCGTGTTCTCTATTGGGGACATGAGCCTTCACCTCTGGGCATCCGCTGGGTCACAGTCACTGTGCTGCACGTGCCTCTTTGCACAAAGGGCAAATACCCAGGGAGAGCTCACATAGCATGATGCTCATTACAACACTGTTAGTCATTAGGGGAACTCAGCTGAAAACCACAGTGAGATACCTCTACGCATGCACCAGAGTGACTCTAATCAAAGACCACGTCATCAGTCCATGCCGAGGCAAATATGGACAAACGGGAACCCTCACACACTGCTGGTGACATAACCTCTTCAGAAGACAGTGGGGCAGTTCTTCAAGTTAACACATACTGACTGCATGATCTAGTCATTTAATTCCTGGGAAAAGAAATGGAGACATATCTCCACAAAGACTTGTACATGAATGTTTGTAGCATCAGCAGCGCAATGGAAAAACAAGCTCCTGCAATGGAACACTACTCAGCAATACAAAGGAATAAAATGGGGCCAGCAGGTGGTGTGCTAGGTAAGGTGCTGGACTCTCACGTGGTTGGCCATGGTTCAAATCCTAGATTCAGTGGCTTGAAAATCACAGCGGACACATGTGAGTGGATGTCCAAAATCCCAAGAGGAGAATGGAGGAGAGATTGCCGTGTGGCCATTCCCCTTGGGGGATGATTTCTCACTTTCTCTCTCATTGCTCTCTGTGTGTCTCTCTCTCTCCAGAGAGCACACACACCCTATAGCAAAAAAACAAACAAAAAAACAAAACCCTAAATAAATACAAAGAAATAAACTATGGACACATGCTGTAATACGAATGAATTTCAGAATAATTACTACAAGTGAAAGAAGTCAGGCATGAAAAGAGTGCAGAGCCAGCCAACTGCATGGTAGTTGGGGTGACTGGATTCCACATGGCCAATTGTGTGGTTTGGGTTTCAGATCTGGCATCTTGAAAGGCACAATGGGCATGTGTTCCCCAAATACCAAGAGGTAAATGGAGGGGAGGTGACTTCAACATAACCATCTTTCTCACCTTCTCTCTCTCTCTCTCTCTGTGTCTCTCACTTTCTCTCTCTCTCTGTGTCTCTCCTTGGTGAGTGCATGTGCTCTGTAGCAATTTTATTTTTAAAAAGAGTGCATACCTTTTGTATAAAATTCGGTAAAACGCAAACTACTCCATAGCAATGGACTCAGTAGCCTGGCAATGGAGAATAGGACAGAGTGGTAGGGAAGAGATACAGAGGAGTAGGGAAAAGACAGTGGGGCATGATGGGTGTGACATCTCTCCTGACTAGATGGCTTCATGGATGCCTACAGCTGTCAAAACTCATCAAAGCACAGACTTTTGTTTGTTGCATGGCAATTATACCTCCAAAAGCTACATTTTAAGAACTGTGTCTCTCACTTTCTCTCTCTCTCTGTGTCTCTCCTTGGTGAGTGCATGTGCTCTGTAGCAATTTTATTTTTAAAAAGAGTGCATACCTTTTGTATAAAATTCGGTAAAACGCAAACTACTCCATAGCAATGGACTCAGTAGCCTGGCAATGGAGAATAGGACAGAGTGGTAGGGAAGAGATACAGAGGAGTAGGGAAAAGACAGTGGGGCATGATGGGTGTGACATCTCTCCTGACTAGATGGCTTCATGGATGCCTACAGCTGTCAAAACTCATCAAAGCACAGACTTTTGTTTGTTGCATGGCAATTATACCTCCAAAAGCTACATTTTAAGAATAAAAAGAGCCAGGACAATTTTAATTTTAATATAGATATGGACAGAGTACCAGGAATAGTCAAGGCTCTCCTACAAACCCTTTACCCAGATTCGCCAATTGCCTATGTTTTGTCTCATCTGCTTTATCAGCTCTGTTTTTCTGAACTATCTGAGAGTTAAGTTCCCCATTCATTTTAAGCACTCTGGTGTGTATTTCTTAAGAATGAGGCAGTCTCCTACTTTCCATAGTATAGTTATCTAAATCAGAAATTGAACGTTGATAGGATACTATTATCTAATCTGGCTTCCATATACAAATGTAAACAATTGTCTCTGTAATATCATTCATAGCGTCTTCCCCACAACAGATCAACAGCATGTCAGCTTCCATGGCTCCAGGCCCCTCTGACCTGAGTTCGAGAGCTGACTTTGTCTCTTGCTCATCCTGTGACCTCGGGCCTTCACCTTTGGTCTCTGATGTGCGTAAGAAGCCTGGTGGACGACTGGATGAGAGATGTCTGTAAGTGTCTTTAGCACAAAGGAAGCATTCAGGGAGTGGGATTATGGGATGAGCAGCCAAACGCACCCAAGGCCATTGTCCTGGACATTCTGCAAATACCTAGGGTGTGCAGGCTGACCTCATCACAGCCAAGGCCTCGGTAGCCTGGCCTCTCCTGCCTAGCTGGTCTCTGCCCACCCCAATGTCCCCAGGAGTTATCTCGCTGATCCAGAGCAATGAGCCCTTCTTTTTTTGAGAGATTTTTGCTATCGGGCTCATGCACTCGCCAGAGAGACAGAAAGCGAGAAATCATCCTTTTCTCCCAGGGAGGATGACCATGCCACGATCTCTTCTTCTCCATTCTCCTCTGAGGATTTTGGGCATGCACACAGATGCACTCAGAGTGAGTAGCAAACCTCCAGGTCCAGGACTTGAACTGCAGTTGGCCGTGTGGGAGTCCAACAACATAACCATTATATCACCAGCTGGTCCCAGCAATGAGTCCTTCTGAGCAATGCATCAAAGGCAGTTCTCTCCAGATGATGAAATATCCCCTCTGGATTTTTTGAGTATGAAATTATCCTTCTTGCATTTTTTTTCCAAAAGACATTTTTGCTATAGGACACATGCACTTGCTGGAGAGACAGAGAGAAACAAAGAGACAGAAAGCAAGAAATCACCCCCCACACACAAGGAAACAGGTACATTCCCAGGGGGATGGCCACACCACAATCCATTCTCCATTCTCCTCAGGATTTGGGGCATGCATGCACACGTTCCTGGCATGAGGTTTAAGCCACCAGGTCTGGGACTCAAATCGCGGTTGACTACATGGGAATCCAGTGATATAACCATTGTGCCATCTGCTGATCCCCTTGCATTTATTTTTTAAGAGAGATTTTTGCTATAGGTAGTGGCGTGAGCTCACCTGAGACACAGAGAGAGACAGAGAGTGAGAAAGTGAGAAACTACTCCCAGGGGGGATAGATATACCACAATCTCTTTTCCATTCTCTTCTCAGGATTTTGGACATGCATGCACACATGCCCGGCATGAGTTTCAAGCCACCAGGTGAAGGACTTGAACCAAGGTCAACCATATGGGAGTCCAGCGCCTAACCACTATGCCACCTGCTGGCTCTTCCTTCTTGTGTTTTAAGAAAGTGTTTCTTTCTTTTCCCCTCTCCTATTGCTACCTATATATTATTCAATCTGTGAGAAGTTTAGTCTCGGCAGTGAAGATGCTCCTATCCTAGCAGGGGATCCTTCATCCTTTATTCCGTCTCTGGGAGCCTTCTTCCCCATGCAGAGGCACACAACCTACCTGCCTGTTCAGCTGACAGGACCAGGGTGGCCCCCACCAGGCAACCCCCAACCAGGACAGCCTCCAACCAGGACAAGCAGGGCCTGCTGTCTGGGAGGTTGCCTGGAGTAAAAGCTTTGCCAGTTGGATAATGGTGGTTAGACCATCTCTCTTGGGTGGGTTAAAGGTGGTAAGAGTCGGTAGGCTGGCTTGGCATGTGTAATGCAGTCAGAAGACCACTCAGATGCATGCAGGGAGCTCAGGCTGAAGCTCTGTGAGCACGGGGGATTTGCACGTGTGCCCAAGATGGAGACACACAGAGGAGAAAAGAGGATGAGCTGGCAGCACGGGTCAGCACAGAGACTCAGGACCTGGAGACACAGGCTGGTTACAGAGTAGGCACCCGTCCTCTCATTCTCACCTCCCCGCAGTCCTGTTGGGCCCTTCCCCGATTTTTATGTTACCTGGTTGTATTAGTTTCCTATGATTGCATAGACAACACATTACGGCAAACTGGGTCACAATGCAGTTCGAGGGGACCAAAGTCTGAAATCAGGGTGTCAGCAGGGATGTTCCTCTGGAGACTCTGTGGGAGATCTGCTCCCTGCCTCTCTTCTGGGGGCTCCAGCAATTCATGGAGTTCTTGGGCTTGTAGAGATGGCACTCCAACCTCTGCCGGTGTCTTCACAGAGATCGTCACGTGATCTTCTCTCGGGTCTCTTCTGTCTCCTATAAGGATACTTGCCATTGGAGTTAGAGCCACTCTAATCCAGGATGAGTTTGTCTCAAGGGGAATGTATATTATATCTGCAAACATCCTTATTCCAAATAGTGCCTGTTCCAAGCTTGTGCGTAGACAGTGTGGGGTAGGGGACACCATTTAGCTAAGTACACTGGTTGTGAGAGTGAAGAGTGTAGTGGTTCCCTGGCTTCTAACTAGAACGCTCCAAACCATGAGTTTTCAGACAGGTGACTATTCCTTGCAACATAGAGAACCTTATTTAAAAAAAAGAAAAAATGATAAATCTTGTGGGAAAGAAGAACATAAGCATTTCTATGAGCTGAAGTGTCTTTGGTCTCTGAGCCTCACTGTCCCAGCCCCAGGCCCTCTGATGGCCCTGGCTGGTCCACGCTACTGGGCACCTGGTGGAGAAGACGCAAGGAAGAAACAGTCTGTGAGAAAAGGCCTGTGCGTGCTGGAAACAGACATAGTCTGTGGTCTGTGGATGGTGCTGGTATCTCGGAGTGCCAGGACCATGGCCCAGCTGGGCTTTGTACCAGCCAAGTAGTATTCAACCTACACTGCACTCTCTGAGCCTCGGTGTCCTCACCCAGAAACGCCACCTCACAAATGCCAGTCGAGCACCTAGCAGGTTCCACACTCTCACTGAGTGGTGGGCACATGGTAGCAGGGAGGCACGACTCCTGGGCTTGACAAACTCCCTGCGTGATGCAGGAAGCAGGTACATGAAAGACCAAGGGCAGCTTCAGGTGGAGAGGGCTGCAACGAACAGCATGTGGTACACTGGCAATGCAGTGAGCCAAGGAAACCTCCCACCAACAAACAACGGTGATGCTGAGCTGGGTCTTAAAGAGACTTAACTGCCAGGAAGACAGGAGGGACCAGGGGTCCAGGCTGACTGAATGGCCCCTGGAAGTGCTTGGTGTGTGCAGAGAGCACACAGTCACCTCCCTGGGCTGGAGGGCAGCAGGCATAATGGAAACTATTAATGAGGATCTTGAGAAGCAGAAATCCTTGCACGTGGAGGAGGCAGGACTCGGCACAGTACTTGCTGGGGACGGATGGAAGGCTATTAAGCCAGCTGTAGGATGAACACATCTGCAGAGCACAGAGATCACTCAGGCAGCAAGAGGGGACAGGAGGGCACGGATGGGGAGCGGAGATGGGTGAGAAGCTATTGCAATGTCCCCATGAGAGATGAAAAGGGCAGCGGCATGCGATGGAGAGGAAGAAACAGATGCAAGAGGCAGTGGAGGGGCTGCGGGAACAGAGCTCGGCGACCTCACACCAGCCTGCTTTGCGGGCCTGTCTGTGGGTCACAGGAGATAATGGATGCGGTGCACTTTGCAAACTGCCTGGTTTGGACTGGATCATGAAGTGCAGCCTCTCTCTTCCTCCAGGGCTGCTTTCTTTAGCCTACAAGCAAGGGAGAGAAGGGAGGTGAAAAACAGAGACATTAAGTGCCAAAGCTTATGTTAATACAGCATTAAGGTTGAAAATGTAATCTCCTAGGAGTCAGGAAATTCCGAACAAGGGGTTTCCATGGCAACCCAGCCACACTGCTCCTCTGTCCATTCGGGCTCTGTTTTCCTTGTTAAATATGATCCCGTCGTATATTATATTTTATCGAGCTAAATGTGTTACCCACAGCAGGCAGAGCCCCAGTCAGCACACAGAGCTGCAGGAAGTGTATGTGTGTGTGTGCAAGCGTGTGGCAGGGGGTGGGTGTCTCAGAGTCTGCTTGACAAAACACAGCCACATCTTGGTATCTCCTAAATGGGATGTGATTCCATTAAGAACAGCTCCCAGGAACATGGATGAGCAAGGAGGCCACAGTCCTTGTGTTCAGAAAGAGTCTCTCAGGGTGCCCGCCCCTTCTGGGGGACACAGCAGGTTTCCTCACAGACCCAGGAGGAGGGCCCAGGCAGACCCAGCAGGGCCATCACTGCCACCCCAGGCCCCCTCCTGGGTGGAGTTCTGAGGAGGTGGATTGGAATTACCTGGTCCAGTGGTTCCTCACATGTGCCAGCCAATTGAAGATCATCTGTCACTATTTGTTAGCATCCCAGGGAGCACGGGGCACCAGCAAACAGACGCGGAAAGGAAATCTGATGATCCCCGCACCCTCTCTCCCACTAAGGGAGCATGGCGGACAAAGGGCTTCCTCCACGGCAGCCAGGATGCGAGGACGGAGAAGGGGGACATGGACTGTCGCAGAGGGCAGCTAAGCAGTGGAATGTGTGACAGAAAAACATCTGTAGGATAATGCAGTGGAAAGAGCATGGAATGTTAGAATCAGGCTGCCTGGGGCTCTGCTCTCTCCCAGCCATGTGGTCTTCAGCAAGTCCCTTAATTTCCCTTTGTCTTAGTTTTTTCATCTGCAAAATTGGGATAAAATTACCATTAACCTCACACAGGCTTGTTGGAGGATTAAATGGGATAATCGATGCAAAAGCTCACTGTAAACTTCTAAATCCTTACACAAATAGCACTCCGATGGGAGTTCTAGAAAACCCTGCTGGATCCTGGACTTTGACAGTGGGCTCGAGATATTTTGTGATCAGTTTGGGACTTCTGCAATGGGTTCCAGAATTCACTGATGGATCTAGAATAGGAGAAGCCAAACTATTTTTGTAAAGACTCAGACTGTAAATACTTTAGACTTTGAGGGCCAGGCAGTGGCTCCCCAACTTTGCCAGAGGTGATACATAAGACAATGGAAGTGGCTGAGTTCCAATAAAACTTTATTTACAAAGCAGGAAGTTGGCTAAGCTCAGCTAGTGTACCATTCCCTAGTCTACCTGTGGAAGAAGCATGCTCTTTTTATAAATGTTGCTTTTCTCCATGAATTTAACTCTCCCGCTTCTAGACCCTCCTCCTTTCCCACCTCCCCCCACTCTCATACATACCTCTTTCTTTAGCCAACTTACTCTTCCAGAAGTGGTTTGTGTCACTTCTTCTAAGAGTGAATTGCAATTGTCTCTTGACCCTTGCCTACTTCCCTCATAGACTATGAGATCCTTCAAGCAGCCAACTCTGTTACCCCCATCCCCAGCTCTTGGTTAGCACTGGGTCCATGTTTGCAGAATCTGATGTACGGAAGCACACAGCATCCCAGGGAACTGGGATATTGTCATTCTCTCAGGCAGTTTGTGAACATGGATGGCATCAAAAACCTTAGGACTGGGCATCAGTCCTCCTCCTGCGAGTGCCCAGACAGGGCTTCTGGGGCAAGCAGGCAGCAAGACCACCTTTGTCGTTGCAGGTCACATTTTAGGTCCACATTGCAACCCTGGAGCCAACCTGCTGTCTGTGTAGACATGATGGTAGGCTGGTCAAAAGGCCCAATGGACAGAAGCGTGCCAATGGAAGGCCTAGCTCCAGGAAGGCGACTCCCACAGCGACCCCTCCCTCTGAGGGCAGAGACTCCATGTCATTGAGCACATGCATTCATGTTCATGACAGTATAGCAAGTCTCCTCGTGCTGCCCTTAGGGAGATTCAGCCTCCTCTGGCCTGAGGATATAGAAGCTTCCAGAAGTGCAGCAGCCTTTCAGCTTTCACATTTGCAAGCTTTGCTCATCCTCCCCCTCTTGGGCAGAGCAGACGGGCAGAGCTGATTGTGTAACTCACCTCTGAGTCACACTTCCCCTGCCTCCTCCAGCACTGCAGCTGCTTTTTGCCTGACAGAGCTGAGCATCCTAAGGTCAGCCAGACAGACGATTGTTGTTCAAAACCCAGGGCCCAGTTGATGAGCTCTTCTGCCCCCAAAACACCAACAAGATGTCACTTGTAATTACGTCGATGCGGGAATAGGTGTGTGTGTGTTGGTTTATGTGTGTGCGCTGGGGTTTCACAGGTACACGTGATGTGCTCGTACATATTCACACTGTGACATGCGTGGGTCCTTAGCATAGGCTTGTGAATTGCATAGGTGCATGCTATGTGCATGAGTGTGCATGTGCTTTTGTGCCTGTGGGAGGCTGTTTCTCCTACACGTGCTGCATGCCTGGAGATGTTGCTCCTCGGGCATGTGCTTCTGTCTGGGTCTGTGCATGTCTTTAATTTAGGACTGCACTTCTCCTGGAGGACAAGAGCTTCCATCCACTAGCCTCTGCAGATGAATATTTTATGACCATGCTTTAGCCATGGCATCAGGTGATTTTTCTCTGAAGGGTCAGAGCATGACAAACTCCTACAGGCAGAGACAGAGTTCTGATGTCAAACCTCCGAAAGCAGATCACCCCATGACCAAGACCCAGGAGGGCTCCCAGACACTGTGGGTGAGTGTCATTAAAAACTGACGCATCAGTCATTCCTTCCCATTTCTCCAGCAGTGTTTTCTCTACATATGTGGCCGGCACACCCATTTCACAGAAGGTTTGAGAGGGTTCCCTGATGCTGCTCCTGAAAACAACCCAAAACTGTTTAATTTCTCCCCCACTTCCTAGTCCTCCCTCTGAGCAACATACTTGTCCTAGAAGCAGAAGGTTGTGTGTAACCCAGTATGGCAAGGAGAAGGTCCCGGCTTCTCCCAGATTCTGGAACGTAGATAAGGCCGTGAATGGAGGCAGCAGCCTGGAACATGGGAACCAAGGGGCAATGGAGGCGATGTGGCACCCAGCCCAGGAGGGACCAGCTAATTGTGGGACTGTGGTCAGGCTCCCCAGAGGCCAAGTCCATGATAGGATTTGGGTGCAGGCAGTTTATCTGGAGAGGACTCTGTCCCAGGAGCACTGTAGGGACACAGGTAACTGGAGAGTGAACGAGACAGTGAAGGAAGGCTGTGTCCATGCACAGGTGACTTCTATGGCTCATGGCCCAGCGGTATTTGTGGGGCTGAGAAGGCCCCCTCAGACTGCCTCAGTGAGGAACAGGGATGTACATGCAGCACTCTAACCCCATGGTGGAAAGCTGTACCCCAGGGGCATGGCCAGCACCCTGCTATGAACCCAGGGGCTGTGGGCACAAGGAAACCCAGTGAGAAGGCCGGAGGTTGCATCATCCCTAGCAGCCCAAGCGGCCTGTCCTGTATCTCCAGAGCTGCAGAGCCACGCCAGGCCCTCAGCCCTCTCTCCACCTGCCCAGACATTCTGTCCCTCCTCCACAGTGATGCGGTTGTTCTGTCCCTCCTCTAGGCTTCTATCTCTCTAGAGGGTGGCTGAGGAGCAGGAAGTCCTGGCTTGGGGAGCTGGCGGCTGGCCCCAGTGAGGGCCCTCGGGTGCAGGTCCGCCACAGTGATTCTCTGAGCCAGTACCACGGGGCTGGGGAGAGGAGGCCATACTGGAGGTTCCTGAATCTTTGCAGCAGACACATCGTTCCTCGATGTGCTCATTCTGTGGAGTCACTGGACACAGACCGAGTTTCTTGGAAATGCCAGGGAGCAATACACAAAAGGCCCCAAACGAGGTCATTACAAAGGTGATGCCACCAAGGAACAGAGCAGGAGGCCTTCCTGAGTGGTCCCCACCTCACACCTCACTGGCCTTCTTTCCCTCCAGAACCCCACAGCACTTCATTTATGCAGCCTTGACTGAACCACGCTTAATGGCTCCAAGCTTTCTCCGGAAGGTAGCAAGGACCAGGATGTTACCACTGAGTCCCCACTTCATGCCCAGTCATGCTTGGCACGCTGTATTTTATGTAAGACACAAGTCAGGTGCTACCACCTGCACTCCACAGATAAAGTAACTGAACTTTGGAAGGATTCTGGGTCTCACATCAGTCACCCTGCGGAAAGCGGGGCAGAAGTCTGTCTGGCTCGGTGCCTGTGGAGTGAGTCTGCCGCACCACGTTTGTCCTGCTTCTTGCTGGCCTGTGGGCTCCTTGAGGACAGGTAAATAGACTGATCCCCTCGCTTCCCAACTTCCACAGAGCCCAGAATCTTGTCTACCATTGGAGGCCAGTTAGTAAAGGCTCCTTTAGGCTTTTATTTTCTTAACTAGGAATTACTGAGTGGCATGTGCCAGAACCATTTGAAAGATCTATGGGGACCTCAAGCTACCCCCAGGGACCTTCCGTACTACGCACCTAAAGAGAAAAATGTCGGTCTGTCCAGAAAGCAGGCAGATATCGGAGTCAGATGGCCCTGGGATCCAAACTCCACTCCTACACAGTCCAGCTATGCAGCCTTGAGCAGGTTACTTAGCATCTCCGGGCCTCTGCTCCCTCTGATGGAGAACCCTCCCAGAAATGCTATGAGGATGGAATCAGAGACATGCATGTCAGGTCCCCAGCAGCAGGGACCCTGACCTTCAGGAACAGTCGAAGTTCCCCACCTGTGCTGAGTGAGGGTGCGGGCAGAGGGATGAGGCTGGAGGGCTTGCAGCCATCAGAACGTGGCAGGCCAGCTCGCTCAGCATGACCTGAGGTGCGTTCCCTTTCCCTGGCCTGCAGCAGGGGCATACCTGCTCACAGCTCTGGTCCTCTTGTTGGCCTCGCGCTGCCAGGGTGAAGCTGCCATTTGCCACCCCAGAACCCTGAGCTGGGGCTTCTGCAGCCCACCCCTGCTCTGACCCCAGCTCTCCCTTCTTCCTGACCCACCTGCAGGCAATGCCTAGTGGACCCTCCACTTCGTCTCCCTCACCAGGTTTCAAGATGCTCATCCTTGCTCTACATTTTTGGGTACCAGACTCTTTTCCCTTCCCCTTTGGGTAAAATCCTTTCAGCTTTATTCTGCACCCTCATAGCTACAGATAGCGATTCTGCTTTTAGGAGTCTTGCTCATCAGTGGGTGTTGAGAACCCCCCACTTAGCACCAGCCACCAGCACGTCAGCACCACCCTGCCCATGATGAGGCCACGTCCAGCCAGAAGCAGTGTGTCCATCTCCTCCTCTCTCCTTCTCCTGGACCACAATGCCCTGTCGTCACCTCTGCTATGTCTGGGTGGTGGGGAAGCTGCTGAGCCCAGCTCCCGCTCCTACAGCCAGGGCCTCGCATGCCAGGCCTGGCACCGGCAGCAGGCGCCAGGAGGGCAGCCGACTAGCAGGGGGATAAAAACCTCCATTCACGACAGTATCAAATCCCTGGCTCCGGAGAAAGAGACAGGTTTGCTGGAGTCTGAGACATCGCCGGTGAAGGGAAAGCCGATACGCAGAGCAGCGTCTGGTTAATGCGGGCTCTGTTCTTTTCACCGGGCAGGCCAAACACAGCGGCTCGCTTGTGCCTCTGAAATCCTAACTGACTCCTGGCTGGAGCTTCGGGGACTACAGGGGAGACATTAGGTAGGGTGTGCCAGGCATGTGCCCAGCCAAACCCTGATTTGGCCAGGGCAAGGACAGAGAGGAAGGCCCAGTGACGGTGGACCACACCCAGGCCCATGGGGACGGTGGGGATGAAGCTGGAGTCAAGGGCGCCAACGTCCTTCAATTGCCTTTTCTTCTCCTGAACTCCTTTCCCAGTGCGCACTGCAAAGTGGATACAAAGGAATCATAGAATATGGACGTCGAGGGCCTCGAGCAATTCTTTCATTTTGTTTCTCAACTTTCTAAGGTAACATTAGCACTCTGTAAAACCTCGTATACTGTTCTGGGTTCACGCCTGAAGACCTCCCTCAGTCCACAGAGCTTGTGTGTGCCCATAATCCAGGCTGGTGGAAGCTGGGGATAGAGTGTGGGTCAAGACCCTGTTGGGGATGCTGTTTCTGTCTCTCTCTCTCTCCTTTCTCTCCCAACCCCTTGTCTCCAGAGCTCCTAGAGAAAATAAATGAATACATTTTTAAAAAAAGAAACCTTAGAAACCTCTATGTTAAACCTGTAAATATAAAGCTATCACCTCCCGTCAGGAAACCATATAACCCACATTGAGCATATAATTATAGGGGAGCCACAGGCTCTTGAAGACAACTCGGTGTGCCCCAGAGTCCTGTTTAAGAACATCTCCCAGCATACGCTTCAATGGTTGGGCAACGAAGTTCCAACAAAGGAGCTGACTTGCCCAGGAAAACAGTGTATCATGAGCAGAGAGGTGATAATATTTAACATTTATCTAGTTAAAAATAAGTGTGACTATTCACAGAATGTATTTTGCAAATGGCAAATACCAGACTCAGAGAGGCCAAGGAGCTTGCATAAGCTGGCTAACTGCTCCTCCGTAGGTCAATTCTCCCTTCGTCCACATTGGAAGAATTTGCAGCAGCCCACCCCTGCTCTGCCCCCGGCTGGTCACCGGGCAGCTCCACTATCCAGAGCCCCCTATAGCTAGGTATGGTCTTGCCTCTGAGTTCTGCCAAAGGTGTGTTACCAGAAAAGTGTAGAATTCTGCCATAATTTTGAAACACAGGGGCACACCTCCTTTCCTCCCCTCCCTCATCCCACCAGGGGGGACTCACACACAACATCGGGCCTTGGAGCAGCCATTTTGGATCCTGAGATCAGGGCTGGGTAGCGAGGAAGGCAGAGCAACGGGATGGAAGTCGGCTAGGTCTCTGACTGGTGGCGTCACTATACCAGCCTGGATCGTGTCCCTCGACTCTGTCTTTTTGGTTCACTCTTACTTTGAGTGTCTTCTCTATCTTATTACAGTCAAACATTGGATCATTGGGAAAGTCATGACATATTTTTTATAAAAAAAATGTGTCATGACTTTTCCAACTACCCAATGTTTAGCTAATGCCTCAGAGACCAGAATACCAATAGAGCCTACACCTTCCCTCACCCAGCTGGTCCCCAGGCCCTGTCTGTGCTAGGCCCTCCAGCTAGCCTTCCCCTTCCCAGTGCCCCACTATAGGCCTTCGTCCTCTTACTCCTGGACTACTCCGGGGGCCTCCTGGAAGGTCTTTGTGCTACAGATGTCTAGACCTCCAGTCTAGAGCAGCTTTGCTGAAATGTGCATCTGAGTGGGACACTCTATTTCTTCCACTCTGCAATGGCTCCCATTCCCTGCAGAGTGAAGTTCCCTCCCTGTAGCCTGGTCCCAGCCCGCCTCAGCAGCCCATCTATTGCCACATGTTTCATGCCCGCTGTGCTCCCAGCATGGGGAATTGCCTGCCCTTCCCCAAGCCTCTGGCAGCCTCCAGAGCTTTGTCACCACATCCTTGACAGCCTGGTGTGCTCATTCTTCAGGGTCCAGCCCACTGGTTAGCCTACCAGTGCCGTCCCCTGCATGCTCCACACCGTCTTGTCCTTATCTCCACTGCAGAAAATCACTCCAGACACTGACGTCGGACAGTCCTACATGGGGTCCACATCCACAGTGTGGGACTATCTGTCCCGGAGTGCTGGAACAGCTCCTAAGTTCCTCATAGGTCTCGAGGTGCCTCCACATTGCCAGCGCTGGGGCCTGGGCTCGGGAAACTCTCAAATGGAAGTACACGGCTAGGGTAAGAGAGTGAACTCTGCCTTCTTTACCCTCATGGCACCCTCTAGTGATGGCCTGACTCCTCCCATCCTTGATTCCCTCGTCCTTCCTTCCGTTCTTTTTTCCTGGTTGGTTTTTTGTTTGTTTGTTTGTTCTGTTTTGTTTTTGCTTATTTATGTACTTTGTCCATGCGTGAGAGAGACAACAGCCCTATCAAGATCCCAATGCTGTGATCCACCCCCGGTTTCAGCCAGCCCCAGGTCACAGGCATTTTGTCCATGCGTGAGAGAGACAACAGCCTTATCAAGATCCCAATGCTGTGATCCACCCACGGTTTCAGCCAGTCCCAGGTCACAGGCAGGTGAGAGCCTGGCACACTCAGGGAGGTCTCTAGACTCGAACCTGGATGGGGTTACTATGTGCCGCCATCCAGCCCCTATTTCCTCTTCTGCCAGCATAACTCCACTGCCGGCACAATGGCTCGGAGAAGGAGCCAAAGAGCTGTTCAGTTAAGTGTTTGTTAAATGCATGAACACATGCATTAACTGAGAGGATTTTATTTTATCTTATTTTTCCAGTTTCTACCAAAAGAAAGCTGAGTGTATGTCTGAGCTGGGCACTGAGCACACGGAGCTGGGAAAGCTCAGGCCTGCTCTCCAGGCCCTCCCAGCCCAGGCCCTGGAACCAGGGGCACCAGCTCCACAGCACCGTGCGGGTGGGTCTCCAAAACATTTAGTTTTGCCTCAGTGATGTAACTGGACCCGGGGAGCTGGTCTTCCCCACTCCTGTGGGCGGGCTGGAAGAGGTGAGAGGCAGGGCGATCCGAGGCTTCTGGCAATGTGATGAAGTCGTTTGCAAAAAGACAGTTTTGTTCTGCCTTGAGTGTTTTTCCACATGACTTCATCCCCGGCAGGCCCTGCTTGGGTCTTATTTGTCGATGGGTCCAGCCCCAGCTGTGCAGAGAAAATGGCCTCTGAACCCACCCCGGGCAGCTGTGCCAGGACAAGTGGGGTCTGTTTGCTGCCCAGGGCTGAGCACCTGGCTGTGCCACCCACCGTCCTGTGAATGGCCCGATGTCAGGCAACCTCGGTCACAGCAGGAAGAAGACATGGGGCCCGTGGGCCGGGCAGGCAGGGCGGCAGACCGGAGCTGGAGCAGACCTGCTGACGGTGTGGCCCACAGTCTTCTACCCACTCCCGTCTCTGACCTCGGTTTTCTTATCTGCAACGGGGACAAGCATCAGTCATGGGTAACAAGGGCACCAGGAGGAATCAGTGATATAAAGACCCATGGCAGGCCTTACTTATGTCCCCATTTATGCCTGCAATCACTTCATCGTCAACTCACACACTCAAAACTTGGGCAGAAACTTCCCGGTGTCTACAGACGGACAAAGAAACCGGTCACTGTAAATCAGGGCGGCAACGGCTCCAAAGGACTATGCACCAAGTGCTGCGGGTGCTCGGAAGGGTGGGCAGGCGACCCTGTGGGGCAGGAGGGTGAGGAGGGAAGGGTCACAGAAAACCTCTCAGATATGGTCTTTGGGGTTAGATATTAAAAATGAGGAGCAGTTTGCAACACAAAGCCAGAGGAAGGGCATTACAGGTGGGAAAATAAAGGAAACTGACTTGGGTTCCTCTTAGGATGTACCCAGTGCAAGGAACAGAGAGGAGCATTGCCTGCTCTGAGCAGGAGGGGCGGGCCTTCTCAGCCTCGTCCCTGATTACAGGAGGCCCAACAATTCCCGCAGAGACCCAGGCTTAGCCCATGTTCCTCCCTCCCTCTGTGTCCTGACTTTCTGCCCTTTGTTGTCACAGGGTTAAAGAGGGCTGCTGCAGCTCCGAACATCTCATCCACACACAGCCATGTTCAAGGCAGGAAGAAGGGAAAAGGTGAGACTCAAAGAAACTCTCTTTTCTTTTTGTCCCCAAAGAATATCCCATTAACTCAGTCACTGAACTGGGTATCTCCAGGCATAAGGAAGGCTGGGGAAGTGCCTGGTAAATGGGATTAGGGTGACACTATTCGTTTGCATTGAGGCCAGGGAGGGGCCTTGACACTGCGGCCTTCTGCCCCCCCCCCACACACACACACACAGACACACACACGACACCAGGACTCTAGCAGCAGAGCAGACAGGTGGTTGGAGGGGAAGCAATGGCTGCTGGGCAGGCCCGAGCAGGGCTGTCACATACATCTGGGGTAAATGCATTGTGCAGCTCAGTGTGGTGAGGAATGGCGAGAACGGGCTTGGGATAGAAGTATAGAACCTAGGGCTTTAACAGATGACAGTCCATTCCTGAGTTTTGGACCCGAGGTTGTTTATGTTTCAGAACCAGCCAGCAGTGGGCACTAGCTAGAAGAGCAGAGACGCCCTAAGAGGAGGGCCCTGGCACCATTGCTTTCCGCCTGTGCAAAGGTATGGGGTCTCTGAGGGTGGGGGCTGATCTCACTGTCTCGACATCCCTAGTACCTTCCTTCCTCCCAGGAGGTACAGTGCTGCTGTGACCACACAAGATGACTGAAGAGTAAATTGCACGACTCCTCCTAGCATAGTGCCCCCCTCTGTACCATGGAATCAATAGCCTACCTTGCAGGGCTGCCGCGAGGACCAGATGGGTGGGTCTGGGTACAATGCTTAATGAACAGGAGGGCTGCTGCGGGCAGATGGGAAGTAATAGCGCCCAGTCATAAGGAACCCCCCATGGTGTCAAGCACAGGGCCCCACCTATTGAAAACACTCCGAGCCTGGCCACACTGAGTTACCTAGAGACGCCTATGGCCACCCTGGATTTTCAGAAGAGGAGGCGAGGAAGCACCTGGAACAGCCCAGTGGGTCCTGCCAAAGACAGCAATGGAAGAGTGATGAGGATAAACAGCTGTCTGTCTCTGGTAATGCAATTAGGAGCTAAAATATTAAACACTTTACGACAAGACATATATCTCCTGCATAACGAGCTGTCTCTTGCAAAGCAGGCATTGTCCGGGCTGGGAGGCAGGCAGGCCCACATCTCAGACCAGCAGCCTCTGCCTAGGGTAGCAATCTCCCAGCCCCTCAGAATCTGGGGAGCTCCTGTGACTTCATGGGAGGCCATTGGCATCGCAGTCCACATTTTCTGGGTTACTGCCACATGCCAGGAACAAAACTCAGATATATGCTGAGTCACCATCTTCTCAAGGAAGAAATGTGGGGTAGAAGGTACCTGGGGAAATTGAGGCCCGAAGGTGTTAACTAACTTGCTTGCGGTCAGCTCCTCATGAGAGACCAACTACTGTCCTTTGAAGGGAACCCAGATCCTTCAGGGTCATGTGAAGAGCGG
>NW_006159929.1:2604190-2610319 GCF_000334495.1 Tupaia belangeri chinensis
AGAGCGGTGCAGTGGTTCAGTAGGTGGGGTGTACGAGTATCGGCTTGTCCTGGGCTGGCCCACAGAGCCCCTGGTGTCTCAGGTGCTAGGACCTGTGGACAGTTAGCTGATGACGGTGGGATAAGACCCAGCGTTCCAGATGTTGGCATCTCAGGGAAAGGTCTGGCCAGCCACATGTTCACACCGATGGCAATGATGGCTTGTACCCATGGGCTTATGGGTTGACATAGATTTGGGGTCCTGAGGGTGGGACTCAGGAATCCATAGTCAGGACACTTCCCAGCACTTCTGCAAACATTGCTTCTTTGGCAGTCACATGCTTCTCTGCATGCTTGCTTCTCACCCTGCCTGTGTCTAAATCTGGGCTGCCCCCAGGCTCCATGGGGGAGGGGGTGTCTAAGAAGGCCACAGCAGTCACAGAAGGTGAAAGAAAGTTCGCCAAAGTCCTTTTCACATTCATCGTCTCACTTTCTTCTGATGAGAAACTTGCAAGGAAAAAGCAATTTGGGCCCACTTTATAGACATGGAAAGTGAGGCCTGAAAAAATTTTAAATGACATCTATGGCCTAGGAGACAGGCCCCATTTTGCTCAGCACCTGCTACATGCTCCTCTCTGACTCCTAACAGGCAGATCTCTGTCCTTGAGGAACTTCGAGTCCAGCCTAGGTAAGAAAGCTATCAGGGTAGGAACTGGGAGATAAAGAAGCAACTACAAACTGAGGTAAGGGCTTTGAGGGAGCAGAATGAGGTGTTTTTGGAGAAATAGTCAGAGGTCTGGGTGGGTGGGGGTGCTTGGCTGAGGACGTCTCATATATGCTGAGACTGGGGCCGAGTCATGGAGGAGCACCCAGGCAGAGGGACCCGTGCGTGCCACGGCCTTGTCGTCGGGAAGGCCTGACGTGGCCTGTGGCTGACAGGTGGCCAGAGTGCTGCAAAAATGAGCAAGAGCCCACCTTTGCAGGCCCCTGACCACGAACCACGCCCAGGGCTTCTGACTTCCATCTCAGCCCTCCCACTGCTCCCCCAGGCTGGTCGGCCCCAGCTTTGGGCTGCGTTCCCACCCTGCAACAAGGAAGCCCTCCTTGCAGCCCCATCTGTCAGGATGCCCCAGTGTGCGGAGTCCCCAGAGCAGCCCCGTGCTCCCTGCCCTGTGCAGTCCCCTTGCCTCCCCAGACCACCCCTTTCCTGAGCCACCATGCAGCGTTCCCACAGAGCCGGGGAGTGGGGCCGCGGGCGGCAGCCAGGGAGGGCTGTGCGGGCTTTCACGAGCATTACATCTGGAGCGGGAGACGGGAATGTTTGTGTCTGAAATTTAGCTAATATCCCAGGAATTTCTCCTGGCGTTTTGGAGGGCTCCTAGGGGGACTGCAAAGCCAGGATGTCTGGGTTCTGGGGGCAGGCTGGCTGCGCTCAAAGCCTCTTTGTCTCCCTGGCTCTGCTCTATGCCGACCTGGCTGTGTGTCTGTGTGTCTGAGTATCTCCCTGTGTGTGTCTCTCTTTCTGTCAGGGTATGTATGTGTGTCTGTCTGTGTGCATGCCTCTGTGTGTGTGTGTGTGTGTGTGTGTGTGCATGTGCATGCCTAGGAACAGAGATGGCTGTATGTGTTACATGTGTATGCACCGTGTGGATCAGTGTGTGTGTGTGTGTGTACCTGAGTATTTTTTTCTGTCTTTCCAACCCTATTATGGTGTGATTCTGGAACCTCCATTTCTTGGCGACTGTGTTTGTGGTTGATCTCTCCATGCATCTGTCCCTGTATGTCACTCTTTGCCTGTGTTCATGTCCAGCTCTGTCCTTGCCCATGACAGACAGTATGGCCCTCTCTGGTTTTCAGACTTCTGTTCTCATCTTCTCTCTCACCGCCCTTGGCTAGGACTGGGCCCCCTCCCTATCAGTAAGGAATCTGAACAACCTCTAATCAAGAGTTGACTCAGAAAGAATTCGTAGAAGGTGGGTGGGAGATTAGAAGAAGGTGGCTAGTGAACAGGCTCCCTGGGTCTGTGTGTCTACGAGTGTGTCTGTGCACGTGTGTGCTCCTGGGTGTATTTGTGTGTAGCTTTGTGTGCGTCCCCATGTGTTCTCTCTGCCTGTCCATGTATATGTGTGTCTATGGATATGTGTACATGCCTGAGTCTACCTGTGTGTGTGCACACATGAGTGGTACATGTATGGCCATCTGTCTGACTGGGACAGGGTCCTTGCAGGTTAGACCTTTTCTTCAGTGGTACCAAAAAGAAACAATACCCTCGAGCTTCCAGTAGGTTCTATCTAGGCTTTTCTGCGTGAGTCTCTGCTCACCGTCTTGTCCTCTACCCACTTGGTCACAAACCATTTGGAATACGTCTGCCAGCTAAGCCTCCCTCTCCCCGACCCCCACTTCCACTATACCCTGCCTGGGGTCCCTCCTTCCCTCACAGCCCACAGCTCTGCTGATCTCCTCTCCAGGGCTCCACACACCCATGACCACAGCACACTTACTGGGCAGCTCATCACTCAAGGCTACTCCACTACCGGCTTGGGGCCAAACCTACCCACTTCTGCCTGGACGTCCCCCTGGGTATTCCAGCCCAGAGGGGAGGCTCCTTCCCCTGATCCTCTGCATTTTCTAGTTTGCCTCTGTGACCTGCCCCTGTGGGCTGGAGGTGTCAGCCTCCTTAACTCCTCTCTCGATCCATAATTCAGCTCTGGTTTCCCACCATGCTGGGTCACCACCTGGGAACCGCACCTCCACAGTGCGTGCCTCTGAATGAGTATGTCACTCCCAGGCCCTCTGCTTCAATAAACAGCTGAGTGACTTGGTCTCGCCTAATCCCCTAAAAGCCTCTATCTCTTCTGTCTCCTTTAATGCATCAGTACTCCCACCTCAGTCCATGCACACATATGCACGTGCGCACGCGCACGCACACACACACACACCATTCTAACAGCTATTTCTGAACTCCGGCCCAGGCTGAGGCCCCCGCTACCTCATGCACGGTCAGCGCCCTGCAGAGCTGAGTGCAGGTGGCCTCCTGGGCAGCATGGCCGACTGCCCAGCCTTCTGGCCTCTCCTGTCCCACATGCACCCCTCAGGCTCTCTGGCTCTGTGAGGAAGCTATCACCCCTGTTGCTCTGAAGACATGTCAAACACGTGGATGGTTTCTTATTTTTAATTTTTATTTGTTATATGGTGTATTCCTTTTCTAGAGCCTTTGCAATGAATTGCCATAAGCCTAGTGGCTTTCAATGAAACAGAAATGTATTCCCTCATCGTTCTGGTGTCCATAATGTGAGGTCCAGTCTGAAAGCAAGGTGTGGGTTACATGCAAAGCTGCACTCCTCCAAAGGCCCCAGAGAGAATTCTTGCTTGCAGCGTCCAGTCTCTGGGGCTGCTGGCAATTCCTAGCGTTCCTCGGCTTGTAGACACATCCCTCCAATCTGCCTCCATCTTCAGGCAGCTTTCCCCACGTCCATCTGCGTCTCAGTGCTCCCTCTCCTTATAAGGTCACCGTCATTGGGTTTAGGACCCACCCCACATCCAGAATGATCTCATCTCAAGATCTTTAACTTAATTGTCTCTGCCAAGGTCCTATTTCCAAATAAGGGACTATTTCATATTCATAGGGACTAGGAATGAGGGCTTGAGCATACGGGCCACAAATGGATCCAGTGCATGCAGCTACGGTGTAGGTACATTTTGGAAATGCACAAACAGCATTTGGCCTAAGCGGTTGATGAGGACAAGCAACAGTCTCAAGGTCTCCTGACACACTTGGTACTGGGCCCTCTCGCATGCTCGTGGTGCAGAGGCAGGCAGCACGTGGCTCCTGTGAGTGCAGGCTCGCGAGGAGCTGGGGTGAGCAGGTGAGGCTGTCAGGGTAACAGGGAGATTACGTGTGCTCTCGAACCTGTTCTCTGCTTGCCTGAATCCTCAAGGCTTCTGCAGTTAAAAAAAAAAAAAGAAGAAGAAGAAGAAAAAAAAAAAGTTCATTTTGTTCACGGTAGAGAGCATGTGAGACGGAGGCTTATCCTGCTGCAATCCCAGTCCCCAGCTCTCCAGCGCTTCAGGATCCTGGGTACCTGCACAGGTACCCAGCATGTTTTCAAGCCAACCCAGGAATCTGAACCTACAGTCGGCCATGTGGCTTCCAGCATGGTAGTTCCGTTTGCTGCTGACTGTGCCACCAGGCTGGGCCTGTCAGTGGCACAAGTCAGTAGAGAGTGGATCCTGGTGACATGAAGACTAGCTCAAGAAGCAAGAAGTGAGCCATGTGCTTCCGGGCCTCCTAAAGCAAAGCTGTCTCCAGGAGAGGATGACAGAGTGGCGAAGTCCTGGCCCAGGTGTCCATTTCAAATCTTTGTGGTGACTCCTACTTACAGAGGGGCCTTGAGTGAGACCCTCCTGCTCTCTGGGTAGCACCTGTACAGTGGGAACTCAGAGTCTGGTCCTTCTGTCTCCGGTGACTGAGAGCTGAGTGAACCTATGGGCCTGAGAAATCCCGAGCTTGGGAGGCTCAGCTCGTTTTCATGGTAAAGAAAAGATCAGCCTGTGGGGCGCTGCAAGACTGGCAGCCAGGCATTTATATGAATTTTTACCCCCTAGAAAATCTGAAGAGCAGGCAGGTCCATTGTTCCGCACCTACTGTGTGTCAGACTGTGTGAGGCCCGTGGCCTGCAATATCTCCTTTAACCACACTATAGGTCCTTCAGGGAATAGGGATTAGGAATCCATTTGTTTTCCAAAGGGGAAAGTGAAGTGCAAACCTGAGCAAGGTCATATTGTTTAAGAGGCTTTTGAGTGTCTACAAATAAGTCACCAGTGAGTGGGTTGAGATGGGGGCCCGGGCGACAGGGGTCAGAGTTAGAGGGTATTTGTACCTTAGGAGACCTAACTAGCTGCAGAGTCAAATAAATAAATACACGGCTGCTTTCCCTGGAGGAGATTCAGGCCACCTTTTGTTATTTCATTGGTTCAGGAGCCAAAACAGCTGCATTTTATCATCCCTCAGAAATCCATAAAAGGAATGGAAAATGCTGGTGCTTATGGGGAAAATGGATGAGCATTAAATTTAATTGTGCCCCCCCCCCCCCGCTTGTGATGGGGCCTAAAGATAGCACCTATGGGCCTTGGGATGGCCCCAGCAGTGCAGTGGAGAGAGAGAGACAGTGTGCCTTCAGGTCAGGAGTCAGTCCTCAGGCCACCCCGATTGTGTGTGTGTGTGTGTATGTGTGTGTGTATGTGTGCTCGCACGTATACTAGCCTTCAGCCCCAGCCTGGGAGTTCCATGTGGCAGGCCAGGGCCCCTGGCCATCCCAGATCTCCTAGCCACTCCCACAGCGAAGCCTCCCCTCCATCTCTGATAGTGACCTTGTCTGGAGTTTGTGGCTCATCCTCCTGGGCCAGGACAGCCTGGTCGAGCTTTGAGGTTGGGCGTTGGCCTCGCGTGCTGCCTTTATGAATCGTGGAATACCCAGCTTGCTGAGTGTGCGTGAGACTCAAGGGCCCTGAGCTTGCAGGTTCCATGGTCTCAGTGACCATGATTCAGGAGCCCGAGCTGCAGCACTCGCGACAAGCCCTGGGTCGGCCGATGTGCTGCACTCTTTACGAAGTCTATTTGTTTTACTCCTGACAGAGAGCATGTGTGCAGGCACTGGGCATTCTGCAGTCCCCAGTTCGAGTCGCAAGACTCCCTGAATCTGGTTGGCTCAGTTATAGATGGGTAGGGAGTTCCTTGAGGCTGTACCATGGGAGGGAGTGACAGGGTGGGACTGCTACCCACGCTCTGCCCTGTGACCCGGGACTTTCCAGCCCACATGCCCCAGAGATTGGAAAAGCAGAAACACAAAGGATACCGCCAGGTGGTTCATGCTCAGCTCCCACCCACCATCACCCCAAGACCTCAGGCAATTTCTCAACAGAGCTGGAAATGCAGAATTTTACATACCCTCCAATTTTAAAATTTTGCAATTATCCCAAACTAACTATGAGCACTCTGCTGACCAAACCAAACTTATTGGCAGGGGGGGTGGCCCTGGAGTGCCATCACAGGCCTGGCATTTTGCCCTGTTCTTGAGTGCCAGCAATGCCATGTTCCTCTCCCTCAACCTCCTGCCCTGGTCCTCGAGGGCTGCCTTGCAGTTTATGTAAC
>NW_006159929.1:2610337-2639763 GCF_000334495.1 Tupaia belangeri chinensis
ATGCCAGGACAGGAAAAGGTCACCTTGCAGTCTAGCCACACTCAAGAAGAGTGTGCTTCCTGAGAGACATATAGAGAATGTAAGATTTAGGATCTGGCCGACTGGAGTGAGAAGCCAGCTCTGCATACGCTTGACTGTAACTTTTTTTTGAGAGGTTTTCGCTATAGGGCGCATGCGCTCGCCAGACAGACCAGACAGAGACATAGAGACAGAAAGTGAGAAATCACCCCCCAGGGAGTATGGTCACGCCGCAATCCCTTCTCCTCCATTCTCCTCTTGGGATCTTGGGCACGCACGCACACGCGTCCGGCGTGAGTTTTAAGCCACTGGGTCTGGGACGTGAACCGCGGTCGACTACGTGGGAGTCCAGTGACATAGCCATTACGCTAACTGCTGGTTCCCATTGACTGTAACTTTCCACAGCCTCAGTTCCCTTGAATGTCAAGTGGACATGATAATAAGATAGATCCCACAGAATCTTCGTGTTCATGGAACAAGACGCAGAAGCATGCCCTTGATGTAAGGCAGTGGTTCGGCTAAGGGGAGTTCCTCTCTGGAGCCCTGTTCTCCCTGGATACCCTGCCTACGGCCAGGGGCCCTTGGGTGTCACAGACACTGCCCATGGAGCATTCGGTGCTAGGATACCTTTACTCTCCCCTGCTCCCCTCCTGATTTCACAAGCTCCAGCCTTTCCAGGAGATGCCAAGCTCCAGAGTAGCGGCTTTACAGCAGAGGATGTAGAGATGGGCAATAAACCTTATCTCAGACACTGGCTCTGCCTGGGGCACCCTGGACTGAGAAAGGCCCTGAGACCATCCACCCTCTGTGGGTGGAAATGCTGTGTTCTATTAGTGATGTCTGCTGTGGGCTCGGCAGAAAGGAGTGATGTGTGAGAGCAGCAGATACGTTACTTAGTGTCCTTCCAGGGCAAATGTGCTGATCTTAGCATCCTTCCAGTGTAGGCAGCTCCATGGTCCACTTTCTTAGTCAGACCCCTCGAAGCCACACTGTGAGGGCCAAATATCACCACATGACAGATGAGAAGATCAGAGACATGAGAAGGTAAAGAGACTTGCCCAAAGTCCCCAGCAAGAACCAGAAGAAGGACTAGAACCCATTTTTCCTGAGTCCCCTTCCCTTTCCTTGTCTACTGGCTTCATTTCTCCTCATCCTGAGACTAGGCATGGCCTGGAATGGGGCTATTTCCTGGCCAGCATGGACTCTCATGTGTTAGAGAGAACACAGGCTCCAGTGGCTTCAGGGAAGTCTGTGCAAACTGGGAGACCCCTCCTCATCTCCAGACCACGGTTTCCCAACCTATAAGGTGTGGGGAGTGGTGCTTCCCACTGAATTGATGGCCCACTGGAGAATCAGTGTCAAGTTCTGGCTTCCTAGAGACCTGGGCCTGAGGGTCCTCACAGAAGGGCCTCTGAGGATCCTCACAGCTCCAGCCTCCCTCATGGACGGTGGCTCATTTACAGACCTCCGAACAGGCCCATGCAGAATGTCCTGGTGACCTGCAGAAGGGGAGGACAGCAGGGACCTCCCACAGGCCACTCCAGCACTGTGAGAGTGCCAGTCCCACCACCAACAGGAAAACATTCCTGTCCTTGAGGCCACAGAGCATGACCAGGCTGGGCCCAGGCTGCTGTGCCCCAGGGATCAGGGTCAGCGCCCTGTCCTGCCTGCCCGGTGACTCAAACCACAGCTTCTGCCCTGTCAGCCTCTGCTGGTGGCACCTGCTCCATGCCATGGCACCTGGTGAGAGGTGCCGGATGAGATAATGTCTGGACTGCAATCTGGCCGTGGGGAAAGAAGAGCTCTTGGCACACATGACTAAGTTTTGACTTATGCATTTATTTTGTTTGCAGCTCTCAGCCCAACTCAGTGAACCTGGGTTAGGAGGGGGAGGCTCATGTCTTTCTTGCAGCCTGGTGTCCCATGGAAAGGCCCCAAGTTTACAGTTCTGGGGTTTCTCAGCAAAGAGCAATACTCCAGTTGGAAGCGTATGGGCCTAAACAATGTCCTTGGACCAGGGAGAAGCAATAAGCCACCCAAGAACACAAACTCTGTAGGGGGTCTTGGGCCTAAGATAAAGATCAGAGAAAATGCATATGTAGCATTAAGTTAGCACCTACTGTGTCCTAGGTATTCTCGCTAGAGATTTCATCTCTAGCGAGATGAAACAAGCCTTAAAACAAAGTGAGCTATAGTTCTCAGAGAACTTAGACACAACACCCGTGGTTCTGGTTGAATTGTTTGGGTGGGCCCTGGGCCTGGCATTTTTTAAAGCTCTCCAGGGCATTCTAATGTGTGGCCAGGAGTGAGACCTATGGCCTTAAGCACTGCTTTTCAAACATCAGTGCACATAGGAATGAATTCTTGAATCTTGTTAAAACAGAGATTGCAATCCAGCAGGACTAGGGTGGGGCTGTTTCTGCATTTCTAACCAGTTCCCAGGCGAGGCTCAACACAAAGCTCCCAAAGCTCCCGGTCCCGAGACCCCACTTCGAGGAACAAGGGAGGTAGTCTGTACCCTCCCAGGCAGTTCACTGTTTGGTTCATTGCTGAATCTCAAGGACCTCCGGTGGTGTGAGGATAAAGTGGTAGCAGGATAAATATTTGTCAGAGGCATAAAGGAATAAAGTAGCCTTGGAGGCAAGTGTTGTATGGCTACCCTTTGAGCTGGGTGATTCCTTAACGTTACTTAATGTCTCATGTACTCTGATTTTCATCAGAGAGATGGGAGCGACGGTATTTTTAATTCCAAAGGGTTACTTGGAGGGGCAAATGAAGTCATGTGTGCAAACAGTGGTTAGACGATACTAAAAATTATTATTTCATCTCTGTAGGTATGATAACAGTTTTCTGGCTTCTATTTTTTTTTTTTTAGCATTTATTAACTGGCAACAGTACATCCTAAAGTATTTATAGGTGAGATTATATGTCTAGGGTTTGCTTTAGATATTCTGGTAGAGAGAGAAGAAGGAAAGACGACCGAAGTGGGGGAGGAGGGGAAAAAAAGAAAGTCAAAAGAATGGGTATAAAAAGATGACGTGGCCTAGCCACAGCGATGCAGTAGTAGCAGCATCTCCCCCCTAACCCCCTGCCACACACACACACACACACACACACACACACACAATGCTGGAAGCCAAATGGAAATTTGGGCCCTGTTCCCAGGTCCACATGTGTACTCTGGGGGCTGGGAAGACTGTACAAGAATTATAGTGTGAGATCCTGTTGAAAGTGTTTGTATTTCTATGTTTCATGAGAGAAAGAAACTTTATTTAAAAAAATGACACTGACCATTATTGCAGCTGGATGAGTGGTACAAGGGAGGGGCCCATGGCTGTTCTATTTCACACCCATGTGGACGTTCCTATGATAAAAGGTTAACAACAATAAACTGAAGTGTGATCATGTGGGGGACAAGCGCGACTTGGTCTGGAGGTGTAGACAGTGCTCAGTCAACCTCTGGGCAGTTCCTGAGACGTGGCAGGTGGGGCAGGTGCCCCCCAGCCGTGCCTCCCAACCCCGAGGGATGCACCAGGGTCCCGACGGCAGAAAGAGCAAAGACGAGGTTTGAAATGAGCGCTCCACGGTGCTCAGCCCCAGCCCCCACGGCCTGTAAAGCTGGGTTATTTTGCTTCTGTAACCACTAACTAGTAATGGTAAAAATGACAACCACACTGAGCACTTGCTCCATCAGGCCATTTGCATACATATATTATTGAGTCTCCACAGATCCGAGGAGGGAGCTCCCATCATTCCCACTTCCCGGAGCAGTGAAGATTCGGAGCTAAGGTACCAGGCCAAGTGCCTGCCTGCCACGGAGCACCCCCAGGAGCCTTGCTGTGAACCCCTCCCCCAGCTGCATCGTTTATTTCAGGGTCCACCTTGGTTCTGGTGTCTTACCCAGTCCTAGCTCCTGAGGGCACAGCTCACCGGCCCCTCTCGCACCCGCACACCCAGGCCCAACACTCAGACAACAGCTCCTGCCTGCCTGCCAACTGGCCACTGACATGCATGCCTAGTCACCCGAAGGGACAAGTCCTCCCACTTTTCCCCTCCCTGTCTGAACCAGCGGGTGGGATTTCCGGCCAGGCCCTGGCTGTTATAAGGACAAGGTCGCCTGCTCCCCTGGGCTGGACACCAAGTCCTCTGCAAACTCCATCATGAATGGCAGCCTTTCTTCACTCAGACTCCAGTCTGCCACGGCGCAGCCTGGGAAAGACCTCTGCGTTCTCCAGGCCTGTAAACAGCGAAGCCACACAGGCAGCAGGACCACACAGCAGCTGATCAGTCCCGGCATCAGGCTTCTCTTAAAGAGGCAAAGCCCAGGGCCCACTCCAGACAAGGCCTGGAGCAGCAGCACGACTCTGCAGCCAGCTCTCCATCTGCCTGCCCTCATCCCAACCCCAGATGAAGGAGAGGAGGCAGGCGTGCGGCATCCACCCTCCCCGTAGTACTTCCCTCCTATGTTATAAAGTCCAATGCTCCCCCTGAGCTGCTCATCCCCGGGGCAGTGTAATGAACAGATTTGGTGGTGGCGATGAGCACACGATTAGTTTTCTAGAAGCAGGGGCCACCAGTCTCTTAGCAGGTGTTAGGTGGGGGAGCAGAGATCTCTTGGGTTGTGCATCCAGCAAGCGTCAGGGAAGCCAAGGAGGACAGTCAGGGTCAGATCCAGAAACAAGCCTAGGACAGGTGCAGAGCCTGCCCTGGGCAGGTGTAGTGGTCACAGGTGCAGAGGCTGCCCTGGGCAGGTGCAGTACTGAGACCCACAGAGCTAGTGATGAGAGCTGGATGTGACCTGAGAGGGTGACATTCTTTAATGCCACACTAGGGACAAGTGAGGCAGGTGACAAAAATGGGTGGGTGGCTCCCCTACCAGGTCCATAGCACAGTCAAGCCTAGATCCTCATTCTCCATCAGAGGCATTTTGCTTCTTCTTTAGTTATGGATATATCTTGATGTATCTTTAAACACTTCCTCCTAGAACTGGTGTGTTCATTTATTTCTGGTATTGGCTCCCAGGTGTCACAAGTCCACCAGACAACCAACTTTCATGCTGGGTGTCTTTCCAGGACACCTCTCTTTGCCAGCACTCCTGAAATGGCCTCCTATGAGTGCTCTGTAGCCCCCTTCTTAGCCCACACCTGGCACTGTGCACTGGGCGCTCCTGTTCTTCTGGCACAGGGTGGCTAGAAGTTGAGGACTCTCAGGCCTACCCTGGCTCTGTACCTGTCTCCTTGCACGGGCACTGGACACACCTTCGCTGTTATCTATGGTCAGGGGACAGAGGGGCTCAGTGGGCCAGAGAACATGGGGCTTCCCTTCCAAGGAAAGAGACGTGCACTGGGTGAGAGGGTGAGCTCGGTCAAATCTCAAGCATCAGAACTGTAGGGCAGGGCACAGGATGGGCAAAGAGCTCAGTCTGTGGCAGGAAAGCCCAGGCTATGTCCTGAGCAAAGTGGATCAAAAGATGATGCCAGGAAGGGAAGAAATGAGATGCAAGGCAGCCTGGTTCCAGACCACTTCCTAGCCTCTGACTCCACCTAGGAGCAGTGCCCCCTGTAACTACCCCACTGCCTGTGCCTCACCCCCACACCCCTAACTCTCACTTTACAGATGAGCGAGTTGAGGCCCTGGTGAGAAGGAAGCTGCCCAGGTCACTTGGCTAATTGGGGTCAGTCCGATTCAGAAAAAGTGCCCTCGAGCCTTGCCTTGGCTATGATTTTATTGTCCTGTGGAGCCAATTGGTGACGGTGAAATGGGATGTTTGTGTGTTTTTGGAGGAAATGATTAACTTCTGACCTGCTAACCTTGGTTACCTGGTTGCTAGGGTGTTGGACACCTGGCCAGCCACCTGAGCCAGGGAGAGGGCCAGAAGTTCTGCACCCTGACACTGTGGCCCTTTCAAACTGAGGAGCCTGGAGGAGCACCCACAGCCTTCCCAGGGAGGACACTGAGACCCAGAGAGGGACAGGGACTAGCCTGCGATCACACAGATGGTGGGGACACGCTCAGATGCTTCAGACAACCAGGCACATGACATGTTCTTGAAGAGAGAAGAAACAGTCCGATCACCAAAGCTTCAGCTCAAATCTGGCTCTGCCCAGCCCGCGCCCACCTGGTGAGGCAGGGAGGGCTTGGCATACCAGGAAGCTGCATGACTAACACTAAGCCCAAGTTCTAGAGCTGGGCTTTCCTGTCGACCCTCTTCATTCCTCACTGTGGCCCCCTGAGACAAGCATTGTCATGCCCATTTTACAGTCGAGGAAACTGAGGCTCAAAGTTACATACCAAGATTGTGCATTGACAAAAATGGTAGAGCCGTGTTCCAGTGAGGGCTGACTGACCTCCCCCAGTAGTCCCTGCCCCTGTGGGCTCATGTTCCAGCAAGTGTGCTCCTAGCTCTGAAAGTGGGTGGTGCCCTCTCCTGTGTCCCCTGATGTGCCCACAGCAATGAGGCAATGGGACCAGGAAGCCTGAGGCCTGGGCAGTCAGGTGGGCCTCCAGGAGAAGGGGCTCTATTGGGGTCCCAAGGATAAGTAGGATTTGGCGAGGCCAGTGGAGCATGGCACATGGTAACATCTTTTCAAAAGTTGTCAAATCTAGGTCTACTGAGTCACCACCGCACATCCTGTGCACTCAAAGGCCATAGGAGAAAGCCAAAGGTTTGGTTGGGAGTTCTCTGACCTGTCCCCCCGTGCTAAAGAACCAGGACCCTGTAGGAGCTGGGCTAGAGAAGGCAGATCTCCTCGGTCTGAGTTGGTGTCTTCCTCCTGAGGATATATCAGCCTCGAGGGTCTTGAAATTCTGTTTAGCACTTAGAGACCAGCCTGGAGCTGTGGCCCAGAGGGCAGAGAATGGAGCTGGGAGATTTGCCATAAAGATCAAGGCTTGGCTTTGACACACAGGCTGGGTCAACTTGGCCAAGTCAGTGACACTCTCAGATCTCAGTGTCCCTATTCGCAAATAGACCTCGGTCCCCACTGCACAGGCCTGTGGGAAGAGTGGGCCAAGCACATCGGAATGAGCTATGCCCACCTCGTGTCTATGCAGTTGCTTCTGCCCAACTCACTAAATCATCCCTTTCCCCAGGGTGGCATCTGCAGCTTGCTTACCCTCAGCATGCCTGGCATCATGTAGGAGCCTGGGCAAGGTCTGGGAGAGGAGCTGAAGGCTGCCAAGGAGCACTCTTGGCCTAAAGTGCCAATGGAATGTCAGTCAGGACTGGGCTGCCCAACCATGGTCCTCCAAGGAGAGACCCTCTCCCAGGAAGGCTTTCCTGTGTGTTCCCTAAATGCTAGTGCTCGGATCTGAACTGTCACCTGGAGTTGGGGCGGCCCTGTAAGAGCCCTTCGAGGTCATGCAGAGGGGTGTGATGATGTGGGTAAAGCCAAAGCCGGCTCTGCTGGCTACATACTCACAGTGGGGCCTCACACACTGTTGCACGAGGACGAGGGACTGACTATCTTCAGAGTTGTCCTAGGAGTCAGGTCCAGCAAAAATGACCATGACAAGAAGAGCTCTTACTGAGATCTGCCCAAGCCCAGCCCAACACTGTCCACACAGGTGTCTTCTAGCCCTAGGGAGGCAGTTGCTGGCACCCTTCATGGTGAAGAAATCAAGGCAGCTCGGGTTGAGCAGCTCGCCATGCTCACACAGGGGGTCAGTCACTGATGGAGCAGGGCTCCCAGCCAACTCTCTGGGCCATCGCCTACACTCCAGGCAAACACAGGCAAAATGCCTGCCGTGATGTGGGGGATCAATGTGAGCAATATGTATCATTGCAGCCCTCTTCCACAACACTGCCATGCCCAAGGAACCACATCGAGGTGGCTGGCACACCTGGAGATGGCTGGGACATGCCAGGCTCAGTCCATGACCTCTGAGATGGCCCTGGTGGGCTGCTGCCCTCAGCCCGTGCCAACTTCCAAGTTAATATAAATGCATTTGTAAAGAACATATCATATTACCATCATAAAAAGGACCCTAGTGTTTTTCTGAGGCCAGACAATGACACAGCAGTACTACTCAACATTCCAGGAGGCAATTCCACATGGAAGGGTTCCCAGTTCAAGTCCGGAGGCCTCCCTGAGTATGCTGGTTTCATACTTGCCTGTGATCCCAGGCTGGCCCTTGCCAGGAATGGACTGTGGTTTTGGGACCTTAGAGGTATGCTTACTCTCTCTCTCTCTCAGAAAAAATAAGTAAAGCAAAGGTTTTTGTTTTTGTTTTTTTTCTAAGGACATTAGCATCTTTCTAAAACACTGAAAGAACTATTCATCTATTAAAATGTTTGAAACAGTTTTCTGCATGGCTCAAGTCACCTTTTTCATGATAGGAGGGCTCTGGCTCAGACCTGCCCTGCTCACCCAGCCTGCCTGAGACATTTGCTGTCCCACCTTCACAACGAATACTCCACATCTGGAAGCCTTCTTTCCCCTTGCAGACCAGCCACTCCTAGATCACAGCCTCCTCAGTTCCTCTCCCCACTGCTCTTCCTTGGGAATGTCCTCAGAACCAGCCGAGTTCAACCTTGGAGGGCCTGGCATTGGATCCCATGTGGGGAGACCTGGGATGTCAGCCTATGGAAGATGGGGCAGGAGGACAGCGATGGCAGTGGCTGGCCACTCACTACTACAGTGGCATACAACACCAAATGCTGCCCTTGCCACACAACCAGGAGTCTGCCTTCTATAAATCCTTTTTCAAGAACCCAGTTTCACTGCTTAGCTCCAGCTCAAATGCGTTCTCCCTAAAGGGGCTGAAACTCCAAGTCCAGAAGTCTCTCCACCAACTAGATTACTCCAATGGGGTCCTTGCCAGGTTTTCATTACTTTTTTTCACTTTGGGGAATAAAATTCCCCCCTTTACCTCTCTTTCCAACTGTCCTCAACCAACAGGAGTCCCCTGCCCTGCTAAATCACCCTGCCACCTCCTCTCCAACCCCAGCAAGCTTAGCAAGGACATGGCATGCTGGCGAAATGTTCAAATGAATGCAGAGCCCTTGGTGACTTGGCCCCATGGTCTTCCTCCTCTCTCAGGGCAAGCTCTGCTGGACAAATGGTTGGCAATAACAGCCTAACCTTAACTGAGCGCCTACTACATTCTAGACCCTGGACTGAGGCTTATTTCACATTGTCCCACAAGTTTCCACAACAACTAGGTCCCCTGGGCGTTCAAAATATACCCAGGTTCTTCCCACTTCGCCCTTTCTTTCCAGGTTCAGACCACCATGGTCTCCTACCCACTGGAGCATGACCACAGCCCCCTAAGAGATCTCCCTGTTCCAGCCTGGCCTTCCACCCTCTTGGTTTGCCCAACACAGTTGTCGAGTGTCCTAGACCAGCCTAATCTAGGTAAAGTGGAGATGAGACCCTGCCACTCATTAGATTAACACACTCAGTTGCTCCCTGTCTCACTCAGAGCAAAACCAGTCTTCGCAAAGCCCTACCTGGCCTGCCACACATTCCTTGCCCCCCACCACCTCACACTGCCTCCTGCTCCTCTCTGCCTCACTCACTGTCACAGGCCATGAGCTTCCTTGCTGTTGTCACACACCAGGCGTGTTTCTGCCCAAGGACTTTGTGCTTGCTGCTTCCTCTGGCTGGATCCCTAGCCCTGCAGGTAAGCAGACGTCAAGTAGTCATATGGCTTGCTCCACCACCTCCTCTTGGTCTGCTAATTGGCACCTTCTCACTGGATCCTTTCCTGGACATTTTGCCTGAAATGGCACCCCAACCCTGGTATTTCATATTGCCCTACCTGGATCCAGTTTCCTTCATAGGATTTTAGCACCATCTGATATTAACTTGTAGATTAACCAATTTATTGTCCATCTTTTCCTACATCTCCCCACCCCAAAACCTCCCTTCCTTACTGAAGTATCAGCATCTTAAGTGCAGGGATTCTTGACTATTTTTTCTTCTGGGGTATCCTTGAACATAGTGATCAGCTGAATCCACAGAAATAAGGACCATGGCACATCTTATAAGCAACCTGAGGCTCAGAGAAGTTAAGAATTCTCCCCAGGTCACACAGCTGGTTATCTGTCTGTCTCCCATATCAAGCTCCCTCTAATGCCCATGATTATGGCCAACCATGCTATGGTTTTAGTCCGTATGCAAAGCAAGAGAGGCAGTTGCAACCAGATTACCCCAAGATTTGGTCTCCCAGCTTCACAAATTTCCAGGACAAGAGGTTTCTTAGTGGCAGCAATAGAGAAGGGTCAATAACTCAGTACCAGTTGCTGAGAAAGTAAGTTTTTCTTCTCTTTCTTTCTTTCAACTCATTTTGCAAGAGAATAAAAATGCCATTTGGCCTCAGAAAGATGTTCATGCTGCCAAGCACATGATTTTTGCACATGGTGAGGATGTGTGATTTTTACATATGTATTTTTTCCCTTTTTTTCCCTTTTAGTAAAAACAGTTTCATCCCTGGCAGGAGGGTTAACTAAAGGAAGTGTAAAAAAGATTGTCATAGAAAACCAGTGCTTTGTAATTACAGAGACCAAAAGCTAAGAATTTAGAATCTCCATAGATGAAAGAAGATTTTTTAAAAAGGTTTTTGCTATAGAGAGTGTGCACTCACCAGAGAGAGAGAGGAGAAAGACAGAGGGAGGGAAAGGGAGAAATCACCCCCTTGGAGAGATGGCCATACTGCAATCCCTTCTCCTCCATTCTCCTCTTAGGATTTTGGGCACGCACGCACACACACACACACACACACACACACACACACGTACACATGCACACCTGGCATGACTTTTAAGCCACCAGGTCTAGGACTTGAACCACAGTCAGCCATATGGGAGTCCAGCACCTTGACAATATCATCTGCTGCTCCCAAAAGGGAATTTTTTAAAAAAAGAAAAAAGAGGAAGAGTGAGGCAAAGGATTGCCAGAGTTTATGAAATAAGAGCTAGATTTGGGGCCTGACTCCTATTCTAAAACATCCCAGGTCTTCAAGAGTATTTAGATGTTCTTCAACTCCGAGATGGCCAAGGAAGCGCAGACTGATGCTATTCACTCTACCTGCGCCCAGGGAAGACATTAGTAAACAATCACAGCATTCATTCTCATGAAGCAGGGATGCAGCCTCAGGATTCCAAAAGCCCTATGCATTGACTAGACTTGGCAAATAAAATGAAATAAGTTTGCGCTATATCCTACTCAAGCCCTTCATTTTACATAGAAAGTGATCGAGACACAGAGAGAAAGCAGCAAGCTGACAGAGATTACACACTATGTTTGCATAAATAAGTCCTTCCAGCTTTGTTCTTGGCACAGAGGCCAGAGTTGTTCCTCAAAATTCCCTTTCTTCCCTTTCTTCTGTGTGTCTCTCTCGCCCTGCATGAAGGGGGAACATATTGGGGTTCTTGAACACCTGAGCAGGAATTCAGGGAGTTGTATCTGGGAGCTCAGATTTGCTGTCTCTCAGATTTTTGCAGATTTTTCGTCAGTATTTATACTATGGCCCATGGGTCTCTACAGAAACACATCAGGGTGACATGGCCTCCCTGCAGGGCACAAAGTTCCACCTCAGCCACATGGCCTTACACATGTTTACAGAGTTCACTCTTAACAGGGAACAGCAAGTAAGTGTGCAGGATCAGCATTGCCACAGGAAATTGACACACTCTAGGGATGGCTCTTGTTTATTTTTCTCAGTTTAAGAATGAAATTTCCTACCCAATTAGCATTTCCAAAATGCTTTGTGTGAAACACATTCTCAGGATCTCCTAGGATAGTCTCCGTGAGATAGTCTGACTTAAAATACAAATAAAATAAAGTAGAAAAGACATGTAGCCAAACCTATTGGAGGAACCAAACATATGCTTCTCTTGCAGAATGTATAAAGCTCTGAGAAGTCCTGCTTACAATCCTGTGTATTGTAGATTTCCATATGCATTTGGCCATAGAAACCTGTGTGCACATAACGTTTATCAAGATGCTACTGGGCATGCTTTCAAAATCACCGGTTTAGATGCAGCTCATTAGAGGGGAGAAAAAAAAAGCAGGAGTCATATTCAGAACTGAGTATTAAACTTGGTTTGTATCTTTGATCTTTTCCTTTTGTAAAATTTTATTTTGTAATTTCTTATTTACATTGAATTGTTGTACAGTAGACAACAACTCCTTACAGCAGACCCCTACAGCATGGCTAGCGCAGACGTTTTACTCAAAGGAGTTTGTATTTCAGTTCCTACGTGCTAGAAAATCAACTAGATTTAGTTTGGATTTGAAAAATGCATTTATTATTTGTTGAAGATAATATGAGTTCATTATAAAGAATTTGGAGAATATAAAAATTGTATGGGAAGAGATTAAAATGACTCATGATTTAATCATATAGATATAAAAACTGTTAAAATTTTAATATATCCTTTCAAGTCTCTTTAGTTTATTAAAAGAATCTATAGATATGTAATTTTTTAAAACAACAAAATATTATATGTGTAGTTTTATATTTTACTGCTGTTTTCTCTTAACAATAAGAAGAAAAAAAACTGTGACTAACTAAAGTAGCCAACAATTTAAATACCCATTATTTGAATACTACCTGAAAGTCTGGGCCCAGGTATTTCAGAATTTAGTATTATCTGGATTTGGGAAGATCACATGTGATAAAAATGATCTATTGTGAAACACCTGCAGTAGGACCTTAACAGTAGCCTAATATCAAATACAATATTTGGACAAGAAAATATTCACACTAACTGAGATAAATCATGGCTGCTAAAAAGCCTCCATTCAATTCAGGGTCAGATCTGCTACCAGCGAACTTGCAGTAAATGCGACACAGATCTGCTCAGCCTAATCGCTTTGTGGATTTTTGTAACTGCGTGTATCGTGTTATGAACCTGTATTGTGATTGCCAACCACGCCAAATCTTCCTTTCATTATTTGGATTGTTTCTGAATTTTCATTACTTTAAGTAAGGCTACAAAGAACATTCTTGTCCATAAATTTTGGCACATCCTCAGAATACGTTCCTGGAAATTGAACCCTTGGGTCACAAAGAATGAACATTTTCAAGGTTTTTGGTCTATCTGCCAAACTGCTCTCCAGAAAATCTGAAAAATGTATACTTCCAGAATAATTGCATGGATAGGCATAGTCCCCTCCCTTCCTCCCCCCTCACCTCCCCTCTAAACAACAACACTGGGTATTATCAATGTTTAAAAAATGGGTTGCAATTTGAAGAGCAAACATTTGCATCTCTCTTTGAGTATTACTAGTGATCTTCAGTCTTTTTTCATATGCTAACTAAATGATTGTATTTCTTTTCTTAATGGTCTTTGTATATCCCACACAAATCTGTTTAGTGAGATATTCATATTTTTCTTCTTGACTCATAAGAGCCCTTTATAAATCAAGTATACTAAAACACATCGAGTATCACGTATGCTGTAATACTTTGCTAGTTTTCTCATTTGACTTTCAAGTGTTTTAATAGTTTCCCAAATTAAGAAAAAAAAAAAAAGCAAAATGCAAGATACGTGCAGAATACACAACACTGAAAAATAAGACTGCCACACAAAAAAGCTTGCCTGAGGCCAGCAGGTAGAGTGGAGGTTAAGGTGCTGGATCCCACATGATTGATTGGGCAGTTGCAGTCCTGGACCCAGTGGCTTGAAAGTCATTCTGGACATGTGTACGTGTGTGCCCAAAACTCTCAAAAGGAGAAGGGATTGTGGTGTGGCCATCCACCGGAGGGTGATTTCTCACATTCTCTCTCTCTCTGTGTCTCTCACAAGAGAGTGCACATACCCTAAAGAAAAAAAAAAAAACTAAGAAAAGAGAGAGAGAAAAAAAAAGAACCTGTCTATAACTCAGTCACCCACAAATAACCACACTAATATCTTGGTGTAGAATTTTCTATTTCCAACAAAGGGATGCCATTTTACATATGGTTTTATAGCATGCTTGGCTTTGTGAATATTTTCTCCATTTTAATAAATATTTTTCTACAACTCAGTGTGTAAGATTCCATAGCATTTTGTCTTATCTAACCATCATGTACGTAAATGTTTTCTGTCTTCGGACACTTAAGTTGTTTCCAGTTTTTGTCATCATTCAGAGTGCTGTGATTAGCACCTTTGAACTTCATCCATTCTCACATTTCTGATTATTCCTTATAGTGAATTCCTATAATTTCTGGGACATGGGGTAGGTGAATTTTAGGGTTTTAATTTTTTCCCAGTAATTGATAATTATTAAGCAATTTTTAAAAAAACTATAGAGTGATATTTTGAAAAACTAAGAATCATCCATAATTTTTCCTCCTAGAAACAGCTTCCATTGAAAACGTTGGACTTTGGTCTACGCTTACTCATCTGTGTGTGGCTGTCTGTAAACATAACAGTTTACCTCATATACACTGTCTTCTAAATAGAATATACAAATGTAATTTTTGAGCCAATATATGTTTACTGACCGTATAATATTACATTGTTTGGGTATATCATAGTTTATCTAATCAATTGTTCATTACAGGGAACCTCAGCATTTTATTTTTCAAATATTTGAAGTTATCTATAACACCATGCAGAATGCCACTGTGATGTCCTTAATTATTTCTTTAAGATAGAGTTTTAAGGGACCAACAGAGGGTATAGTGGTTAAGTTGCTGGACTCCCACATGACAAACTGTGGTTCAAGTCCTAGACTCACTGGTTTGAAAAATCACGCTAGGCCCATCTGCATGTGTGCACAAGATCTCAGGAGGAGAATGGAGGAGAAAGGATTGCAGTATGTCCATTCCTCCTGGGGGGTGGGGGGGAGGGTGATTTCTCACTTTCCCTCTCACTTTCTCTTTCTTTCTCTCTCTCTGGCTAATGCACACACCTAAAGCAAAAACTCTCCCCTGAAAAAAAATAAGATCAAATCTTATAAGTGAGGTCAGTGAGTTAATGACATGTACATTTCTGAGGACTTTGAAATGTGTGGGTGGATTACCCTATGGTGTTTGGCCTGACTTATACTCCCCTCTCTTAAGTCCAAGACTTTTCCAGAACCCTAACTAGTACAGAAAATGATCTGTTCTTTAAAATATTTGGTGAAATACTCTAATTTGAAATATTTGAATTTTTATTATTCTTTTAGAAAAAAAACAATTTAACATTTTTCATGTTTACTGAGGTCTTTCTGTTCCCTGACTTATTCTCATTTGTCCATTGAAGTGTTTATCACTCATTGTTTTTTGAGCTTTCTTTATAAATTAAGCATATTAACATTTCAAATATGTCACATTTGGGGAAGTACTTTATCCAGTTTTACATTTGGTTTAATTTTTGCATTATGCCTATAGCACATAACAGCAATAACTTAATATAGTTCAACCCATCAGATTTGTCTCTATAATATCTTCTCTTGACATCTTCCTTAGAAAGACTCTCTCTGGTCCCATATTTTATAAAGACTGACCTACATTTTCTTCTAGTGCCTTTGTAACTTTATTTTTATATACATATCTTTAATTCACCAGGAATTTAGTTTATGACTGAGCTAAGGATTGGAGTTAATTTTTTTCCAACATCATTTATTGGATAATCCATCCTTTCCACAAGGACTTGAAATGTCACCATTATCACATACTAAATATTTATACATACTCCAGTCTGTCTCTGGGCTTGCAGTTCTGTCCCATCGATCTCTCTGTCTATTCTAGGGCTGAGGGGAGAGAGATTTCTGGGATAGAACAGGCAAGACTTGATAACTGATTAGACGTGGGGGGAGTCGAGGGTGACTTCAAGGTTTGAGACTAAAAATCTGGATGGATGGTAATGCCATTAATCAAGAAAATGGAGGTGGGGGTGGGCTCATTCTACCTCAAGTCTCTCCTCTCTTCAATCCATCACTCATATTTCAGGCTGAATAAAATTTTTAATACATATTTATTTAATATATTGGCAAAATAATGCATGTGCATGTGTTTTAAAAATCCCATCAGTACAAATGGTTTACATTGAAAATAAGTCTCCCTTGCAACTCCTAATTCTTCCCCATAGAAACAAACACTGTTAATAGTGTTTTGTGTTTCTATGCAAAAATTGTTTCGGATTTACGCAAGCAGAGATAGATGCTAGGTGGATGCCTCTGTACACACACATTTTCTCTCATCTTTCAGATAGGACCATCTACACACAACACACAGCACCTTGGTTATTTTAAGCTCAATGATTGATCTTAGAAATAGTTGTATACAAGCACAAAGAGATCCACTTTGTCGTTTTATTGTTTACTTTCGTTTCGTTTTGTCATAGGGTACGTATGTTTGTTGGAAAGAGACAGAGGGAGACAGTGAGAGGAAGAGGGAGTCCCAGGGGATAGGGCCACACCACAGTTCCTTTACTTCCATTCTCCCCCTGCCATTTTGGGGATGCACACATGCCTGGCATGAGTTTCAAGCCACCAGGTCTGGGGACTCAAATTGTGGTCAGCCATATGGGAGTCCAACGCCTTAACCACCACATCACCTGCTGGCCCCCACTTCATTGTTAGTAATGGCTATTTGGAGTTCTACGAAACAATGTACCATCATTTTTTATACAACTTCTGCAGAGGAACATTTTGGGATTTTATTCCAACTCATTTTTTTTTTTAAGCACAGAGCTGATCACATTTCTCTTTTGTTTTAAAATGCCCCCTGGCCCCTCTACCAACAAAACACCACCAGCAGCCTTTGGTGGTCTGAACGCTCCGGTCCTCACAGCGAGGCCCTCCTTTCCCGCTGAACCACATCTCCAGCCATTTCTCAACCTCTGACTCAGATCTCCAACTTCCTGGAAGTCCCTCCATGGCCTTTTGCTTTCTCAGGCTCTGTGGCCATTTTCTTGTTGTTTTTTAATTTGTCAGTGGGGGGACCAGTAGGTGGTGTACTGGTTAAGATGCTGGACCCCCACATAGTCGACCATGATTCAAGTCCCAGATTCTGTGGCTTGAAACTCAAGCTGAGTGCACGTGTATGTGTGCCCAAAATCCCAAGAGAAGAATGGAGGAGAAGGGATTGACCTGTGTCCATCCCCTCTGGAAGAGAGGGAGGATGATTTCTTGCTTTCCGTCTCTCTGACTCTATGTCTCTCTAGTGAACACCCACGCCCTATAGCGAAAATCTCTCTCAAAAAGCTTAATAATTTGTCAGGACCAGCAGATGGCGTAATGGTTATGTCATTGGAGTCACATGTAGTCGACTGTTTCAAGTCCCAGACCTGGCAGCTTAAAACTAACAACGGGCACAAGTGCATGCGTGCCCAAAATCCTGAGAGAAAAATGGAAGAGAAGGGATTGCATCTTGGCCATCCCCCGAGTGGTGGTGGTGGGGGGTGATTTCTCACTTTCTATCTCTCTGGCGAGTGCACACTGCCTCTAGCAAAAATATCTCTCTAAAATAATAATAATAATAATAATAATAATTTGTCAGTGGATACATGTGCTCCCCAGAGAAAGACAGAGAGAGAGAGAAAGGGAAAGTGAGAAAGCACCCAGCTCACAGGGAACGGTCACACTGCAACCCCCCTTTTCTGCCTGTCTCCTCTTTGAGGATTTTGGGTATGCATGCACACATGCCGGGCATGTTTTTCAAGCAACTGGTAAGAGATCTGAACCATACAGTTGATCATGTGGGATCCAGCCTGGTGTGACCACCAGGTCACAGGTCACCATGGCCTTTTCACTACTGTCCCTGTTGTCTTAATACTCTGCTCCATCATCTAGAGAACTCTTATTTTTTTCTTCAGAACTCTGCTCTGTAAACACCTCTCTGAGGCTTTCCCTTAATCCCTCATCAACCTAATATATGCCTGTTAGGGTGTGAACATGCAAACAATCACTCACATACACATACATATGGACATGCACACATACACACATGCATATATGAATGCTCACACACACACACACACACACACACACACACAACTGAAATAACTGAGTAAGTTCATCCTTAGTGCTCCTAGGCCATGTCATTTATACTCTTCATATTCCCTTCCTTCCTCAACTCCAACTTCTTTTTGTCCTTCCCAACTAAGCCCAAGCATTACTTCCTCTGCATATCTTTCACCTTGGGAGGAATCAGCCACTCCACTCCTCACCTCAGTACCCCACACCTATCATGGGATCCACAGGACTTCATTTCTATTATTACCATGGGCCTTCTCTGCTAGCATGTGGAAGATTGTAAGCTTCTTGAGACACGCTGTTATCTGCTTGGTCACCACATTTCCCAGAGTCTAACATGGTGTCCAACATGCGTTAGGTGCTCAGCTAGACCAAGCTGGTGGCTGTACAGGTGTGATGGTCAGTGCCCTTCTATTGATCCATGCTCTGTTCCAGGTGTCTGAGCCACAGTCATCCCACAATCCCACCTTGGTGCTCAGTAAATGCCGTTGATTAAGCTGGAACCATTACTTACTGTCTGACTCTTAATAGACTGCCTCGGACCCAGAGACAGAATGTGCTGGGTTGATTTTGATTCCCCAGGACCTAGAGAAGTGCCTGACCTAGTGGAGACCATCAATGATTGCTGACAGAATTAAGCAGATGAACACATAAAGCAACAAATGTGCTTTGGAGCCCGGGGCAGCCACTGGGCATGGCTTCCCACCTGTTCAGTTACTGCTTGCCTCCCCAAGATAAGGACAAAACGCCTTCACGTGGCCTCTTAAACCCTGTGTTGTCTTGCCTCTGCCTCACCATTAGTTATATTTAGTTCTGAGTGACAGAAACCCTCAAATTGCTGTAACTTAACTATGACAGAAGCATATTCCTTTATCTTGAACCCAAAGAGATAAATGTTTGAGGGCAGGAAATGGAGACCCATGGCCATCAGAAACCCAGGCTTCATCTTTTGTGGTCATTTAGCTACTCCTAACCCATGACTCTCCACTGTGGCCCATGGTGGTGACTCCAGCTCTGAGCACGCTGTTGGAGTTTCATGCTGTGGCAAGGAGGCATGGGCAAAGAAGCCTGCACTCTTCCTTCTAAGGTCATGCCCCTAAAGCTGAGCAGAACACTCACATTCTTCTGGCCAGAACATGGTCACATGCCCGTGCCTGGCTGCTGGGAAGGCTGGGAAGAGGCGCCTCTATCCAGGCAGCCTTAGACTCAGTAAAAATAAAAGGTTCTCTCATGAGAAATGAAAACATGTCTAGAGCTAGAGGGACAACAAGCAGCGTTTTCCACTCACCGCCCCACACCTCAATCACAAGCGTGCGCCTTGAATTCCTCTACTGCCCTTCACTCTGCTCATTGGAGGGAACCCAACGAAGTTGTGAGCAACACCCAGTGATGAGCAGTTTCAGGACAGCATCTTTGGAATTCATGTCTGCTTACAATTTTTAATAGACAAAAAGAAAAGAAAAAAGAAAAAAAACAGAGAAAAGGCCTTGTTTGCAAAGAGAGGGTAGCCAGTGTGAGACAATGCAGTCAAGAAACCCCCAAATCTCTGTGCTTTCACCCAACAGAGGGCTGGATCAAGCTGGCTTCTTTCAAGCAATGATAAGCATCTGGCAGATGTTGTGTATGGTCCTCCTACAGGGGGCGACTCAGGGACCCAGGCTGCTTCCACTTTGCAACTCCTCCACCTCAGAGCCCTTGGCCTCCAACTGCCCAAGTGCGAATGTGTGGAGAAGTCCCACCTGCTCAAAACTGCCTCACATCAGAATGGAACCTCACTCCTACTCGTGTTCCATCAGCAGCATTAGACATACCGTGGCTCGTAGGGAGATGAGGGCCAAGAACACACACCAGTTCGGTGCCCTGGACAGAGAAATAGCTCCAGGAACACACAGCAACCTCCTGGACACACAACACTTTCCTGACCGGAGGGAGGTTTGGCTCATTCTCAGGTTGAGAGGGAGAGCGCAAAGACAGACGAGTGAGTAAGGCCTGCCAAGGGGCTCTGGTTGGAAGAGAGGACAATGTTCCCTGAGGTAAAGGGCAAGAGGACAGGCCCGTCTCAGGGGCTCATTGCTCTCATTGTCTCTTAAACAGAGTGGTGGTTATGGGCTCAGACCCAGGAAAATGCCCCCGGCATTAGTTACCACCTAAGCGAGCTGGAGTGGGTTACTTACCCTCTCTGTGCCTCGGTTTCATTATCCATGATATGAGAAAAGCTCTACGGCCTGCACCATCGTCACATGGACTCAGTAAGTTCATTTATAGAGTACTAGAAATAGAGCCTGGCACATGTTAACAGTAAATACAGTCCCTCCACGTGTGAAACTATGCAAACCGTGCATAAAGATAGGCAGTGATCGGTGGGTGAAACCCTTCTCGGAGATAGCCGTTCTCAACAGCATCTACGTAACTTTCTGGCAATGTTCTTTAGCACAATGTTCTATACCCACATAACGTCTCTGTGGTATACGTTCCCGTGCATTTTCACACAAATGGGTGCACACACCACAAAATGCTCTGCAGTTCCTGTTTTCCCCTGAGAGGCCGTTTGCAGGCTCATCGTAAGGCTTGCTCAGCATTGGCCGTGCACATGCACCATCATTTACTTAAACTGTCCTCTGCTCTTGAGCCTGTGGTGGTTTCCAGCATCTTAATGCTATTAATAACATAAACATCACAGCAGCAAACATTCTGGGATTCAATTCTTTGAGCACATGCACAAGCCTATCTCTTCCAGAGGTGAAAGTGTTGAGTGCCACAGTACGTGTGTTTTCACTTAGAGAACCCATTCCCCTGAGCTGCCCTCCGAGCTCCCGCCTTCCTCACGTCTCCCGCCAGCCCCAAGTGAGGGTGCAGGCCTCCTGTGTGATCGGCTTTCATTCAACAAGTAAGCACGGCTGTTTTCTACATTTGGCACCACAGTGTCTATGAAAATCTTCAAGACGTAGAAACACACACTCCAAATTAGAGAAGAATACTGCAAATTTGAAAATGGACAAACATTTAAGTCAATGACCCCCACCATACAGAAAGGCAGTCCTGTAATGACACCAGAGAGCAGAGGCTGTGACAGTACTGGGCTGCCCTCACCCCCCCTCTGATTCAACATCGCATGACCTGGGCAAGCCGCTTAGCCTGACCGAGCCTGGACTGCCTCCTCCGAGACAGAAATAGGCAAACCCAACTTCGTGGGCTGTTGTAAGCATTGAAGGATGCCAGGTGCAAACAGAAAGCACCTCAACCACACCTGAAGTCTCTGACGGATGTCACCTACTCGTTAGTGTCAAGTCTTACTAGTTACTGATACGTTGTTCACACACTGCAGGGTGTGCATGCGACCTACCGGACTTGATGAGGGGCAAGTGCTCTAACAGCAAGACAGCCTTGGGCCCTGAAATGCTCATGAGAGTCACAGAGGAAATAAGCCAACAGCGATGGAAAGATGTACCCAAGGGCACATGGGAGAACTCCTGCCCTGTGGCTCCTGCTGCAGAGAAAACATATCCATGTTCTCATTTTTTAAAAGAATTTTTTATTTTCATTGTTATTATTATTATATTACTTAATTTGTTATAGGGCACATGAACTCACCAGATGGAGACAGAGAGACAGAGAGAGAGAAGGAGAGGGAAAGTGAGAAAGTAAACTCAGGTCCAGGACTTGAACCATGGTCAGCCACATGGGAATCCAGCACCTTAACCACCATGCCACGTGCCAGCTTCCATGTTCTGGTTTAAATAAGGGCAGCAGACCAAGGCACCCATGCAAAGAGGCTGCTGCGTGCAGGAGACAGGCCCCAGGGGATACCAGAGGGCTGACTGGTGCTTCCAAAAGTGCCCAATCACGTAGGAACGCACCGTACTTTCAGTTCCCTGCTGCCTCCCCCTCCCCCATCACATACTGCCAGTATATAACTCAGTTACTTTTTATATCTGTTGCTCACATCTGTGTCTCCTCTAAAACATAAGCTCCTTAAGGGCAGGGATTTTCACTTCTTGTATGCAGTGAAGTGTCTTCCATGCTCGGGAGAGCTGGCCCCTGGAAGACTCTCAATAAACATTTATTCAACGTGATGAATAGAAGAGAGTTTCACTCGGGAGAGACTATGTCTTCAACACATCTCAGAAACTCGCTAATCTCCCCTGTGCACAGAGAGAGGAGTTTTCAAGTTCAGAATCTTCCGCAGCAAGAATTAATAACCTTGCTTTGTTTTCATTGTAATTTTTGTGATGGCTTGTTCACAGTTCTCCTCTCCTTCCAAGCTCCTGGGCTGACGACACCTGCAGCCCACTTTGAATTTAGTCAAACCAGGTGACTTTGGCCATTGGAAGGTGAGCAGAGGTGACACGTGTCACTTCCAGGTAGGAGTCTCTAAGAGCCAGCCTGTAGTTCACACCATCTCCTTCCCCTGCCTCTGCAGTGGCAGAAGAAAGCAGCAGAGGGGGCTGACGTCAGCCTGTGTCCCTAGGTGGCTCCAGGACACAGAGCCTCCTTGGTGAACACATTTGCAAACACGTGAGAAAACATGCCTGTGGCAATTGGCTGTGGAGATTCTGAGGTGGCTTATTGCCACAGCCTGGACTGTCCAGTGTGAGAACAGCCCCACTGAAGGATGGAACATGCTGATGGGGTGGCAGGTGGAGCAAGAAGCAAGTGGGGGACACACCAAGGCAGAATCAGGAGTCCTGGCTTCCTGGGAGGGCTCCCACATGACTGCCCTGTCTTTCAGATGCCCTGGAGGCTCTAGGCACCTGGACTCCATGTGAACTGAGAGAAGAGAAAATATGAGAGCCAGTATGGCCAGGGGTTCTCCCAATGGAAGCCAGAGGAGGACAGGAGGCACCTAAGGCAGAGACCCTGGGGTAGCTTCTCGGTAGTCCCAGAGTGGCCAACACAGAGCCTAGCCCGTAACAGCAGATCAGAGAAGGTGTGAGGACAAATGGATGGCTCCTAAGTGAGAAGCCGTCTGTGATGACGAGCACTGGGGGCTCCGAGGGTGGACAAGCCCAGCCTGCAAACCCAGCTCCATAATGTTTTGCATGTGTGACTTTGAATGAATCCTCAAGCCATCTGCGATTCAGCTTCCTCAAAGATGTGGATGACAATAATGTCTGCTTATGATATTGTTGAAAGTAAATAATGGTCTCAACGTGCCTCCATCCAACACCAACAAAGGGTTAGCGGCATGGGCTTCAGAGTCAGACTCTAGTTTCAGTTCCAATCTGACAGTAACCAACAAGGTGGCTTCAGGCAATGGGCTGCTTTCTCTGAAGCTCCAGCATTGCTAAATGGAAATAACGCCATCGAATTCCCAGGCCGGCTGTGGGCATGAAACGAGAGCGCAGAGCACCATGCAGAGCGCCAGCCATGGTTGGCGGCATCCTCGCCCTCCTTCACCCCTTTCAGCAGGCAGCAGGGGTGCAGGCCCTGAGGCAGGATCAGGCGACACCCACAGGGGCTGTTTCCAGTCCCCACTTCTCCAAAGGAGCCGCTTGTCATGACAAATGAAGCCAAGCGGGAGGGTTAATGAGGGATAATGGGTTAATTTGTTAGGACTTCAAGGGTCAAATCTAGAGTCAAACCTCAGAGTCCTTTAATGGCTTTACTTGACTCCATCAAGAGGCTGGTGCTGGTGGGTAGGACTAGGAACTTCATGGTGACCCATCTCCCAGGCTGGTGGGCTGAGGTGGCCCATGTTCCTTTCTTCTTCGTGTTGCCCTTTAGTGAAGCTGGGCGAGGCCCATTGGCACTGGTAGCTGAACAGTGAGCTCGCGCTGGAGGGTTCAGAATGAGCATGGGAGGCGTCAGGCTAAGGAACTTTCCCTCTGCTTCTGCTGCCTTTAGAGATCAACCCAGGCCTGTCCCAACCCAGTGCTAATCTCTTACCAACAGACCATTCACAAGTCAGTATTAGTCTGACATCCAGATGCCCTTTCTCCTCCGCCTCTGAGTGTTGCTACCTTTAGTGTTAACACTTATTGAGCACCTACTGTATACTAACGATTGGCACCTGGCCCATGCCATTTCATTTAGCCCTGCCAGAGAACTGTGAGTCATATACCATTAGCCTCATTTCCCAAACAAAAGACTGAGTTTTGGAGATAATTAAATTGCCCCTAATCACAGGGAAGATGATATGAATTCTACTCTGGACTCAAAACCCAGTATTCCTTCTTCCTCATTCTTTTGCCTTTCTCGATTGTGCAGAAAGTAAAGAAAACCTGCAATAAAGGTAAATTAAACTGTCCACAAAGTCCTGGTTGGAGAGCCCAGAGGTTAAGGGTAGTTTTGACTGCTAGGACTTCAGAAACTGTCTCGCGTCCACCACGTGGAGGGTGCTGCCAATAACGGTCACTGCACCAACCCTGCCTACATTGGCCATGTTGGGGTTTGAAAGTTACTCAAGAAGGCTGAAAGTCACTCAACAAGGCTCAATCATACAGCATGAGAGCACTTTTCCAAGAAAGAAAATACCTGTTGCCTTTGACAAGTGCAGGTGGCGCATTAGAAATTGGTATTATCAAGCCCTGGAGACCAGCCCTGTAATTTCAGGGGACGTCAGCAGTTTCCCATTGCACTGGGTGGGCTGCCAGGCCAGGTGCCTGCCACCTGTCCTTGGAGAATGGGAGAGGCATTGCTCATTGTCCTGATGTCCCTCTGAGGGACATGGAGGGTTCCCTGAATACCGGGATTGTGGGGGCTGGGAGGGGGCCCCAGACATCCTTCTCTGGCCACCTCTACAGTCCCCACTCTAGACCAGTGTTGTACCCTGGTTCTAGTTCTTTCCAGCTCTCCTGGAAGGTTGTAGATCCTCTAAGCTTCTCTCCTGTCCTCTGGTCTCTCTTGCAAAGCTAGAGGATTCAGACCCATGTGTTCTGAAGAATTTCTAAAGAAAGAAACTGAAGGGTCCAGCAGGTAGCATGGTGGTTAAGGCACTGGACTCCCACGTGGCTAACTGCAATTCAAGTCCCGGACTCAGGAGCTTGAAAATTACGCAGGGCATGTTTGCATGCATGGCCAAAATAATGAGAGGAGAATGGTCGAGAAGGGATTGTGGCTTGGCCATCCTCCCGGAAGGTGTGGAGGGGGAGAGCGGGGTGTGATTTTTCACTTTCTCTCTCATGGTTTCTCTCTCTTTCCAGTGAGTGCACACACCCTACAGCAAAAAGAAAGAAAGAAGAAAGAAAAGAAAGAGAAAGAAAGAAGAAAGAAAAAGAAAGAAGGAAAAAGAATAAAAGAAAAGAAAGAAGGAAGGAAGAGGAGCCATTTGGCTTGCAAAAGACTCAGGCAAAATGCTGCTCTCAAGTCTCTGACAAAAGGGTGTCCCCGCCAGGCAGTGCCTGTGCTGACAAGCCAGGTTTCAGTGATGCAATGGAGCATGTGCTGGGATGAGAGAGGAGCTCCCCGCTGCTCCAAGACAACCCATTGCAGCCGCCTTCCTTCTGTCTGTGAAAGTCCCCCAGCACGGGGCTGGTAGTAGGCTTCCTACTAAAGCCAGTGGCTGGAAGGCCTTGAGGCATGGCATTAGGGAGAACTGAGGCCACAGCGGAGTTTGGAGGAAAGGAACAATATGCTTCATTCTCAAGGGCTGTGACCTTGGTGTTTCTGGCCTGGCACTAGTCTACACTGACAGGTTCTCAAACGTGGTTTGTGAAATGGGACAGAGCTGCCCAGGATGTGTGAGCCCTACCCGCAAGGCTGGTGAGGTCTTCTTATGCAATTGCCGAAGCCCCAAGGCCTTCTGCAGTGGGTTCTGCGAACAAACTGAAAGTCTGCGGGTGCTCCCATTCCATGTTCTCTAGCTATGAGGGAGTGGAGAAATGCCTCCTGTGTACGCATGATTGTGCCGGTGCCCATTTGGAGACAGGCGCTCTCAGGCTCATAGGCAGGGTCTGGATGCACCTACCTATGCCCATTCATTTCAGGTACACAGCACTGAACACCTGGTACCAGGCCTGTGCATCTACAAGACAGAGGCAAGACTTGGGTGGTGGTGTCCAGTTGACCTGGTTTAAGGTCCGAGTTTTGCCATTTCCTACAGCTGTACCCTCTGCCACCCTCAAAGCTCTTATCTGGAACTAGGGCCCAGAAAGAGAACCTACCTTACAGGTTGATGGGGGGCTGATGGAGGTCATGTCATTTTGCCCAAGGCCTGGTTCATGGGCAGTACTTTGCACATGGCAGCTACTCTAGTATAGTTTTCATAAAGATGCAGGCCCCCTGGAGGGTTGACTGGGTAAGAGGATGGAAATGATTTGTAATCAGCCTGTCAGTCGTGTCTATGCGAGTAGCTACCTTCTGGAGAGCGGAGAATCCTGCCGTACAAAACCACCAGAGCATCCCTCCTGTGAATGTCTCACCTCACTTGGCGGAACAGAGGCGTCTTCATGAGGCAGAGTGGCCATCTTCTGATGACCTGCATGGGCCAGGCACTCACTTCCAGCCTCTCAGGTCATCCCCCCTGGGCTTTGTGGAGAGGTAAGTCTCATCTTCTGGTGAGAACACAGCACATTTCCTGACATTCCAGTTGACAAGGGGGCAACCCAGGAATTCAAACCCAGTTCCACTCGAATCTCCATCCAAATCACTTCCCACTACCCACGGCTACTTCAAGAGAGAGCCAGGTGAGTCTGCCCTTGAGTCCAGACTGTGCTCAAATAACCCAGAACATTAAAGCTGGCCCAAATTGGGGCTGTTTCCCCACTGGTCTGAGTCCCGGAGTCGAGGTCGGTGGGGGGTCCTCATTCCTTGCACTAGGAATTTTGCTCGCTGAACAGTGGAGCTGCGGGAGTGGGTAAGCGGGGAAGGCCACTTTGAAGTCTTCCCTCATGCTGTGCTGCAGAAAGCTGCCTTGTTGTCTTATGCAGAGAGCAGTTGGGGATATCAAAGGGAAGACGGGAAGTTAAATTGTGAGTGATCAATGTTTAATAGTCTGGGTTGTAAGCTGTCATGAGGGATGCTTGAGGAGGGAATCCGAGTGAGTTGCAGGCTTTGCTCTGCAATGGCTGGACATGACCTGCCCTTCGTGGGCCCTTTCCTTGAGCAGGAGGGAGCTATTGGAAGGGCCTAGAGGGTTGACCCACACCCTGCTGACCAGCCTCTTACTGTGGGATTGCTGGAACATGGGTACAGTTGGGGAGCAAAAGGTGAGGACATCACTTCCATTGGCCCCAGGAGCAGTCTTGTGTGAGTTGGATCCTTCACTCCCTCAACAGAATGCTTTAAACCAGGTTCCTAAACTCAGCAGGGTGGAGGGTGGGCATCCCCACTGGCCGAAAGAGCCTAAGGATCTAGCACTTGCCAGGGAGCATCTATTCAGTTTGTCACTGAAATTTCTCTGGAAAATTTCAGCATGCCATGAGATAAGTAAAGAAAAGATAAGAGGCAGTGGGGGCTCCAAGGAGTGGGGGATACTGGACGGAGGTAGACCCTGGGCCCTACAAGTAGAGCTGGTGTCCCTCTCCCTCTGGCTGTCCCAGCATCTAGTGTTGTCTGCCATCTGCTCAAGTAGTCTGGAAAAGAGGAGGTGAGAGGCTGCCTCGCCTTGCTATGTGACCAGCAGGCCCCACCATCGTCCCAGGACGTGTGCTTGGTCCCCACCCTCACAGCCTGTCTCTGCAGCAGAGAACGCAGGGGTGTGGGTCCCCACTCCAGGCCTGTTCCTCCCCAGAGCTCGCACGTTCTCATCAGGGGAACTGCACGGCTGCAAGCAGGGAGGAGCTCTTCTTAAAAGCTTTCTTGGCTGGAGAGCAAGACACAGGCTGGGATGTCCCCGCCAGCAGCCTCCTCCTGTTCCCAAATTCGGGCATCATGAGAGGATCAGAAAAGTCTTTCAGCATGCTCCCAGGAGGCCCAGCTGAGCCCCAGGGTGTGGGGAGCAACTGGCACGAGGGCAAACCCAGGAGCACCAGGCCCCTCTGCCAGGCTGGGTGGGGCTGCCAGGATTCACGTGGATACCATCACCTCTTCAGCAAAATGCAATTTCACAACTCTTTGGGGAATAAAAGATTTTATTTACTTCTTTTCAAAAGCTTCAGAATTCTTCCTGAACATCAAATAACTTCTGGCAAACACATCCTGATGAGCAACACGGAGTGAAATGGAAGCAGATGGGCCGGCTTGCTCTGGGCCTGCACTGGAGGAGGAAGGGCACATCACATTTGGAGCAGAGCTGGGCTGCAGGGCTGGGCTGCAGGCAGAAAGGGGCAAGGTCCCTGGAGCCAACCAGAAGATGGAGCCATGCCTCCTGCATCTGGCTTTGTTGGAAGCGGGGGAAAAAGGAGGGGCCTTGGGCAACCAGGTGTCCCCCAGGGTTTAGAGGTGAGGATCCTGCTAAGACTGGCAGGTCCTGGCTCATGTGCTGGAGTGAGGACAACTCAGTATGTAGAATTTTACAAGAACCTCCTGAGGTGGACCCCGCTAGCTGTATAAACAATATGCATCCCCCTTTTCCTTCTTACCAACAGAACCCTTGAACTTAGTCAACTTGGCTGAAATATCTTCCAGACTCCCTTTCGACCAGGAGCGAACCGTGATAGCCCTGGCCAGTGAGAAGCAGTGGGGGCCTAGAAAGTCTGTCTGGGAGGCTTTGCTTTCCTCCTGAGGCCCTGCCCCTTCCTCCTTACCATGCCCTTGACCTCCATGAGCACAGAGGTGGAGCTGCCATCTCAAGGTGAGAGATGAGCAAAGATAGTGAGCAGGACCAAGAAGCCCAGGCCCCTGCAGCCTTGTGCAGCCCCTGGACCACCCTAAGCTGTTCTCTTCCCAGGCTTGATGTTTATTGATAACAGTAAATCACTGTTAGATGTTCTGCAGATTCTTCATAACATGTAGTCAAAAGCAAGCTCTGTACCAGAATTGGCGGACACAGTAATTTAGTGTCCCAGCATCCTTTGCTAGTCTTTTCCCCTCTCGGGGCTCTCCTTCCTGTCCTCACCCAAGTTCTTTAACTGCCAAGGCCAGGTTTCAGTTCCTCTCCTGGATACCAGATCCCTACTGCTCCAGGCCTCAGGACATCCCATTTCTGCCCCATCTGAGACTTCCAGCACCACCGCTGGCACCATTCCCATGCCAAGGTCCTACGTCCTCAGGCCCAAGGAGTTGGGATATAGAATGCCAATCATCGAGTTTGCCTAGGACCGAGGGGTTTCAACACAGGACTTTCCCAGTTAAAACGGGGATGTCTGGGGCAAACCAGGCTAAGTTGGTCACCTAAAGACATCAGAGCACCAGAGGAACTTGGGGAGCTGTCCCGGAGGTTCTTTTCAAGGACTTTTTGTAGAAGAACCATCTGTAGGTCTTGAATGGAACCCCATATGAACCCCCAGACCCGGGCAATCTTCTCTGAGGAAGCCCTGGGGATTCCACAGGATGTGTTTAGAAATCACTGTGGCCTGGAAGGGAAGTAGCATGTCCAGTCACCCAGCAAGGCAGAGCAGAGCCAAGAGTAGTGGCAGCTGGAGTGACTGCTTAAGGTTCTTGCCTGCGCAAATCTAAGGCCCTAAGGCTGAA
>NW_006159929.1:2639777-2651165 GCF_000334495.1 Tupaia belangeri chinensis
TGTCCAGTCACCGAGCAAGACAGAGCAGAGCCAAGAGTAGTGGCAGCTGGAGTGACTGCTTAAGGTTCTTGCCTGTGCAAATCTAAGGCCCTAAGGCTGAAGCCATACCTATCCTCATTGCTTCCTCCGGGAAGTCCTTATTTCAGGTCCCATCAGCTTGGGCCCAGATTATTGCAGTGCCCACTCAGCTGTGACCCCTGCCTCTGCTTCCTCTCTTTTGGCACTGCCCCTCCCCCTTCCTCCCTGCAAAGTCCTCTTTGTTTATCTACCCAAATAATGTTGTCCAAAGAGTGATCTGATCAGGCATTTCTCCCATTTGAAATACTTTAGCTGGCTCGCCTAGGCTTGACATTCAAAGCCCTCCCCTGCAAGCCCCAGCCTCACTTTCAGGCTCAGCTCCCACCTTTTCTGCCCTCCTGTGAAGCTCCTGCCACTTCATGCCCTACCCCATCCCTATAGCCCTGCCACTCTCTCTTTTCCCAAAGACCATGGCCATGCCCCTTCATGACTCAGAGCCTGTGTGACGCTTTCTCCCTGCTCTGTCCCTCTGCATGCGGTGGTCAGTTGGCATCCCTGTTCATCCTGCCACTCCTCCAAGCCCCAGCTCACTGTACCTCCTCTGTGGAGCCTTCCCTGACTGCTTCTTTGCTTGGCCACTGTGTTTAAGCTCTCTGGTTTCTCAGAACTCGGCCAACTACCTTTCCCTTTCTGTTTGCTGACCTGCTCCCAGCACCGGACTCAGATCTCTAAAGGACTGGCATCATGATATTGCCAATGTCTGACCACATCTGCACATACATGGCTTGCAGTCAGTTTGTCAGATGAATGAGTGAGTGAATGATCGACTCTCTCCTCTGAGCAAGGCATGCGTTCCATTTAGTCTGATGAAACAGGGATTGTGCACATCTGTCATGTTCTGCTAGCCCTACCTCCACACCCCCTCACCCACAGTGGCCCCATTTCATCTGGAATTTGCATCTTCCCTCTTGTGTGTGGTCTTGGTGGAGACAAAGGCTTCTGCCTCTCCTTACAAAAGCCAAAGTGCCAAACCCAGCTCTGCATGTCTCTGGTCTTCCCCAGGAAGCAGACACGTGGCCTGGTCTCTCTTCCAGGAGTTTGCATCTAAAGTGAATGACACAGGGTGTCAGCCAGGCTTCTCGGTGGATAGCAACAGAATCCAGCTTGGTGAGATCGGAGCAAGAAGGAGGATTTATTTCTAAGGCAGAGAAGCAGCTCATAGACTCACTGACAAGGCTGAGAACCAGGCACAAAAATGGGTGGGAACAAGACAGGCCAGGCCATAGCTAGGATCACAGCCAAACTATAGCCACATCATAGCCAAACTCAGGAAGCCAGTCCCACCTGAACACAACTGGACAGGGTGCCACAGGTGCCCGGAACTGATGCTACCGGCATAGATGTGCCTTGCTGCTGTTTCGCGGGATTGCTCGCTCCAGATTCACCAAGAATGGGGCCTGGGGATGAACCCACCCCGGTATTCGCCTATGTCTTATCTATAAAGATATTGGGACCCTGTCGCATCCCTAAGACTTTTGAGGTAAAGAATTCATCAAGCCCAGAAAGGAGAGGCTGTCAGATGATGGACTATAGAAAAAAAAAAAGAGAGAGAGAGAGAGAAAAAACACTACTGGACCTAGGGACAGAGGACAAGGTTGGAGGTCATTTGTCTCAGCCGTGTGGTGTGCAGGCCAGATGTTTCCCGCTACAAGGTGGTGGCTAAGGCTCCTAATCCAGGCTTTGGGGAGAGGCCTGGGCTCCCGCCCTCCTGGAGTCTGTTTCTCCGGGCTCCTGTCACTTCTGTGAGCTCCCGACATCCTGCCAATAAATTCCTTTTTGCTTAAGTTAACCAGTGTTAGTGTCTGCCGGCTGCAACCAAGCAACGCTAAGTGAAACCACATGTAAACACGAGTACATGCTGCTTGTAAAACACTAAGACAGTCCTGATAAGGCTGCAGGCCTCCTGACTCCCCCCTTTCCAGCATTCTTCCCAGAGGAAATTCCTGGCATGAGGTGGATGTGTGTGTCCTTGAACTTACTTGTCATGCTCCTATCCGAAGTATGGAGTCCTCGTACATACCACCTAGAAATGACATCCTATTTCATTGTCCCCAAGGTGTCTTCTATTGTAAGACATGCCAGTAGTTTCTGTGCTACCAAGAAGAAAAGAGAGTGCCAATTAAACCATGACCCAAGGTTAGGAGCTGTCAATTTCATTTGTAAACCACATCTCGATGGCTGGTTTGAGATGTGAAAAAAGAAGGGGGAATTAGAATAGCTGAAATCTGGTCATAGTAACAACTCAGTTACTCAGCCTTGTGGTGGGCTGGGCACTTGCGGGACTTTGCTCACGTTAACTAACTCAGTAAGTCACTGCCTTCAGTGATTTCTTGAGGTTGAAATACAATTAGCCATATTTTCCAGGTGAGCAAACAGAGGTACGGACAGGTTAGATTATCTGCTCGAATTTACAAATCTAGTAAGTGGCAGATCTAGAATTCAAGATATTCTACATTTAGAGCTTGTTCTTTTAACTACCAGTGTCACAGTGATTTGCGAGCAAATGTGTGTGCCTGTGTGCATGCATGGGTGTGTGCATATGTGTGTCCATCAGCGTACATGGGTGTATATATACTTTTCACTTAAGGAGAATCATATTATGTCTTTTATTTCATACCTTGTTTTGTGAATCTATTACTCTCTGGGGGATCTTTTTATGTCAGTGCATGAGGGTCCTCTCGCTCTCTCTACCTGCTGAAATATAGATATACCATAAGGCCTGCAGCCATTCTCCTACCGCTGCTCATTAAAGCTGTTTCCCTTTTTGACTCTTACTAACAAGGCTGTAGTAAACACCCTCACATAGATCGCCATGAGCCCACGTGTAAATGTTAGTCTTAGATAGAGAAAAACAGAGTTGTCATTGTACCTGGTACTTGCATTTAGAATTTTAATACATGAGCCCACCCCCACCCCACCAAAGCCACCATATTAACTTGCACTCCTACCAGCAATTGACCGGGCGCCTGCATGTGATTAATAGCCCAGACTCCTCACCGAACCCAGGGTCTGTCACAGAACTCGCCCTCCTCGACGACTCTGAGGCACTTAACACCACTGACCTCCTCCTCACCCTGGAAATCTTCCCTCCCTCCACATTCAGGAAAATCCACATCATTGATTCTGCCCTGATGCAACAGCATGTCTTAGTTACTGAAGAGTGAGCTATCATGCCTGGAGGTGACTTTCCCAAAAGAAGTGGCACAAGATGTTAAGAAGCATTCTGAGGTGACAAGGAAGAGCATCTATTTTCAAGTAACTCTGGCAGACACTGGGGAAAGCCAAGTTGCTCCAAGACTTACCAAGGTCTTTACTGAGCAGGCCAATGTCTGCTTGCAATCTCCAGAGAAGGCAGGAGGAGCCATAGGGAAGCAGCTTCTACTGACTCCTTTTACCAGGCATTGGGCATGCACCCCAAACCAGCCAGGGGTGCAAGCAACTCAGGGCTCTTCCCTCCTTCATGCTCCCCACAGTAGCCCAGGCTCCCAAGCCCTCTGTGGGACCCCTTTCCTCTGCCTGCACTATAACCCACCCTCCACAATATCCTCTGGGTAACACAGAAGAAAGAAAGCTGACTGAGAGATAGAAGGCCTGGCCACACCCCTGAAGCTTGGGCCTTGGCAGTTACTTAAGTCGCTCTGTCTCAGTGCCCCCACCTGTACAATGAATAGCTGCAGTGCCTACCTGGAGTACTATTGTGTAACCTCTAAGCATGAGTACACACAGAGCATGCAGACACATACCGAGCATGGCTTGCAGTAAGAGCCCATGCTGGAAGGCAGCAGGCCTGAGTTCTAGTCCTGGCTTCTTTACCCACAGTCTGAATGATCTCGACTCATTACTCTCTTCCTCTGCATCTCTGTTTCTTCATTTTTTTAAAATGGGGGCAGCTAGGCCAAATTGGAGGGTTAAGTGAGTCCGTGCCTTCAAGGGATCCCAGCCTGTGTCTTGTTCAACTCTGGGCCTCCCAGATCTCAGCATGGAAAAGACCATGGGATGTGCGCTCAGTAAGTGGGACTGCATAAAGGAGCTGAGTCCTGGACTGCATAAAAGAGCTTGGGAGGAGGGAGAGGCACCAACTTGATAAATCAGCAGGACAGTCAAGGTGGGATAGGCTCCAAGGTGGGAGGAGGGGGAGGAGGAGCTAGGCAAACCGCAGGTCTGGCATTTGCCAATTATGCTAGGGAACCATTAGGAGCTTGGAAGAGGAAGGAAGAATCCAGCAAAGGGTTCACAAAGAAAGGAGGGGCTCGAGAACAGCCTGGAATGCTGGGTAAGATTTTGCTCAGTTTAGGGAACAAAACTGGGTACTGCAAGAGTGATAGTGACAGAGTAGTCAAATATATGAGAGCAGAGGACAGGTGAGGCTTAGTGGCAAAGAGCCAGACATCTGGGCAGATGTGGGGGACTCTGCTTGGGGGTGAGGCAGACGCAGATTTCCTGCCCAACCTGTGCAGAGATGAGATTGCTCCTCTCACAAACAAAGCCGAGGTCTTCTGCTCCCCTCCCCAGGCTGAGAACCGGCCCCCGTGGGCTGAGAGCAATACTCAGGGTTTTACCATCCCCCAGAGAAAGGGGGAGCCTCGACAGAGACAAATGAGACGCGACATCCTCCTGGCTCAGCCGCCTGGGAGACCCAAACACCCCTCACGCCCATGATGAGCTCCAGTCCTCGGCTCCCTCATTATCCTTGCTGGGTTGTCCTCAGGCCAAAATAACGCACCCAGCCCCAGCCTGTACCTGGGTGTCATTATGACGACTCCCACTTGAAATTATTTGTTTTTCTCTATTGATCTTGGTTCGACACTGGAAAAATGTATTCTTTGTACAGCATTCCCAAGGGCTTAATTTGTCCGTGTTGGAAGCCTTTTTTAATAGGATTCTGCCCCATTGTTTATTCTGAACATTGAGTTCTGAGAGTCGAGATTCAGCTCTTTTAATAGAAACTCATTACCGGGGTCCCTCTGCATCAGAAAGCTGATACTGGCACTGAGAGGAGGAGACAAATTAGAAGCCTGCCAAGGGCCCGTCTGATCAGAAGGCCCCACGGGAGGCCACGTCACCATCCAATGCCCCCCACCTTTCCCTTGTTTAGAGACCTGCCTGGATGGGGTGACAGCCTCCAGGCTGGAGAGTCAGGTAGCCCTGTCATCCCTGACCAGTCTGGTTCTTAGAAAGTTCCCAGAGCAGTGTTTCTCAAAGTGATTGTGTGGAATCCCTGCATCAGAATGTTGTATGGTGCTGGTGAAGTCAGGTGGTTGGGTCTCCTCCAGACAGTGACGCCCTTTGACCCAATCAGGAAGGATTTGCAGGAGGCTCACATTTCAGGGGCCCCTCAGGGACTTCCTTGTGTCCAGTACTGGCTAGACTGTCAGTGCCATCCAGGTGGGATACCCACATCTGGATCTGGTCCTATGTGAACCTTAGTCCTTCGTGATTTCTCTTATTCTGAGACTGTCAATCCTTCTTCCCCTATCCCACTGCCTCCAGGAGTTGACCAGATGCCCCAGACAGCTACACTATACACAGAGTCTTCAAAAGGTTCCTAGAAAATACATATTATAGAAAAAAACTTGTATATAAAAAGAAAATGCTCCAAAACAAACTCATATTTTAATTCCATCTTCCCATACACTTTTCAAAGTTGCCTCGTATGTATGGAGTTGTCTCAGGGCCCCATGCTTGTGCTACTGTACCAGGCGGGCAGCGTAGTGAATGGACTGCTTCCACTAGCCAGAAATGTATTCCTTTCTCAGGAGACTGAGCTAGCAGAATGATGCTCATGTGATTCTGAGTTGCTCAAATGGTTTATGTAGACAGCCTTCTCTGCAACGACAACAAAAGAAAATGTACTGGCCTAAGGCCCTGGACACCTCAGGGACAGCTTTGCCTCCAGACCTATTAAAGCAGAAGCATTAAAGATGGCTCCCAGGAAGTTTGGAACCCACTGGAAGTGTAGTGATGAAAGGAGAAGACCATGGGTTTTAGAGTTACTCAGAAGTGTGCTCAAGCTGTGATTTGTAGCTTGCCAACTGGGTGACTATAACCAAGTTACTAACCTTCTTTGGGCCTCACTTTGCACTCACAAATATTTTCTAAATCTTCTATCTAGATCTATACCTACATATTTTTATTTCATAAAATGGTCATTTCTTGATGTCCAAATCAACCCACCTGATGTAGGCAGCGTAAGGAAAAAATATGCCACGGTGTGATAACAGTCCAGCTTCAAATGCTAACTTGGCCTCTTTTCCTGACCTCCTGCCCCAGCTGGGAAGAGCCTATCATACCTTACTACCCTGGGCAGTGTCTATGGGCACTGTCTCCCCTGACCTAGGAGTCCTGCAGGGCACAGAGCTGACTGGATCTTCCCTGTCTCATAGCATGACATGTATCTGTAAATGTACCAACCCAGGAATGAATGATGTCAGAAAAGAAAAAGCTCTTAGTGATCATTTTGATGTGGCATGCCTCAGAGCCACAGAGTTGTCTTCCAATACATACCTACTGAGAGGGAGTTACTGGCAAGTGGTAATGGCTCAGCACCAGCCCAAGCCACCTCTGTGCAAGCCCAAAGCTCTGTGGAACAGATTTGAAAACCACTGCTCTTGTCCATGATCTTCATCTGGAAAATGAGATATTCAATGCCACATGGCACAGTGATGGCCTGAAGTCATCCTGGAATTTGTCAAAACAAGCTCTAGGTTCGTTGCCTTTCAACCGGCACCTGATTTTTTGTGTCAGTTCTCTCTTGGTGACTTTAATATGTGTTTCATCACTCTCTGTAGAGAAAAGATTACCCTCTTGAGGGGTCCTGAAGACAGTGTCACAGTGGAAGATAGGGGGCTTAGCCTCTGGGCATGAGAGGTCACACAGTCCAAAGTGGGATCCTGGATCTGCCACTTACTAACCCCATAACCCTGCTTAAGTGGCAAGCTACTAGTCTCTTTGAACCTCAGCTCCCTCATCTGTTCAATAGAGAATGGAATGCAATGGAATGCACATGCAGGTCTATTGTGGGTATCTGAAGAGACAACACAAAGCACCTAGTATTGAGCTTGTTCGACCTTCAGGCCAGAAGGACCAGGCCTCGGTGATGCCATTGTCTGCCCACCCACTTTCTGTAGACCCATGAGCTCATAGGGATTCCGTGCAGAGCAGTGTCAAGTCAATCACCTTTATTATTTCCAGGAAGAGCTGTCATAGGAAGAAAAAAGGGCCTCCATATGCAGAGACCAAACCAGGAAGTACTCGTGGTTTCCCCCTTCCTTTTACCTCTACCTTCTCCTCAGAGAAGCCCTCTCTAACTCCTCAGAAAGTTCCATGAACATGTCCCCTGCTTTCCGTGCTGAGCCACTCTGGCCCATAGGACCAGTCACTAATGCAATTAGATTAATGATTGTGGATTACTTATTGTCCTACATGTGTCTTTTTTTTTTTTAAGTTAATTTGTTTATTTCTTCCAGGAGAAAGAAGGACAGAGAGAGAGAGAGAGAGAGAAAGGGCACCTCTAGCAGGGTCTTTATCTGTGACCTACCCCAGTCTTAGCCAATGCAGATTATGAGCATCCATGCATGCTTGTGCTCAGGAAGGTCTGGGGTTGAACACAGGAACTTTCCCATGTGGATCCAGTTGTGCAACCACTGTGTCCCCACCTGAGCCCATCGTCCATCTTTTCCTATGAGAGCAAAGGATTGAGCCTATTTTGTCTCATAGTGCTTTGCAGATAGTGGTATCCAGTGAAATCTGCTGACTAAATCATTGCTTAGGTTCCTATCAAATGCCAGGTATGGTTCTGAGTAAGTCATAAGCACAATTGTAGCCTTACAGGTGCAGATTTGTAGGCTGTCTTGCTCCAGAAAAGGATGGAGATGATCTGGCAGGATAAAGGTAAAGGGGAAGACAGGAGCTAAATGAGACCAAAGAAGAAGATCGGGACAGAATTCATTAGCTCTACTGGGGTTGGGCCCTTCAGGCTACTGAACAAGAACCTCTGATGGTCACAGACAAGCATCTGCTACTGAGAGGGGCAGGATTACCAGGACATTATACTTGTATGTAATAGCAGAAATGCTGCTAATAGCAACTGCTAACATCTAATGAGAACCATAGTAGTCAGGAGAATCTGAGCTATGCTGCAGTAATAAGCAGCTCCAAAATCTCAGTGGCTTAACACAACAAAGATTTGTTTCTGTGCACACAACATCCACTACACATCCTGCCAACTCTCCAGAGTGCAGATTCCTCCTGCAGTGGCTTGGGCACAAAGCTGGCAAGTATTGCACCATCCAAAGTTGTGCCATCTGCAACACAAGACCTTGGATTGCTGCAGCAAGAGAGACTAGAGATTGGCACATGGGCCTTTCGCTATCTGCATTAATCAGGGCTCTCCAGAAACACAGACCAGTAGGATTTACAAAGTGTCTCAGGAAGTCCATACTATGAAAAATACTATGCAAGGATTTTAATATTTTTTTGAACCAAAATAAACTTATACTTTAACTTTGTTTTCCATTAACTTTTTTAAGTCCCCTCATTTTTAGGCATGGCAGAAATTTATTATGGAAATTGGTTCATGTAATTATGGGAGCCAAGAAGTCATACAATATGTCGTCTGTAAGCTAGAGAATAGGGAAGTTGATGGGGAAATAGAATCCGAGTCTGAAGGCTTAAGAACCAAAAACTCCAACGTCTGAGGGCAGAAGACGATGATGCAGCTAAGGGAGAGAGAGAAAACCCATTCTTCCTTCTCTTGTTTATTTTTGGAAAGCCCTCCATGGATTGAATGATGCCTGCCCACATGGTGTGGGTGACCTTCCTTATTCAATTTACTGATTCAAAAGATAATATCCTCCATGAGCAACTCTATAATACAGTGATTAAGCACCATGAGCTGGGACCTTCATAGTTGACCACAGTTCAAACCCCAGTCCTGATGGCATGAAAAACATGCTATGCATGTGTGCCCAAAATTCTGATGGGAAGGAGAGTTGAAGAAAAAATGTTGTGGCATGACTATACCCCATCGGGGGTACTTTCTTTCGCATGTGCACATGGCTTCTGGCAATTGAAAAAGAAATGTAATAGAAAAAGAAAACATAATCTTCAATAAATATCCTTACAGACACACCTAAGACCCATATTTTACTATTTATCTGGGCATTCCCTAGGTCAGTCAAATAGGCATTTAAAATTATCCATCACTACCCTGCTCAGGTTCATTGGCTTGCACGTGGCACTTGGTCCACTTAATTTCAAGGGCAAGTGAGGTGAATGGGAAGTGCTATCTTCCATGTGGCTAGAAGGGAAATTATCAGACATGGCCAGGCATTAGTAATGTCTACCACAAACACTGACTCTGTGCCAGGCATTGATTAAGTACTTTACATAGGTTATTTCACTGGCTTCATAACAACCTGTGTTACAAATAAGGAAATGAAAGCAGAATGAGAATAAACAGGGAAAACTTACCCAAAGTCACACAGATGATGGAAGAGTAATAATTCAAACTCAGATAGTATGGGGATTTAACCCTCTCTACCTCTTCTCAGACTCTGAGGTCATTGGCAGAACAGTACTTCAGAGATGGCAATCCATTGTCATAATGTGGCCCTCCCAGCAGCCCAATAATGGCATCTACATCATCTTCACATTAGGTGGGTGGGAGAGGGATAAAAATGCTTCCCAGTGTCCTGGGACCATCCCCAGCCCTTTGGAATGAGAGTGTCAACAAACATATTTCTCAATGAGGAAAGAAAGTAGTTACCATTGGAGAGCAAGTGTGCCCTGAGTGGCCACTGCAGCCACAACAGAGAGACAGAGGGAGACAGAGGACCTCAGAAATCATGGAGGTTGTCCAGGAGCACATCAATCACAAAAGCCAAGTGCAGGGGGTTGTAAAGAGATCATCACTGTGGTCTAACCCATGCATTGGAGTCTGAGATTTCCAATTCAGGGCAGGGGAAATAATAAGTAACCATTGACTAGCATACCCAGGTTCATTGACTTGGAAGGTCCTATATTGATGGACAAAAAGCCAAGGTCAATATTTGATTTTGAAGAACAATAAATCTTGATATCCATGGAAAGAAGCCATCGATACAGGTACTATTAGGTAGGGCCGGGGATGCCTTCACAGCGGGGCAATCATGCCTCCCCTGTAATCCATTAGAGACACTCTTGTGTGAAAAATTGGGAAGGAGGCCTGTGTGAGTTTCCAGGTAGCTATAGGAAGCTGTGCGTTTGAAAGAAAGTCCACAGAAAAGAGAAGTAGGTACTGTCTTCAGAGGACTGCCAGAATGGGGCCATCTGTGCATCCAGTTCACACAAACAAAAGAAAAACACTGGCACCCTCCTCCCAAACTGCAGTGTTGGAGATTTACCATCACTCTCCCTGAGTTGGGATGTGGATGACATTTCCCCTTATCTGCCTTCCAACTCTCTACTCACCAATCCTTCAATGTTTGTTTTTCTCCCCAAGAAATGCATCCCTCTGAAACCAGAGCAGAGGCAAACCCTAGAATAACTGTTTTGGAAAGGGGCCTTACTCCATCTCCTGCCTCTCCAGTCTCGGCTCCAAGCTCTGCCCATGCCTACCACCCCACCTCAGGTAGAGCCACCCCTTGCTATACCTGCATAGAGTGAGGCAACTAAGGCTCTCTTGAGTGTACTTATGCTACGGCCACTGCCAGACATTCCTCTCTTGCCCTCCCCTCACTTTCTTGGTACACTTCCCTCTGGGGAGATTTCACTAGTCCTATACCTCCCAGTTTGACATGGTCTCCTTTGTGAAGCCCTGTCTACCTCTCCCCAGGCAGAGTAGGGCTCCTCCTTCTGTCTACCCCCCTACTGCCTCCAGCCCTGTTATATCATTTGTTTCATCCCTTGGGCTGTTTCTGTTTGCATGCCCATTGGTTCTCATTTCCCTGTAACCCATTGCTTCAAGGGCAGGTGCTGCTCCTTACTTAATTCTTCACCCCGTTGCCTAGCCAGGGGAGTACTCGATGTTTACAGAATGAATGGCAGAACAGCGGAAAGAACAAATGAACCAGGTAAGGGATTCAGAGCAGAGCCCAGCCAGACTGGGGAGGGGACAAGTATAGGCCTGCAGGGACTGGGAACTGGAGGGTTCCTGGAGTAGGGACAGGCAGCTGCATGGGAAGTGGAGCACTGCAGAGCATTATCCTCTCTGGCTCCTCATCCTCGCCGGCGGCTGCCCTGACGGTATTAATCAAGACCTGAGCACGTGGAAATATCAGTCCACTGTGTTCTATTCAAGTTCCCTGGAACTAAATTATGTTGTCAGGATTG
>NW_006159929.1:2651269-2657105 GCF_000334495.1 Tupaia belangeri chinensis
GGCTGGATGACATGGGGCTGTTAAAAGGAGATGAATGAGCCCAGTGGTTTCCATTCAATTTTTCAAGGTTTCCCAAGGCAAGTCTGACAAATGCCACCTTATAATTCCCAGGCACCCTGCGCAGTCCCCTGCACACTCTCATTTTTTAATTCCTGCCCATCAGATTAGAAGGACAAGGGATTCTTCTTTCTGTCTTGCAAATAGGAAACTGGAGAATCTGGAGAGGGGGGAGCACTTTGACCAAGGTCAAGGTTGGGCCAAGGTCAGACCATAAATCAGTGACACAATCAGCAAGGCAAACGGAAGCTCACTGAGTAATGCTCTCTCCATTACTCTACCTACTCAGCTTCCTCTGCAGAACAGAGAGGGCCAGAGAAATAGCACATCTGAATGCACTTTCAACCTGTGCAGGACTATCACGCATTTTTTTCAGTCAGTGTTTACTGAGGACATACCATATGCCTAGCCGTATTAGCTCTTCTTATTATGGGCTGTTGTAAGGTTGTAGAAAGAGGCTAAGAAGTAGAAATAGTCATAGCCTTGCCACTTGATAGTTATTTCTTATTAGGTCAGATGTGAAGCCTCTCTGATCCTCTTCACCAAGTGGTTGTCAGTATTGAATCTGTTAATGACAGGCCAGCACCTAGCATAGTCCCTTAAAGGGAGTAAGTTGTAAATAATTTAGGGAATCTGAATGTGTCCTCCTACAAAGAATGGGTGACTCTTTTCTCTCGGTAAGGTGAGTTTTCCTGCAAAAGGGATGTGTCTGCTGGCTTCCAGCTCTGCAATGCTGCAGCTGAGCATATCTCACAACCCAGTGGTGAGTGAGCCTCAGTTGTAAACAAAGGACTAATTAAATTAGCATAAATGATTTTATGTAAATTAAAGATCCACGTTATGGCTGTTTATTGGTAGCAGCATCAAATCTTGCCACTGCACATGCTTGTTTAAAATTAATGTGCATAAATGCTCCAAATATCGTATTATTAATAATGATAATAATGTTGATGAGGATGATAATAATAAACACATTCTCATAACAATGGCTCCCGGCTGGCTCTGAAATCTCAGCAGGTAGTAGGCAGAGTGTCACAGCTCCAAAGAGAAACAGCAAGATTACACAGCCCCTTTTCAACTTCTGCAGCCCTCACTCAGAGCATCATTTTGGTGACTTCACGAGCTAACTGATTGCCTCTTCAAATCCTGCCATCTTTCAAGGCCTACTCAAGGCCACTTCCCCTATAAATCAGTCTGAACAATCTAACTACAGAGATTTCTCTATTCTTTTAATTTCTGAAACAACCTTTTTCCATCACTCTTTTCCACTTATTACATCCTTGGACTCATCGCAGACCTGTGAGTAGGTAGCAGATGCATTTATGATTCCCATTTTATAGATGGGTTAATGGAAATCAGAGAGCAGAAGCCACCCAAGGTCACACAGCTAGGAAATTACAGAGCCAAGACTAAAGTTCTGACTCATATGCATCACTGAAGTGCCTTGCTAAGAGGCTGATATATAGCAAATAAGTTTGCGTAGGGAGGAAAAGAGAAAGAAAGATGTGAATCAAAGGGTGAGTGAGGAAAAAATGTTCAGAATGAGGTCTCTAAAATCCTCAATGTAAGGATGACCTTCCTTCTTCATTACAAGCTACCCAATAGTCAATTCATCAATGAACCTGTTTATTTCTGAAGGAACTGACCATGCATTGACAAACACTCACTGAATGTAAGCCTCAACATACGTTCATCCATGTGACTTAAGGGAAGACATACTCAGACTGACCTAGGCCCATAGAGCACCTTTGTGATAACTTGACAATGGTAGCAAACCTCCAATGTAAGCAGGCATAGTGAGTCAGATTAAAGGTTACTTGACCACATGACCACGCATGGTGGTCCTGTTTATTCGAGACTTCCACCTCCCCAAGAGTCCCATGTCACTTTTTCTCCTTATAAGAGCACTGGGCAGAGACTGTGTGCTTGGAGGAGTGTGCGTGTGCATGTACATGTACATGTGTGTTCTACTACACCGAGATTTTCGATTCCAGATGTGCAGAGACCAGAGACAATTTGAGTTTGAAATCTACTCTGACCAGCACCATAGATATAATTCTGAGACTCTATTAATTTGGATGGAAAATGGTGTCCTTCAACTTCTCTCAACTACAAATGGAGACAACAAATCACAGTAGGCTTGGTAGTGCTTGAGATTTTTGTCACCTTCACAAATCAGTCATTTTCCTATTCCATTAAAGTTCTTGTGGATGTCTCAAAATATTAAATACAACAGATGCCAGCAAACATTTTTGTAGCCGTCTAGATGGAAAATATTTTAGGGGAGTCCAGATAGTGGCACAGGTGTGATACCGCACACTGTGAAGCCGACCCCCAGAGGAGAGTTCTGTGTTCGAGTCCAGAGACCTCCCTGAACATGACAGGTATGCATATGCCTATGATCCAGGGCTGGCTATAGCTAAGGGTGGATTGTGGTGTGGAGACCCTGTTAGAAGTGCTATCCCCCTCTCTCATGGAGGAAAGAGGAAAACTTTTCTTTCTTTCTTATTTTTTTTTAAAAAAAGGTATTTTGGTTCATGCAGTCTCTGTTGTAACTTTTCAGTTTTGCTCTTATAGCTCTAAAGTGGCCATTGACAATATGGAATTGAATGATTATGGCTATATTCCAATAAAACTTTATTTACAAAAACAGTGATCCAGATCATAGCTCGCTGATCCCTGTTACAGCAAGTCATTACTTTAAAACTATAATAGTTATTAGAATCTTGTTAGATGCCTTAGTAAAGGAGAATATGTATTACTACATCAGACTTTTTTTAGTATCTTAAAAATTATATTTCAATGGTTGCCTTATGACCTTATGTATTTTTTAAATGCATTTTAAACTACTATTCTGAGATGAGGTCCATAGGCTTGGCTTCCCTGGACTACCAAGGGAGTCCTTACCCCACTGAAGGTAAAAAACCCTGGTTATTTCATCAATATCAGCTTCAATTTCCTCTCTGCAGAGTGGCACAGATAATAACATTGTCCATGCCAGAGGGTTATGGAAAGATTCGATGTTGTTGTGGACGTAGGAGTGTTTTGTTAACTAGAAAGAAGTATGGAAATTTAAATTAGTAACATTTTCTGTCCCCCAGTAGTTCCTACCACATCCCTCTGCATACAGTAGGTATGGAATAAATGTTTATTGCAGTCAAATTAGTTGAGCCAAGAACCTGGCCTCCCTCCTGAGAAGAAGACTCCTTGAACAACATGTAAGAGAGGGGAAGGGGATGAGGGGCAGGAGAAAGAAAGGGAAGGAGAGAAGGAAACAGAGAGGTAGGGAAACCTTCCTTCTTCATTACAAGCTACCCAATAGTCAATTCATCAATGAACCTGTTTATTTCTGAAGGAACTGACCATGCATTGACAAACACTCACTGAATGTAAGCCTCAACATACGTTCATCCATGTGACTTAAGGGAAGACATACTCAGACTGACCTAGGCCCATAGAGCACCTTTGTGATAACTTGACAATGGTAGCAAACCTCCAATGTAAGCAGGCATAGTGAGTCAGATTAAAGGTTACTTGACCACATGACCACGCATGGTGGTCCTGTTTATTCGAGACTTCCACCTCCCCAAGAGTCCCATGTCACTTTTTCTCCTTATAAGAGCACTGGGCAGAGACTGTGTGCTTGGAGGAGTGTGCGTGTGCATGTACATGTACATGTGTGTTCTACTACACCGAGATTTTCGATTCCAGATGTGCAGAGACCAGAGACAATTTGAGTTTGAAATCTACTCTGACCAGCACCATAGATATAATTCTGAGACTCTATTAATTTGGATGGAAAATGGTGTCCTTCAACTTCTCTCAACTACAAATGGAGACAACAAATCACAGTAGGCTTGGTAGTGCTTGAGATTTTTGTCACCTTCACAAATCAGTCATTTTCCTATTCCATTAAAGTTCTTGTGGATGTCTCAAAATATTAAATACAACAGATGCCAGCAAACATTTTTGTAGCCGTCTAGATGGAAAATATTTTAGGGGAGTCCAGATAGTGGCACAGGTGTGATACCGCACACTGTGAAGCCGACCCCCAGAGGAGAGTTCTGTGTTCGAGTCCAGAGACCTCCCTGAACATGACAGGTATGCATATGCCTATGATCCAGGGCTGGCTATAGCTAAGGGTGGATTGTGGTGTGGAGACCCTGTTAGAAGTGCTATCCCCCTCTCTCATGGAGGAAAGAGGAAAACTTTTCTTTCTTTCTTATTTTTTTTTAAAAAAAGGTATTTTGGTTCATGCAGTCTCTGTTGTAACTTTTCAGTTTTGCTCTTATAGCTCTAAAGTGGCCATTGACAATATGGAATTGAATGATTATGGCTATATTCCAATAAAACTTTATTTACAAAAACAGTGATCCAGATCATAGCTCGCTGATCCCTGTTACAGCAAGTCATTACTTTAAAACTATAATAGTTATTAGAATCTTGTTAGATGCCTTAGTAAAGGAGAATATGTATTACTACATCAGACTTTTTTTAGTATCTTAAAAATTATATTTCAATGGTTGCCTTATGACCTTATGTATTTTTTAAATGCATTTTAAACTACTATTCTGAGATGAGGTCCATAGGCTTGGCTTCCCTGGACTACCAAGGGAGTCCTTACCCCACTGAAGGTAAAAAACCCTGGTTATTTCATCAATATCAGCTTCAATTTCCTCTCTGCAGAGTGGCACAGATAATAACATTGTCCATGCCAGAGGGTTATGGAAAGATTCGATGTTGTTGTGGACGTAGGAGTGTTTTGTTAACTAGAAAGAAGTATGGAAATTTAAATTAGTAACATTTTCTGTCCCCCAGTAGTTCCTACCACATCCCTCTGCATACAGTAGGTATGGAATAAATGTTTATTGCAGTCAAATTAGTTGAGCCAAGAACCTGGCCTCCCTCCTGAGAAGAAGACTCCTTGAACAACATGTAAGAGAGGGGAAGGGGATGAGGGGCAGGAGAAAGAAAGGGAAGGAGAGAAGGAAACAGAGAGGTAGGGAATAAAGGGAGGGAAGAAAGGAAGGAAGGAAAGAGGAAAAGAGAGAAGGGAAGGGAAGCAGAATAAGAAGAGAAGGGAGGGAGGGAAAAAGAGAGAAGGGGAAGAAAAGGGAGAGAGAGGAAGAAGGAACGGTGTCGAGGGAGAGAGGAGGGAAGCAGAGAGGTAGAGAGGCAGAGAGGCAGAGAGGGAGGAGCGACGAGGGAATCCTGGTGCCTCTGAGTGCCATTGCACAACTGTCTGTGCAGAATTCCTAGCCCTCACATCTATTTACAAAGTGCACCAGGGAATGAAAGGAGCAAGGGGGAGAGATGGCAGTGTTTTGAGCAGAGACTTCCTGCTGGATTGTAAGAGCACAACTTGCACAGTTTGTAAAAGCACATGAACCTTGAAATAGAAATATGGACCTCTTAATTCATCTCTCTGTTATTTGATAAAGTATAAGGTAAATGAATGCAGAACATTTTCCCTTTAATTACACAAGGAGAAACGGGTGGGGGTGAGCGGATGGGGGAGTGGGGACTGAGGGCGAGAGACCACAGTGAAGTATAGCGCTTCCAAAGCAATTATATGGAATAGAGGCAGCGTGCTAGAGCTAATCTGTGGTTTCAGTTCTGCAGGGAGAGGACATAGCTGTGGGTTACAAAATGAACACCTCAATGCCCAGTGGCTTCTGGTAGGAATGCACTCTGAGAAGGACAGCAGGTCAGGGTCTCTGCCTATGGAGGGCTAGCAGTGCAGGTGAGGAAACAAGCCAAAGAGCTTCAGTTGGATGTC
>NW_006159929.1:2657629-2679884 GCF_000334495.1 Tupaia belangeri chinensis
ATTCTGAATAAGAAGAGGATCATCTGGGCCAGCTTCCTAGTGCAGACGTTAAGCCCTGTATATTAGGAGCTGGATCTCATATAGCAGACTGTAGTTCGAATCCCAGTCCCAGTGACTTGAAAAACACACTCAGCACATGTATGTGTTTGTCCAAAATCCTGATGGAAAAGAGGTGTGGAGGAAAGGGATTGTAGTGTGACCATGCCTCACTGGGGGTGTTTTCTCTCTCTCTCCTCTTTCTTTCTCTCTTTGCAGAATTTACATGACCTCTAGCAACTAAATTAAGTACATAACAAGGGGATAACCTAACTGTTAGTAGGAGGCCAGAGTTTGTGACAGGTTTAATTGTGCCTCCTCAAAATTGCCATGCTGAAGTTTTAATGCCCAGCACCTGAGAATAGGACCTTATTTAGAAATAGGGTCATTGCATGTAACTACTTGCAATGAGGTCATGCCAGAGTAGGTGCTAATCCAATATGACTGGTGTCCTTATTAAAAGGGAAAAGTTGGACAGAGACATTAACAAAAGGAATGCACCATTGAAGAAGGCGGCAGAAATTGCAGCGATGCACCTACAAGGCAAGGCATGGCCAAGATAGCCAGCAACCTAGAGGCTGGCAGAGACGCGGAACAGATTCTCCCCCACAGCCCTTGGACAGAGTCAGTCCCACTCACATCTTGATTTTGGGCTTCTGACCTCCAGAACTGTGAGGCAATGAATTGTCATCACTGAAGCCACTGATCTGTGAAGCTTTGTTACGGCAGCGGCAGCAGCGTGATGTGGGCTTCTCATTTGGCTTCCAATTCCTGGATGACTTGGACAAGTTCCTTCTCTGCCCCTCTCTTGGAGAAGTGCATGACCAGGTGGGTGAGAGCAAGGGCTGGGACCTCCCAACCTGGCCCTGAATCCCAGTTGTGCCACCTATGGCTGTGTGATCTTGGACAAGACCCCGAACCTCTCCGTACCTGAGTTTTCTCCTTGTTGGAAAGAGACAAAAGACTAGATGGTCTCTCCGTGGTCTCCCAGCTCAGCTATGCCATATGTCAGATGACTGTACGTCAAAATGGACATTAGAGTTTAGCAGGGGGGATCACTTGTGAGATACTCGGGTCATCCTAACTAGACAGTGAACATAAAGGGTCCTCTGGCACAAGGTACAAAGTGAAGGGCTGTGACTCGTGGGTTGGAAAGGGGAGCAGATGCTGAAGACCCTTTTGCTGACATGGTTGATTTCTATTATAGGCAGGAGATTAGTGATCCACTAGAGTCTGGAGTCACCGGGCCCTCATCTGGCTAGAAAGATCAGGCTTGATGAGCGCAGCTTCCAGCATGGGGCTGCAGGAGTGTTGGGGAGGACCCAAGCTACTTTTATGTCATGAAGCCCATAATCAACCGGCCCTGGATGACCACATGGCAATGAGCAAGGCCAGCATCTCAGCACCGAGACTTAGAGTGAAGGAAACTGCAACTTGACCATGCAAAACACCTTCCTACCCAGTTCACTTCTGTCATTGAACAATAACTCAAATATTTTGTTATTCTAGGTACTCCATGCCTGTTCTGAACCAAGAAGTGGCTTAGATTTCAAGCAGTTTGAAAACCCACAAATGTCCTGTCCTCTCTGGTGTTATAGGAGAGGTCTCCAGAGAAGCCAGCTCCCTCCTATCACTCCCTGTGATTGGATGGCCACATACAATGGAAAGTTGGAGAGTTTCTTGCAATGTTTGTTATTAACTCATGAAGGGGCTTAATGAGACTTATTTTTAGTGTTGTATTAAGAGTACCATATCTTCCTATTTCTTTGTGAAAGAGAAACAGAAGTAAATCCCAGCAACGACACAACCTGCCCAGCAAATATACCAACTGTTCCCAGCAAGAAGCTACAAGAGCTTGGTGTCTGGGGCCCACACCCAGACCTGGTGCTGTGTGGCAGGTAGCAGAATAGATGTGACAGCAAACAAGACCCGCTGGGAGGACAATGCAGTTCTGCTCCTTATGTCCAATGCTCAGTCTGTAATTTAAGCAAAAACCAGCTGAGAACTGATGGTACCAGTGAAGGAAAAGAGCCTACCAAAGACCCAGCTAATTCCCAAGCAGCAAATGCATGGTAGGGAGACCCTGGGCAAGCCATTTGGTATAGCTGACCCTCTGTACATTATTACAAGGCTGTTGGGTGCTTGGCCAATACAATAGAGATCATAAACCCTTTTTTTTTTGGTAAATAAATAATTTATTGAACACCCATTCTGGCCAGGCACTGTTATTGAAGTTAGGGACACAATTATAAATCAGTAGTCAAAATAGCCAATAACTCCTGACCTCATGGAGCTTATTTTCTGCCAGAGCAATCATGGAAGGTGACAAAGCAATCTGCAGAATTTATAGAATTGTTGTGAGGACTCTGCCTCCAGCTTACAATGTGACTTGTGATGTTATTGTCCCACTCCTGGGCTTCACTTGCTCTTCTGTAAACTAAGACAACGAAGTCAGCATTGTCTCAAAAAGACTGTCTCATTCTTCAACCAGTGTGTGCCTTAGGGCAAGTAACTTACCATCTCTGAGTCACAGATACTTCATAGTGGTGTTGAGGAATCAGTTGGGTCAAGACAGGTAGATCACTTTTACACAGTGCCTGGCCCATGGCAAACATTCAGTAAGTGTTATTATTATTTGATTTTAATAGTGTGCCATATTCTCGCTGGAGAGACAGAAAGACAAGAAAGCAAGAAATCACCCCCCCTGGGTGGGGGGAGGGAATGCCCATGCCAGAATTCCTTCTCCTCCATTCTTTTCTCAGGATTTTGGGCACACACACTCACCCAGCATGAGTTTTAAGCAGTCAGGTCAGGGATTTGAACCGCAAACAATTGTGGAAATCCAGTGACATAACCACTATGCCATCTGCTGGTCCCTTATTATTATTTTAGTATCATATTAGGAGTATCATGTGTTCCTATTTCTCTTTGAAAAAAGAGAAACTGTTATTATCTAGAGAAGACAGGACCAATGACCTTACCTCCTCCCCCTACTGCCTTATCCTGGAGCTCTCACCACAGAGCTCCAGTAGTACAAGCCTTTGCCTCTCCGGGACTCGGTGTCTGTCTCACATCCCCTGACCTAACCCAAGTTTCCTGTTCTTCCACACACTTCTTTTTGCTCTGCAGCAAGAAGCACCCAGCCTTGGGAGTCACTCCTGGGGGAGGCATCATAACACACCAGCTTGCTTTGGGATCACCCAAACTACAAACATCTGGGCGCTGCCACCTAATAGCTGTGTGACCTCAGATCAGCTCTGTAGCTGCTCTAGTGGGCCATAGTGGAGCGAGTATCTGCTGTGAGCACTGCAGAAACAGGGTAGAGTGCTTAGGGTGGCAGCACAGAGAAGCAGGCTAGAGAGTGACGGTGATAGGGAGCTCCTGCAGAGACCCACAGCACAGACAGAGCAGGTGTGTGGCTCCAGCCATCTCTGAGCTCACACTCCCACTGTAGGAAGGAGGCTGCCAGCCCCCGAGAAGGCCGGGAACAGTCTGTTGAGCATTTTTATTAGCAGCCTGCATAAGGACATGGAAGGTGGGCTTATCAAATTTGAGGCTGATGAGAATTTGAAAGGAAAGATAAATGAATTGAATGAAAGCCTGATCCAAAAATCTTTCAACAGGTAAGAATGATAAGTGGTAGCCAAGCAGATGAAACTGAACAAGAGAATTGAAGTCCCATGTTTGATCCCCCAAAGCAGACTGCACATGCTTGATAAGAGACACATGTTTTAACAGCAACAAGGCTTAGAGAGGATGTGGCAATTTTAATCAAGAGTGAGCTTACAAAAGTCAACTGCACGGTACAGCTTCAAAAGAGTTATTGCTAAGTTAGGCCACATTAATAAATGTATAAAATCTACAATAAGGGAGGTGAGAGTCTTCTATTCCACCTTAAAAAATCAGAATTCTATTTCTATTTTGGAAACCATTTGTCAAGAGGGATACTGGTATCCTGTAACATGAACAAAATACAGCTGTCAGAGATCTGAAAATCATGCTGTTATAGGATGGGTTCACCCAGAAACAGACCCTGAAATGAGATTTCTGTATGGGAAGTTTATTCAAAAGTAATCACAGGAACAACACCTACGAGAGAATGAACGAGGCAGGTTTGAGCAGAGGGATACGTAGAACTGTGTTGCAGTTGCAATGAAGGCCTTATGAACACTTACAAGGAGCTTGGTAGCTGGCACGGCCCTCCAGAATTGTTCAGAATTGAGGTGAAGGAGATGGATTTTTGTGTCTCATATCAAACAGTCATTGAATGAGGGCTGTTTTCAGAAAGGAGGCATGACCTTGGAGAAAGTAGTTCCTTTGATCCAAGAGTAGTTCCTGAGGAAGGCTTGGCTGGTAGCCAGTAGCAAGCAGTACTCCTGGCAGCTGTGGGCATGAGTGCTTGGTCCTGGAGGATGATCCAGGCAGTGCATCTCAACAACCATTACAGTCCACCTCTTGCACCATTCCAATCTACTTGTTTTATGTAAGTTCTGGGAGCAGCTTACTCTGGCTCTAGAATTCCAGTTGTCTCGTTCTATGGGGAGACTTAGAAGAGGGAGGTTAGTAGGATAAATTGTATACAGTCACCACTTCTGCAAATGACATTCACACTGTCCTCCTCTTCCTATTCTAGATTCCCTTCAGTAGCGCCTAGCACCTATGCTGGTCTCTGAGGCTCATCTGATGTCATGCCCTGACCCCCATCCCTAGAGCTTCTGAATCTCTTGCTGCCAGACCTTCTCAGATCTCTCTGTGTTCCAGGTACTTACTTAATAGGTATCTGTACTTCTCATATTTCCATCAAACATGGGCAAGAAAGAACAAGAGACTCCCTAGTGTATCATCTTGGTGCCAAATATATTCTTCCCTGCTCTGCTTGTATGTAACAGTCCTACTTCCTCTTGATAACCAAGGTCCCTTTATCCTATCAGGATAGTGAACTTTTCCCTTGTCTGCCAGTCTCTCAACATAAGCATCCCAGGGAGAATGGGTGACACCGTAAAGTTTACTGGGACTCTTTCTAGATCCCCTGATGGAAGGAAGTCCCTTCTGCAAACCAGGACTTCAAGACCCACAGAACATGGTGTTTTTTGGTTTTTGTTTGTTTGTTTGTTTTTGCTTTGCTGTTTCTTTAATAGCTTTATGATAGAACATAGTGTTTTGAAGACAAGAAGCACAGATTCCTCAGGTGGATTCCTGGGAGTAATGGTTAGAAGAGACATTCTGGGTCTAGGGCCCACCCCCAGACACGGTACTATGTAAGAAGTAGCAGAGCTAGGTACAACAGCAAGCCAGACCCACCGAGAGGACGGTGCAGGTTTTACCCTTATGTCCAATGCTCAAGCTGCAATTTCAATGAAAATCAGCTTACTTCCACCTCCTATTCCCGCATCCATGCTTTGCTCCTACTGGAACATAGCACCACATAATGGTCATTGACTCATGGTGCATACCACATTCTGAGCAATCCAAACTAGTGTCTTGGTTGCACTTTCAAAGGTCGTTTCATCACTGTGTTATGGAGGTACTCATGTCCGGTGGTGCCGTATGGTACCACAGGTCCATCCAAAGGTCCTATGTCCTTCTGCCCACTACCCTAGCTCCTTTGCATAAGGTGGTCCTCTTGGTCTGATACATTATTATATGGATCCCGAATTGCTGGATCAAATACCTTCTAAACCATCAGACAGTGATGCAGATTGAGGCCCTGCAGATAGAAAAGGTAAACTCATATTTAGAATTTATGTCTATTCCAATAAAAATAAATCAATTCCCATTTTGGAATAAAAAGGGTTCAAATAAAATCAACTTTCCACCAAGTGGCCAGTTGATCTTGAAGGATGGTGCCATATCGGTATCTCAGCATTGGTCTTTGTTACTTGCACGGTGGATGTTCAATGGCGGCAGTACTAGGTTACCTTTGATGAGTAGGGAGCCCATGCTGTTGGGAGCATGTGTGACCTTCTACCCTTACCTCCAGGACTTCCCTGTTTATAGGCCTATTTGTGCTAGCTTGAGAATGGCAGTGACAGAGCAGTGACAGCAGTGACAGAGCAGGCATAGAGTACCTTAGTCATTCTGTCCACTTGGGGCTTCTTCCATGGTGGATGCTCTCTGATGGATGTTATCATATGATACAAAGATCACGCTCCTCAACTACTCTCATAAGTCCATCCATGTGCCTCTTCCCTAGCACTGAATTACTTCTAATCTTTCTCCTTTTAGAGTTTTGATCGTGAGCTCACCCACTCACTCCAATCCATGAGTCCATGTATGTTCTACCTTGAGCCATTTCTCTTTCTACACAAATTTGTTGAGCGAGTGCATTGCTTGGAGCTCTGTCCACTGTGAAGACCACCAGCCCTCACTGATTTCCAAGAATACCCAAGTGAGACAGTAGTACAGCAGCATTTCATGCCCAGCTTGGTTCTAGATACCAGGGCAACACATCCACAAACAGCATGACTTTTTCCCTTATCTGTCAGCTGGTCTTAAAGGTTCCCACCCATGAAGGCACAGTTGGGAGCTGAGAAACAGTGGAAGATGACACAGGGTTTGGGTCGCCTTCTTGGGCAGCTCACTGGTGACATCTGGCTCTATTCATGCTCGATCCTGGATGTGCCACTGCCATGTTACTGCTAGTATTACCCATTCTCATGACTTGGTGGCTCTGTAAGAAGCCAACTCATGGGCAGCCCTGGCTTCATGAACCCTTGCTATCTAAAGGTCAGGGGCTCCACTCCGACCAGGGCCCAGGAGCGTGCTAAGAGCTATTTTTTGAGTAGTGTACAATTCTCTGCTATAGATGGCATGGACTTTTTCTGAAACCCTAGGGGTCTCTAAGCAGTAATTTTTTCTTTTAGAACTTACTATAAACGCAGCATAGCTTCTTGTCCTACCACAGATACCTATAATACTGTTGAGTCTGCCCAGTCCTGTAGCTCGCACAGCAGGGCCACTTATACAGTCACTTGGGCTTGCTGTAAGGCTCCTTCTTGCAAAGCCAACAGCCTTCCAGGTCATTGACTAAATGGGTTGGAGAAGTTTTCCAAGTATGGAGCACACTGCCTCCAGTGCCCAAAGGGGCTCTGCTATCATTTGGATGTATCCCCCAAAAGGCATGTGTTAGAAACGTGATTCCCTCCTTTTGGTAAAAGGGGGAATGGAGAGAGAAAAAAAAATTAATAGGTATCTGTACTTCTCATATTTCCATCAAACGTGGGCAAGAAAGAACAAGAGACTCCCTAGTGTATCATCTTGGTGCCAAATATATTCTTCCCTGCTCTGCTTGTATGTAACAGTCCTACTTCCTCTTGATAACCAAGGTCCCTTTATCCTATCAGGATAGTGAACTTTTCCCTTGTCTGCCAGTCTCTCAACATAAGCATCCCAGGGAGAATGGGTGACACCGTAAAGTTTACTGGGACTCTTTCTAGATCCCCTGATGGAAGGAAGTACCTTCTGCAAACCAGGACTTCAAGACCCACAGAACATGGTGTTTTTTGGTTTTTGTTTGTTTGTTTGTTTTTGCTTTGCTGTTTCTTTAATAGCTTTATGATAGAACATAGTGTTTTGAAGACAAGAAGCACAGATTCCTCAGGTGGATTCCTGGGAGTAATGGTTAGAAGAGACATTCTGGGTCTAGGGCCCACCCCCAGACACGGTACTATGTAAGAAGTAGCAGAGCTAGGTACAACAGCAAGCCAGACCCACCGAGAGGACGGTGCAGGTTTTACCCTTATGTCCAATGCTCAAGCTGCAATTTCAATGAAAATCAGCTTACTTCCACCTCCTATTCCCGCATCCATGCTTTGCTCCTACTGGAACATAGCACCACATAATGGTCATTGACTCATGGTGCATACCACATTCTGAGCAATCCAAACTAGTGTCTTGGTTGCACTTTCAAAGGTCGTTTCATCACTGTGTTATGGAGGTACTCATGTCCGGTGGTGCCGTATGGTACCACAGGTCCATCCAAAGGTCCTATGTCCTTCTGCCCACTACCCTAGCTCCTTTGCATAAGGTGGTCCTCTTGGTCTGATACATTATTATATGGATCCCGAATTGCTGGATCAAATACCTTCTAAACCATCAGACAGTGATGCAGATTGAGGCCCTGCAGATAGAAAAGGTAAACTCATATTTAGAATTTATGTCTATTCCAATAAAAATAAATCAATTCCCATTTTGGAATAAAAAGGGTTCAAATAAAATCAACTTTCCACCAAGTGGCCAGTTGATCTTGAAGGATGGTGCCATATCGGTATCTCAGCATTGGTCTTTGTTACTTGCACGGTGGATGTTCAATGGCGGCAGTACTAGGTTACCTTTGATGAGTAGGGAGCCCATGCTGTTGGGAGCATGTGTGACCTTCTACCCTTACCTCCAGGACTTCCCTGTTTATAGGCCTATTTGTGCTAGCTTGAGAATGGCAGTGACAGAGCAGTGACAGCAGTGACAGAGCAGGCATAGAGTACCTTAGTCATTCTGTCCACTTGGGGCTTCTTCCATGGTGGATGCTCTCTGATGGATGTTATCATATGATACAAAGATCACGCTCCTCAACTACTCTCATAAGTCCATCCATGTGCCTCTTCCCTAGCACTGAATTACTTCTAATCTTTCTCCTTTTAGAGTTTTGATCGTGAGCTCACCCACTCACTCCAATCCATGAGTCCATGTATGTTCTACCTTGAGCCATTTCTCTTTCTACACAAATTTGTTGAGCGAGTGCATTGCTTGGAGCTCTGTCCACTGTGAAGACCACCAGCCCTCACTGATTTCCAAGAATACCCAAGTGAGACAGTAGTACAGCAGCATTTCATGCCCAGCTTGGTTCTAGATACCAGGGCAACACATCCACAAACAGCATGACTTTTTCCCTTATCTGTCAGCTGGTCTTAAAGGTTCCCACCCATGAAGGCACAGTTGGGAGCTGAGAAACAGTGGAAGATGACACAGGGTTTGGGTCGCCTTCTTGGGCAGCTCACTGGTGACATCTGGCTCTATTCATGCTCGATCCTGGATGTGCCACTGCCATGTTACTGCTAGTATTACCCATTCTCATGACTTGGTGGCTCTGTAAGAAGCCAACTCATGGGCAGCCCTGGCTTCATGAACCCTTGCTATCTAAAGGTCAGGGGCTCCACTCCGACCAGGGCCCAGGAGCGTGCTAAGAGCTATTTTTTGAGTAGTGTACAATTCTCTGCTATAGATGGCATGGACTTTTTCTGAAACCCTAGGGGTCTCTAAGCAGTAATTTTTTCTTTTAGAACTTACTATAAACGCAGCATAGCTTCTTGTCCTACCACAGATACCTATAATACTGTTGAGTCTGCCCAGTCCTGTAGCTCGCACAGCAGGGCCACTTATACAGTCACTTGGGCTTGCTGTAAGGCTCCTTCTTGCAAAGCCAACAGCCTTCCAGGTCATTGACTAAATGGGTTGGAGAAGTTTTCCAAGTATGGAGCACACTGCCTCCAGTGCCCAAAGGGGCTCTGCTATCATTTGGATGTATCCCCCAAAAGGCATGTGTTAGAAACGTGATTCCCTCTTTTTGGTAAAAGGGGGAATGGAGAGAGAAAAAAAAAAATGTTTCTGAAGAAAATCACAGTGCACTTGTGACTAAATGTTTAGCTCTGTCCATTACTGGCTTTTGAGGTTTTTAGTATCTACCTACTGTTTGAACAGAATCCTAATCTTTTTCCTGGCTTTAAATCTTAATCAAATTTTTCTTAATATTTAAAAATTTTGATTTATTAAAACTAAAACCGCTTTTCTCAAAATAAAAAAAAAATGCCTACTTAATGATTGCAGTAAGCTATGTAGTATTAGTCAGGTGCTACCTTTTTTTTTTTCTTTTTCTTTTCTTTTTTGGAGAGGTTTTCACTATAGGGTGCGTACGCTCACCAGAAAGACAGAGAGAGACAGAGAGACAGAAAGCGAGAAGTCATCCCCCAACCCCGAGGGATGGCCACACCGCAATCCCTTCTCCTCCATTCTCCTCTTGGGATCTTGGGCACACACACACACACACGCATCTGGTGTGAGTTTAAGCCACCGGGTCCAGGACTCAAACCGCAGTTGAATACATGGACTACATGGGAGTCCAGCGACATAGCCATTATGCTAACTACTAGTCCCTAGGTGCTACCTTATAGTATGTTCATTCTACTCACTGGGTCTTATGCCTAAAGTCAGACATGTGTTCATAGCTATGTCTATATCAGTTGCACTTACTATTGAAAGTATTTAAATTAATTAAGATCTTATGTGACTCAATAAAATGTGGAGAGGAAAAAAAAAGAAAAGCACCAAAGGAAAAATAAATAAATAAATAGAAACTTCATCTCCAATGCAACAATATTGGGAAGTGGGGCCTGTCGAGAGGTGATTAGGCCATGAGGACTCTGCCCTTTTAAATGAATTAATCTATTACTTGATTAATACCATTACCTCAGAAATGGGATTGTTACCATGAGTGGGTTCCTTATAAAGGGAGGAGTTTAGCCCCCTCTTGCTCTTTCTCACTTGCCCTCTCATCTTCCATTATGAGAATATGCAGCAAGAAGACCCTCGTCAGATGCTGGTTCCTCCCTCTTGGACTTTCTAACTTCCAGAACTGTTCATCATAAATTATGCTGTCTGCAGTATTCTGTTACAAAAGCACAAAATGGGTTAAGGCAGGCTCCCTAAAGGTTGGGCTCCCTCCTCGGTGGCAGAAAATTTGAAATGCAATAACTTGTCCTTCCTTTGGAAGAGATTTCCTGACATGCCAGAGAACACCCAACTCCAACTCCTGAAAATGGATATGGTGGTTTCCCTAAATCCTTGTGATTTATTGACCACTCTCTGGAGCACATATGTCTTTATCAAGGCCCCAACATCTTGCTACTTCCTGCTCATGGGAAACTTTGGCTTCATGGTTTCTTGATATGTTAAGGTCCGAGTGTTCATCCAATTTTATAGACATTATGTCATCAATCCATGATATCATCAAACCAATGAGATGTCCTACCATTTATCTAGATAGTTCTAGACCTCTTGTTCATGCAATATAAAGGATGGGCATGTTCACTAACCTTGCTAAAAAAACCTCAGATGTATGTGATTTTTTCCACCCCATGAACATATGACCTGTTCTGGTGCTCATTTCTGACAGAGAGCAATAATCACACACCATTGCTGTGTTCATCTGCTCTAGCAACGTCACAGCACTGAGAATAGGGTTACTACTTAGTGGAATGTGGTAGTTCACTCTCAGTCCCCAAGATCCCTCTCATTTTGGTAGGCTCCAGCTGGAGGATGAGAATCACTGTTCCTGCATTCATTAGGACTTTGGAGGTAACCAATCTCCACCACTTCCCATCTGGAATACGGCATTGTTTTTCACTTCTCATCTTGGCTGAGGATAGAGATGGGGAAGTTTCAGAGCCTTCTACGTGGCTGTTCCCAAGAGGATATTTTGTACCTCACAGCCCAAGGAACCAATGCAGAGATTCTACTAACTACAAGGTTGTCCACTGTAATTGTAAGTTCAGCGACTAGAGAAATGTTCCCCAGGGGCTCCCTGGAGGCTGTGAACCCAGAAGTCAGATCTGTGCCAGAACTGACTCCCTATGCACCCACTCTAATGAAAGCCATTATGATAACACTGGTCCCCGTTTATCAATGTCACCGCTGAGTGTTTCCCATTCCTCAGTATACACGCCCTAAAAGAACGGGGTGTTCATCACAGAACACAGCTGCTGTGGTAATGCAGGGTTCTTCCTTATGGGGACGTAGCCTCTCCTTAGTCAGTGGGCTCAAGTGGGCTCAGATCCACAAATTGGGCAAGAAACCATAGCTTTTTTTCTCTTTCTCTTCCCCTTTTCTTTCTTGTTCTTCCAAAAAAAGAAAGAAAAAAGGGCCGGCAGGTGGTGTGGTGATTAAAGGTGCTGGACTCTCACATGGTCGACCATGGTTGAGTCATGGACCTGGCAACTTGCTATCTCACTTTCCCTCTCTCTCTCTCTGTCCTTCTCTGGTCAAATTAAAAATAATAATAATAAATAAGTTAAACAAAAAATAATTCTAAAAAAATTATTTAAAAAAACTATAGCATTTCTTTTAGTCTCTTAATCATCCATCTTTGATTTTTACAAATTGTATTGCTTTGGGACCAGCAGATGGAATGATGGTTATCTTGCAGGACTCCCACATAGACGACTGCAGTTCGAATCCCAGACCCAGTGGCTTAAAACTCACACTAGGTGTGTGTGCGTGCATGCCCAAAATCCCAAGAGGAGAATGGAGGAGAAGAGATTGTGGCATGGCCGTCTCCCCTTGGGGGTGATTTCTCCTTTTCTGTCCCTCTGTCTCTCTCTATCTTTCTGGTGAGGGCATGTGCCCTATAGCAAAACAAAACAAACAAACAAAAAACTCTGTAAAATAAATAAATAAATATTGCTTAAAACAACCCCCTTATTAGCCGTTTCAAGGCCAGGGTACCTAATCCCACTTTGCTCAGGACTTCCTGAGTTTTAGCATTAAAAGGTTCATATCTAGAATAAACTGACACGGTGATCACCCTGGCCTAGGAACACCATATTCTACTAGCCATACCCAGGAATCTGGGGCCAGTCCCTCCGCAGTCACCCTGACCCAGTGCTCACTGTCATTGTGCCCCCCCTCACTCAGCCAAACATCATACCTGGCCTTTGTTCTTGCCAAGGGTTTGGGCAGCTATCAGGGAGCACAGTTCTGAAATGACCTCTCCTCCGTCCCTGCCAGGCCTGCAGAGGGTACCTGCTGTCAAGCTCCTCCCCGATGCTGCAGCTTCTCCCGCTGCTTTGGCGAGTGGCATGTCATCAGGCCCTTCCATGCGATGTGGTCCGCCGGTAGTTTTTCAGCCTTACATAGAATATCCTCTCCAGCATGCCCCTCCTCTGAGTGTTTGATTCTTTCTCTTACCATCTGCCATGTTATTTCTGGCATTTCTGCTTCATGTAGTGTGGGCCATATCTCTTCCTAGCTTCCAAGAACCCCCCAAGCAGCACATTAACACCCTCTCCCAGGGTCCTCTTTGGGGTATGAAATCTTCAATCAGGAGAGAGACTCCCACACTGATGATAAACGCTCACTTACTCAGCTTGTATTCCACATCCCTGATTCAGCACCCTCTGCCTCCGGGTTCCACTCCTGGGCCCCGCCCGGAGGGTGGGTGAGTCCTTATACCTTCTTCCTACCATTTCCTTTCCTCTTTTAGATGGCCCAGCACTTCCTGGACTGGTTTGTGTATGGTCCGTGTCCGGAAGCGGGCTGCAGGGAGACCCGAGTGGGCAGCAGGCTGTCGGGTAAGGCAGAGACCTTCAGATCGTCTCCAAGCAGGGCAAAAGTGTCAGCTTCTCATAGCAGGGAGGAGGCCACTCTGGCACACTCAGGGGATTCTGGGAGCCTGGGGTTTTAATGTGTTCAAGTTTATTGGCCCAATCTCCTCTCCCAAGCTCACAGTCCTGCTCCTTCCCAACCAGGGCTGTGAGCTTGGCAAAGTTCACTTGCTGGAGTTGAAAATTCAGAATTCAGTCTTCTCTGAAGCCTCACCCTTATAATGAAGTCCAAGTCCTGAATCCCAGCTTTCTCTTATCTCCACTGTTGGAGAAGTGAATTTCTTTATACGTAGCCAGGGAAGCCCACAACTTAAACACTTTGCCTTAAATTGTAATCAATCACCTAGAGCCTTTTATTTATTTATTTTTCTAATCCCTCGATTACATTCAGCAAGAGCCATACAATTTCATTGTCCTTATAATTTCTGATTCCCCCAGTCCTCTCAACCTTCAGAATATTCACCCTGCCTTGTATTCACTTCTATCCTAGTTTTCCCCCCTAGGAAAAAGTCTTAACAATTATGCCCACCATTGTCACCACAGGCCGAAAGTTCCCAGCCCTTCAACCCCCACTGGTAGTGGGGCCTTCAGTGTCTCCTGGCCAGCAGGTGAGCAACTTTGCAACACACTTGCAGCCCACTTCCTCGGACAGCACCAGCTATCTTTGGTTGGGCCCCTGAGCCTACCCTGAGGCCTTGCGTGCAGGAGTTGCAAGGGCTTGGGATCAACCCTATGAAAGCAGGCAGAGGGGAGGTCAAACTGCAGTGTGGTTACTGCAGAGGCCTCTGCCAACCTGTGACAACTCTAGAGCTGGAAACAACTTTTCATAGGTGTAAACCCTAGTCATTGCATTGGGCAGCTACCACACAGTGGAGTGGCAAGACCCGGGATGAGTCTGTCCTGCTCAGGGAATTCCCAAGGGGGTGGCAACAGCCTCCAGCAGCAGCAGGGACCTTCTTGGCAGGAGGAGAAAATGCTCCTTCATCCTGAGAGGGAGTCTGGAGTACACCTCAGTGTCCACTGCGTGAACCCTGGTGAGGAAAAGTTGAACAAGCAAAAGCCTAAAAGGACAGATTCCAGAGATGAGAAGCCGGGCTCAGAGGGCTAAAGGACCTCCCATGTCACAGAAGCCGACTTGCCCTGGGGGACCCCACGGGCCAGTGCAACAACAGCGGATGATCATCGTAAAGACAAATTTCACGCCAGTCGAGGGAAGACCTCTGAGCACTCTGCCTCTTAGGGGATGGACTGGGGCAGACTCCAGACACTGAGCTCCCTGTCTCCGTGGTGTACAAGCAGAGACCACTCTACCAACTGTTGAAGCTGTATCGGAATGGAGACAAAAATCTTTATGAATGTTTCCTTCCAATCTTTCTTTTTTTCTATCTTTTTGAAAATTTACGGGCGGATACATTTGCTCACTAGAGAGAGAGAGAGAAAGCAGAAAGCACGCCCCCAATGATGTGTGATCATGGTGCAATCCCTTCTCTCCCTTTCTCTTTCTTGTCAGAATTGGGGGTTCACATGCACACAAGCCCAGTGTGTTTTTCAAGTTACCAGGACCAGGACTTGAACTGCACAGCTAGCCATGTGAGATCCGGCTCCCTTAACCACTAGGCAAAGGGACAAACCCTCTTTCTTCTCTTGACCTCTGGAGGCAATTGCTGCTTGAACAGGACAGAGGTTGAACTCGGAGGAGCTCTGCTCTTAAGTGCCCTTGGCTATGTACCTGCTCTGGGTCTTGTTTTATTTTAGGGTTCCAAGTAAGATGCTGGGCGGGTCTGAAGATGGAGACCACAGGATGGTGGATGCAATGCCTGGGCAGTGAGCTGTGGCGTCCATGGTGACGTGGGCTGTCCTCCAGAAGGAACCAGTGTGGCTGCCGTGCCAAGGCTCCCTGCTGTCACCGCGTGCCCCGCCAGCTGGAACATGCATCCACCAGTTCTGTGCCCAAATGGGTGAGCGTCCCTCTGTGTGTATACAGACACGCACGCGAGCTCTTCCCAACACAAATATATATTTAAGATTTACTGTTCTGGAAAACCTAGTGAATAATGTAAATGATGAAAGCCCGCGTCTGGCAGAAAATACTGTTCGGGCTGCCTCATTGAAATTCAGCCTCTCATGCACACTTGGTAATACACACGCCGTATGAATTATGGATTCCGGGCTTTATCTCTCACACTACACATGAATGTTTGATAAAGATTGTTTCCAATATTATATTTTGTCAAAATGCTCATCTAAAATTCAGTCAAAAATGCTTTCCGGTAATTATGCGCTGACTTCACGAGGAGGAGAGAAGGGGAGGTAGAAAGTGCCCCTTGGAGGGGTCATCACTGTGTGTGTGTGTGTGTGTGTGTGTGTGTGTGTGTGTTCTGTATTTTTTTTCACCCTGGGTGTTTTTGCTAAAGGGAGAGGGACACTGACAGTGGTTGCCACCGAAATTCTTTATTCCTCCTGCATGTCCTCATTACAGAAGCAGCTACAATAAGGTCTACCCTTCGCCTTGCAGACACCCAGTGGTTTATTGGCTCCTAAGATATTTTTAAACTCAGCTGGCTCATCAGCAACGTGGCCTTCGCCTTGCCTCCCAACGACTCCTGCTCCCAGACTTCCAGTTGATCTACTACAGGCATTCTTGAGCCCACACCCTCTATCAGCCTTCAAGGCTCCCAACCCTCGTACAGCAGAGGTGGCAAGTCCCTAGTGCCAGCCTGCCGTGCACCACTCCTGCAGTCCCAGGAGACAGCACTAACTGCTCATGCCACTCTTTTCCCATGGCTCCACCTCAGAATTCTCCTTAACACATGCTCAAGGTAACCCTTATCAGTGAAACAAAGATGACCTAGAAAATGAAAGCCAGTAGTCGTCTCTCTACTATAAGGTAGCTCTCTGGAGCATGGCAGCCCAGGCCCTTTGTGACCCACAGCCTCTCTTCCGTCTCATTTTCAGCCAATCTCTTTCCAATCTCTCCAGGTTTCCCAGTCCCTAATCCATGCCTTTGCTCCTGCTTTTCCATCTTCCTAGAACTTTCTTCATCCCCCTTCTCCCTGGAAAACTCCTATTCATGCTTCAAGACCTTTGTAAAGCCTGTCTCCCCTCCCACAACATTTCTCTCTCTCTCCCTCCTCACTTTCTCCCACTCCCGACTACACGTAGACCCATAACAATGTGATACCCCAAGACAGTTTCTTTCTTTCTCTTTTTTTTGGAGAGGTTTTTGCTATAGGGCACGTGCACTCTCCAGAAAGACAGAGAGAGACAGAGAGACAGAAAGTGAGAAGTCACACCCCCCCAGGGGGGATGGCCACACCACAATCCCTTCTCCTCTTGGGATCTTGGGCATGTACACACATGTGCCCAGTGTGCGTTTAAGCCACTGGATCCGAGATTCAAATTGCGGTCAACTACATGGGAGTCCAGCGACATAGCCATTATGCCAACTGTTGGTCCCACCCCAGGAGAGTTTCTAATGTGCTCATTGAGGGTAAAGATGCTGCCTAACCTGGTCACCCGGAGTGACTTGTATGTGCATGTTGAGTCAGAAAACAAAGGAGATTTAGGTTCTGTGCTCACAAATGGTGCTGGCCTTCACAAAGTTGTAGTGTAGAAGACGGGACCATCATACACATATGAGAACTCTCCCTTTTACCTGCCCTACTATGCATTCGCCACCTGACGATTTTGGAGCAGCAAGGCAGGGAAGTGTCAGTGGAGGAGACCCAAGCACCCCAACATCTCCCCAGCATTGCTTCATTTCTCCATGTAGGTCAGCACCCTGGCCCAGCCCTATCCAGTGTTGTCTCCAAGGCCTCCCTCTTTTTGTGCACCCCCAATCCCCCAGGAACAGTGCCTGGGAAGTCCACATTCGGGACACCTTGGGATCCTTCCTCTTCTCCCCATACTGATATTCCCTGTATGGCAGGTCACCATCATCTGTCCTCAAAGAGACTTGTCCCCCATAATCTCCCTGACTCCTCTACCCTTCCCCTAATCCTTCTCCATTTACAGCCAGAGTGACCTTTCTAGACCCAAATCTGACCATTTTGCTCCTTGCAAAGAACCCTTCAATGTTCCTCTATTCCCTTGGGATTAAGACCACACACCCCTCCGATGGCTTCAAGGGAAGGAGTAGCACCATGATCCTAAGCCGAGGGTAAGACTGAGCATCTGCCCATCAGAGCTGATGTGAGCACAGCCACGATGGCCATGCAGGACCATCGCCACAGCTCAGCTGCTGTGGATGGTCCTACAGAGGAACCAGGACTAGGACCAGGCCATGCTGTGACCACTTACGGCAGCCATCTCCCTCTTACCCTGCCTTTGCTCTCTGTCCTCCAGCTCCACTCATTGTTGTATACCTGGTTTTCTGTCGTCTCCTTGCCACCCAGCAGAGAGCTGGGCGCAAAACTGCTTTAAAAATATGTGTTGAATTTCCTGGAAGGACAGGAAACACAGTAGCCCCGGGAGACATCAGGAAAGCTTGCTGCAGCACCGAGCAGGGCTCCCCACGAGTCAGCTGGGCATGTGAGCTAGAGCTGACAACAGCAGCATCAGCCCCGTGGCAGCGTGAGTCAGGGTGCTGACAGCTCCTAAGCCCAGGCTGCACGCATGCTGTTCTGCTGCTGTTGGATATCTCAGTGTCACTCTGGTGGGAGAGTTACAGCCCCACATTCAGCCGTTCCCAGGAGCACTGGGAACAGACAATGACAACAGGGAGAACCCCTGTGAGAATTCTCGGATGTGTTTGTTCCGTAGTTAGTGTGTATCCACAGCCTCCCAGCGTTTCTTCCACAAACACTGCCTGTCTGCCAACTCTGCCAGGCACCATGCTGGGAACCGTGATGTGAAGATGAAAGCTAAAGGTCTCCGCTCTGAGCATTCTCACACCCTAGTGTGTAGGTCAGACTAGCCAGCAGACCTGTGTTGAGAGAGCGGGAGAGGTTGGCCAGGCTGGCATGAGAACTCAGAGTTGAGGGAGCCCAACCATGACTGGGCTTCAGGGAAGCTCCTAGGAAATGTGCAGTGGAGCCAAGGCCTGGAGGATGAATAGGGATGCAGAGAAGGGATTGGGAGGAAGTCAAGGCATTAGGAGCAGCGTGTCCAAAGATTTGGTAGCTGGAGAGATCATCCGAGTGCTGAGAAATATGCAAGGAGTTCAACAAGGCCAAAGTCCAGGGCCAGATGAAAGGTTATAAGGCCTGAGATGAGGAGTCTGACATTGCCCCCAAAGTTCCAAGTGGGTAGTGGTCACACCAGGTCACAGAGGGAGTCATAGCCAGTGCTTGACCTTGAACTTCCATGTCTGCTTCACAACTGCTTTTCGTTGTGTTTCCAAGATGGCAGCCATCTCCTTCCACCCAGTATGTGCCTGCCATTCCCCTCAAGAGAGATGGGCTCTCTTCGTCCACTGAATCTCAGTGGCCTGTGACTTTTCTGGACAATAGAATGAAGTGGAAGCGAAGTTATACCAGACCTAGGATGAACCTTCCAGAGAACTGGCCATTTCTGTTTCCCTTCTTGGTGCATTGCTCTAAGGAGAACTAACCAACACGTACCAAGTCCTAACTCCAACATGGCCATGATGTGAGGAAGCCCAAGCTAGAGATGCAAAGAGCCCTCATGGAGAGAGTAATGCCAGACAGAACCAGCGCCAAACGTGTGCGTGAAAAGCCACCTTGGACATCCCAGGCCTAGCAGATCTCACTGAGGCCCCAGCCACTTTACTCTGGTCAGCTTGTCACAGTCATCTCCAGCTAAAGCCACAGACATCATGGAAAAGAGGGCACCCTTGCTATCCGTGCCCGGGCAGAATTCCTGCCCCCAAAGGATCATGAGAATTTAAAAATTGTTTTATGCTTTACATTTTCAAGCTGAAGTAGATAACAAAAACATCAACCCAGTTATAACCATAGGAAGCTAAACATAACAGAAAACACATCTACAGAGGTTTAAACAAATAAATAATCTCACCAGAGGAAACCGACTGCTCAAGGGCTCCATGAAACAAACACCACCATGTTTACGGTTCTCTTGGCCTTTTCGTCAAGGTGACAAAAAATAGGTGCTGCAGCTCCAGACACTATGTTCCAATTCCAAGCAGGAATAAGGCAGAGGAGAAAAGGGCCTTCCCAGCTACAATTCGCCCCCTCTGTGTGGGAGAGACATAACCTGTTTCCTTAGTTCAGCTTTGGTCTTTTGGGACATAGGTCAGATAGCCACTCTTGGTTGCAAAGGAGACAGGGAGACTGATAACGGGATTTCATGAGCAGCTTACACCAGTTATGACCCATTTACACTGCCACCCCAAACAAAATTGGGATTCACTTCACCTAAATAAAGGGGGAAGAAATACTGGATAGGCCAGTAGCCCAGTATGTCTTATCAGTGAACTCTTCTTCTTTAACTACTTTATTGAAGTTTAATGGACATACAATAATATTTAATATTTAAATATGGCATACAGTGTATAATCTGGGGCCAGCCCATGGCATGGTGGTTCAAGCAGCTGGATGCCACATGGCTGACTGCACAGGTCAAGTCCCGGACCTAATGGCTTGAAAAACACCCCAAGCACTTTGTGCATGTGTGCCCAAAACTCCTGAGAGGAGAATGAAGGAGAACAGATTGCAGCCTGGACCTCTACCCACCCCCCCGAGGAGGAGTGATTCCTTACTCTCTCTCTCTCTCTCTCTCTCTCCCTCTTGTATTGAACCAGTGAGCGCACCTGCCCTGTAGCATAAATAAATAAAATGTACAATTCCATAAACCTTGACATATGCCTTTAACCCATAAAACCATCACTGACATCAAGCGAACAAACATATCCATTGCCCCCAAAGTTCCTCGTACCCCTTTTCAATTCCTCTCCTTGCCAATCAGACTTGTCCCCAGGACACCAATGATGTGCTTTCTATCAGTGTAGGGCACCCCACAGTTTCCACACGATCCTACAAAAGAAGTCACATAGCAAATGTTCTTCTGTGTACCTTCTCTCACTTAGCACGGTATTTTCAGAGATCCATCGCTGTCTTTATAATACCAATCACTCGCTCCTTTTCTTTGTTGAGTAGTGTTTCATCGTATAAATGTAACACTTCTTGTTCATTCCTTCACTCACAAATGGACGTTAGCTTTGGGGCCCTTACAAATAAGGCTGCTATGAACATCTGTATACGAGTCTTTGTATGGACATCATATGGACTTTCGGGTTCTAAGGTCAATACCTAGAAGTGAATTGACCGAATCATACAACGGGTGTATGTTTAATTTCTTAAAAACCTGCCAAACTGTTTTCCAAAGTGTAGTACTTCGGTAGTGTAGGAGGATACTTCAAAAAGTTTATGAAAAAATCCAATTATAGTAGAAGTTTAGGCCCAGCCTTAGACAATTGGATACATACTGAACTACAGAGTTGGAAACCACCCAGCCAGCCACCTGAGTCAACCTACAACATGGCAGGTGCATGTATTCAGGATCCTAACAAGATAGAGGCCTGGGCGAAGGAATCAGGGTGTGATGGATCCTGTCAAAGTATGCCTACCTCTTTGTCTTGCTCTCTCTTTCATTAAATAAACTTTAAAATGTTCATTGATTTTAGTGCAAAAAAAAATTGAAATCCATGCATAGTTTCTTCATGATATGCATTTTTCATTAATTTTTTGAAGACCCCCACGTATAAACATTCCAGTTTCTCCACATCCTCACCAACACTTGACATGGCTGTTCCTCCCCAGCTTCTTAATTCCTTAAGGGCTTTAATCCAGATCACTTTTCAAGAAATTCTTTGCTACCCAGCTGGAAAAGGAAATAATAAGTATTTTGAAAAAGTAACTCCCATGTTAGAGGCACTTTCACATATGTTATCTCATTTCATCCTAACAACAACGTATTATGATTATTCATTCCCCTCCCATCTTATAAAAGAGGAAACAGGCTCAGAGAGGCCTAATGTCACTGCCGAGCCATCATTGGTCTGTACAATTCCCAAACCCTTGCCTTTTCTCTGTTTCTTTCTGTGGCTTGTACCCACTCTTCACCTCTAGAGATGAATTCCTTCTGAAGGCCTTTAGAATACAATAGAGAAAGGAGACCTATATTGAGAAATAGGTAGCTCCCCTAAGACAGGCATCAAAATCAGAACAGGGTTGGTGGTCATGGGTGGCTTCCCAAAGCAGGTAATTTTTCAAAAAGCAGGGAGGAGGGGTGGAAACACAATTTCAGAAAATAGAAAGTACACGGAAGCCCCCAGAGACATGAGCACCATAGGATGTTCAAGGAAGAGCAAATGACTTGGAGACCAGAGCAAAAGTGCCTGTTGATAGGCAGTCCAAAGGGGATGCTCAGAGAGACTGGCAAGATGCAGTCCCTAGAAGTCATGGGGAAAGCCATGGTAGTTGTTGGCCTTGGTCCTAAAATCTTTAGGAAGCCATTAAAGGTGCCAAACAGAGATGGTTCAGAACATTCCCTGCACAGGTTAGATTAGGAGGAGCTCTTTAGAGTGGAGAAACCACAGAAAGGGATGGTTGCAAATTTCAAGGGGGAATGATGAAGTCTGGACCTAAGATGCCTGTAGAATACCCAGAGGCCATGTCACAAGGGCAAAATGGAGCTCTGGACTAAGCTTCAGAGTTTGAGAGTCATTAGCACCTAAGTGGTCACTTAAGCCATGTGTATGGATGAGGTCACCAAGGTCCCTGCCTTCAAAAAATTAATTTAAAATGCATATTATGAAAAGAACTATGCATGGGTTTCAACATTTTTTGCACCAAAATAAGCTTGCACTTTAATTCTATTTTTTCACAAACTTTTGGATGTACCCATGAAGAATTAGATGTGAAGGGAAC
>NW_006159929.1:2684375-2692312 GCF_000334495.1 Tupaia belangeri chinensis
TAAGAAATCTAAATAGTCTAGTTCCCAGAGAAGATACTGAGAATATTATCAAAGAATCACCATCTAGTAAAGTATTATTCCTAGACAGTTTCACAGGGAAAAAAAATCTATCAAATTTTCAAGAAGCAGCTAATTTCAATGTCATTTAAATTGCTCCTGAACATTGTGGAGAAGAGGTAGATTCTTGAATCTAAGGATCTAGCAAAACTGAAAACAAGAATCCTACAAAACATAGGGGAAAAAAAGACTATATACTATCTTTACAATACCAATGCAAAAATCCTACAAAATATTAGTCAGTGTAACCAATCTGCACTTTAGAAAGGTAATACGCCACTACCATGTGGGGTTTATTTCAGTATTGTAGGAATGATTTATGAAGGAATCGATTAAAATAATCCACAATAATAAGCTGTCTATAAGAAAATTGGCCCAGCCATGGTAGCAGGGGTTAGTTAATGCTACTACCTGGAAGGCTGAGGCCCCATGGGAGGCCAGCCATAGTTGAGTCTCGATCCATTCTAAATAGCTGGTGTGATGGTGCACACCTGTTGTCTCAGCTTCTTGGGAGACTGAGGCAGGAGGGTTGTGACACAGCAAGACCCTACCAAAGGGAAGGAGAGAAGGGAAGAAGAAGAGTAGGAGGGGGAGGATGAAAGAGAGAGAAACAAAGAAAAAAGAAAGAGAGAAAGAAGAAAAAGAAAGGAAGGACTGAAGGAAGGAAAGAAGGAAGAAAGGAAGGAGGAAGCGAAAGACACAATTATGTGTATATACCAAAAAAATTAATTGATAAAAATCCAACTTTGTTTCCTGATTTAAAAACTCTTTATAAAATAAGACCATATGGGGCCGGCAAGTGGCGTGGCGGTTAAAGGTGCTGGACTCTCACATGGGCGACCATGGTTCAAGTCTTGGACCTGGTGGTTTGCTTTCTCACTTCCTCTCTCTCTCTGTCTCTCTCTGATCAAACTGAAAAAATAATAATGATAATAATAATTTTTAAAAAGTTAAATAAAATAATTCCTTAAAAAAAAAAAAAAACAAGACCATATGAATTGAAATCTACCTTCCAACTTAAGCCAAAACTGAGAATCATTTCAAATGACAAACTGCTAGACTCATTCCTGTTAGAGTCAGGAGTAAGCAAAAGGTACCACTGTGCCCACTCTTGTGCAAGCCTTCCCCTCCCTGCATCCATGCCATTCAGTAGGCGGTTTTTACAATTTCTCTTCCTAAGGGCAAAGTGTCTTTCCAACCCCACCAAGTTGCACTCGCCCAGGTGGCTTGTTTTGGGGGTGGAAAGTAAGCAGAAACGAGATTGGGGCCCTGAGATTTAAGAAGCATCACCTCTTTGCACTCTGTGTTCTTGCATGTCCATCATCACCATGAAAAGATGCTAGAGTTTACTCGCTGGTCCAGAGAGGATGAGAGGCACATGCAGCAGACCTGCACCCAGACTGAAGCTTAGAGCCAAGTCCCTCAAGACCAGCAGGTATCAGCCAAGAACTGCGGACGCACAAGTGGAGATGAAAGATTGTTTTGACCACTGATCTCCAGGTTCTTATTATGCTACAGTATTATGACAATAATACCCACTGTGACAGATATTATTAAACTTTGTTTTTGACCTTCTGGCCAATGCAATTAGAGAACAAATTAGAAGGTGTAATAATGAAATGAGAATGCAAAATGATCATTTGTTAATCATCTGATTGCACACTTTTAAAACACGGGAGAAAAACTCAAGTTAAAAAACTGTAGAAGATGCTAAAAAGTTTAATAAGAATTAATTTATATAAATATCAATAGGTTTCCTGTATAAAACAATAACCAATTAGAAAATAAAATGAAAGAAAATATCTCACGGTAATAATAAAAAAAGATAAACTACCTATAAATAAATTTAACACAAAATGTGTTTAATCTATAGAAAAAAATTTCAAGCTCTACAGAGGAACATAAAATAAGACTTCGATAAATGAAAAGATTATCCTTATCTTGGATTGGAAGAATCATGTGGTAAAGAGTCCAATTTTCTCTAAATTAATCTATATTAGTGTGATCCAAAAATACCAACAGGATTTTTAAACTAAATCTGTTGATCCTGAATCAAGAAACACTGAGAAAATTTTTTAAAAAATAAACCACTATAACTGGATATGAAAACAGTATTGTTTAACCAGCTAGAAAGTCATACACCTGAACAGAGTTGATAATGGACATTCGTCATATTTGTGGCCACGCAGTGCTTTCAAAAAATAATCATTATTTCTTCCATGATCAAGAGAGTGGCAGCACCCCCAACAAGGTCCCGATGCTGTGAGCGTGATTCACTCCTAGCCTTCAACCATCCCCGGGTCATGCTCACATACATGCCTAGAAAATTCAGAGAGGTCTCTGGCCTTGAACCAGAGACCTTCTCACATGGTACTGCCTTGCAGAGAGCTGCGTTTTACTGCTGTGACGCTATTGGCCCTCTGTTGAACTCTCTCCTTAGATGGAGTATTTCAGTCACTGTGAGTCCACTTGCCCAAAGTAGAGGCCAGAATTCACCTTGTAAGTCGCCCTTGCAGATACACACAGACGTGACCTAGGCTCGCCAGCCCAATGCCCCAGTGAGACATGGATTCAGGAGAGAGCAACATGCACATTGGTCTGAGTTTGGTAAGGGAGGTGGCAGAGGCATCAAGCTCTCAGTGGGGAGCATGGGGAATGGGAGGTCTCCTGATGACCCTTCCCTGAAGCCAGGAGCGCAGCCTTTGCATTTGCAGCCCACAGCAGCAATAGGAGCAGTGCCTTCCCCGGACAGCACTCCAGGGAGAAGAGCACAGGCTTCCAGACTGCATAGCCATGATGTCTGGTTCTCTGGTCTTTCTGGTCTTCCCTTTCTCAGGGAGCCACCCAATACTATTTTAAAATGTCTTTCTGCTGCAATTGGCCAAGTAGTTTTTCTTGTTTGCAATTTCAAATCCTGACTGATATCCCTACTACATGAATAGAATCTAAAGTCTACAGATAGATGACTTAAATCTGGAGGAAATGCTATCAATAGTAAAGATAGCATTTACTGAGCCCCTACTATGTGCCAGGCACTGTTACACACACTTGTAGTTATCTCATTAACCCTTACCATAATAACTCCAAGTTGTTATTCTCATTTTACACATCTGGAAAGAAAGGTACAAAGACATTTCTGCAATTCATGTATAATTAAGTTGACATTTTAGTTCATCAGGAGAAAGAAATGTCACTCAATAAATTATTTGCAGCTAACTAGCCATCTAGAAAAATATGTGAGTCTCTACCTCACTCCTACACAAAAAATAATTGCACATAGAACAAATTGAAAAGAAAAACCTAAACAATAAAAGAAAATAAGAGAATATTTTAAAATATTGGAATGGGGAAAGGTTTTTAAGTAAGATGCAAAAGCCAAAAGCCATTAATATACTAATAATGTGTGGGGCTAGCAGATGGTGTAGTGGTTAAGGTGCTGGATTTCCACATGGCCAACTGCAGTTTGAGTCCTGGACCTGGTGGCTTGAAAATCATGCTGGGTACATGTGTGTGCATGCCCAAAATCCTGAGAGGAGACTGGAGAAGGAACTGTGGTGTGGCCATCCCCCCGAGGGGTGATTTCTCACTTTCTCTCTTTCTATGTCTGTCTCCCCAGTGAGCATATGCTCTCTATAGCAAAAACCTCTCTCAAAAAAGAAAATTGAGGGACCAGCAGTTAGCATAATGGCTATGTCGCTGGACTCCCATGTAGTCGACTGTGGTTCGCGTCCCAGATCCAGCGGCTTAAACTCACACCGGGCGTGAACCCTGAGGGGTGATTTCTCTCTGTCTCTCTGTCTATCTGGCGAGCGCACGTGCCCTATAGCAAAAACCTCTCCAAAAAAAACAAAAAAAATTGATAACGTGGGCCAGAGGGTGGCTTGGAGGTTAAGGCTGGATCCCACAAGGCCAACTCTGCAGTTCAAATCCTGGACCCCATAGCTTGAAAATCACTTTGGGCATGTGTGTGTCCAAAATCCCCCCAAAAAAAAGAGTAGAGGAGAAGGGATTGTGGTGTGGCCATCCCCTCTGGGGGTGATTTCTCATTTTCCTTCTTTTCTTTTTCTCTCTCTCTATCTCTCTCCACTGAGCACATGTGCCTTATAACAAAAATAAATAAGTAAATATATTGATTATTTAAAACATTGATAATGTTGGTTACCTTAACATAAAACATTTCATTCTGGCAACAGAAAGGAGTGGAGATAAAGCAGGAGAAAATAATTGCAACTCGGATGACAATGGGCCAATATCGGTAAAGATTTTATAAATCAATATGAATGGAAAATAACAATCCAATGTAGAGAAAAAACAAGGTCATTAACTAATATTTCACAGGAAAAAATATATAAAATATTTTCAATCCTTATACTTTTAAATGTGGAAGTAAAATAACAATGTAGTATAACACTTCACCTCCTAATTTAATAAAGACTGAAAAGCTCAATGATACATATTGTTAAAGAGATCATGAGAAGGAGCCAGTAGGTGGCATAGTAGTTAAGGCACTGGACTCCCAGATGGCCAGCCATGGTTCAAATCTCAGACCTGGAGATTTGCTTTCTCTCTCTCTCTCTCTCTCTCTCTGTCTCTCTCTCTCTCTCTCTCTGGTGAGTGCATGTGCTCTGTAGCAAATTTAAAAAATAATAATGATAAATAAAATTAAATAAATAATTATTTTTTAAAAAGGAGGTCATGGGGGAGATAGGTGGACCTCACTGTTAACAAAGCAATTGACATGTGAAGAAAATTTTCCAATAAATTTTTTTTTTTTTGGGAGAGGTTTTCGCTATAGGGCACGTGCGCTCGCCAGACAGACAGAGACAGAGAGGCAGAAAGCGAGAAATCATCCCCCAGGGGGCATGGCCACACCGCAATCCCTTCTCCTCTATTCTCCTCTCGGGATCTTGGGCACACATGCACATGTGCCCAGCGTGAGTTTTAAGCCACCGGGTCCAGGACGCGAACCGCGGTCGACTACATGGGAGTCCAGCGACATAGCCATTACGCTAACTGCTGGTCCCTCCAATAAATATTTTAAAACTCACATATCTTTTGAACTTGAAATTCTACTTCCAGAAATTTATCGTGTGGATACACTTGTACATGGACATAAATACAGATGTACCTAAATGTTGGTCATATTATTGTTTGTAATATTAAAACACCTCCTTGTTCACCACAAGGGGAATGATTGAACAACCAATAGTGTGTACTAATGAGAACAAATGAGATAGAGGAATCATCGGTACAAAAAGTAGCTTTTAAAACTTAAGTACAAATCACCATCAACTCGATGCTTCCCATTGGAATGATGTTGGCAAGGTTCTAGATCTTTGCCGTCCAATATGGAGGATACGTGCTACGTTTGGCTTTTGGATGCTTAAATGTGACTGTTGTGATGGAAGAACTAAATTTCTAATTTTAATTAATATCAATTTAAATTCAGCCACAGGTAGCTATAGTGTTGGATAACACAGGCTAGAAAATGTTCACATTTGTACACAGGTAAAAAAATATTGTGCATAGTCTGAAAAAAATATAGACAGTGATAGGAGCCATGGTCTACCAAGGAGAACTGGAGTATCAGATGTGTCTGGAGAGAAGAATCATGTGTCCATTTACATCTTTAATATTTGAATTGTTTGCCATGTGCGTAGTGACATGTTCAATATTAAACTAACTGATGAAAGTTCAAAAAAGAAAGGGGAGGAAGTTCTTCCTTAAGCCTTAGAATCTTTCCCATGAAATAGGAAGCACTGGGACCAGCAGTTAGTGTAATGGCTGTGTTGCTGGACTTCCACATAGTCAACCGCAGTTCAAGTCCCAGACCCGGTGGCTTAAACGCACTCCGGGCAAGTGTGTGTGTGTGCCCAAGATCCCGAGAGGAGAATGGAGAAGGGACTGCAGCATGGCCAGCCCCTCAGGGGGGTGATTTCTCACTTTCTGTCTCTCTCTCTTTCTCTGTCTTTCCGGTGAGCACATGCACCCTATAGCAAAAACCTCTCCCCCCCCCCAAAAAAAAAATAGGAAGCACGTCGTCGCCTGTGTGAGAGAAGATCGAACCCCCAGCAGATCAGGCTGCAAGAGAGATTTGGTTGTGAGAGTTAGAGGTTAAGGAAATGGGAGAGCAGTGCTGCCTAACTACAAAGGTAAGACTCCTGAGCTACGGGGAGCATCCTTTCACATTGACAAACAGAGCTTGGAGGGCTGGAAGCCACACAGATGAATATTTGCCAGCAGCCCTAGTATAGAAATAAAATCAATTGGATTATTCCCAATAGACATAATAGAGTAATTGAAGATGGAATGGATTGCATTTAGAGATATGAAAAAGGCAGAATCTGCAGAATCCAGAGACCAGTCTGGTGTGGGGACCGAGTGACAGAGATAAGCTCATGATGGCTCTCAATCCTTGGCTGTGTGACTGAGTTGGTATTGGGGCCATTAGGGAAATAGAGTTTAGAAGAGAAGATCTGGGGGGAGATCATACATTCAGCATTGGCCACACTGATCCAGGTAGAAATTTCTAGAAGCCTCCAGATACTTAGGTCTGGAGTTCATCAGAAAGGATTGGACTAGAGAGATCTATCTGGGAGAAAACCGGAGATGGGTGATGAAGCCAAGAGAACTGTCAGACACCACCCAACGAGGAGGCGTGGCTTAGCGCTTGAGAGCATTAACACCATCCATGGCAAAGCCCAAGAAGAGAGGCAGCAAAGGACCCTGAGGATGAGCTTGGAGGGAGGGACAGGAAGGAGAAGCAAGAGAAGGATGGGGAGGCTGTTTCAAGAAACAGGAAATGGTCTACAAGGTCAAAGGGCACAGAGAGGCCAGGTAAGAGGTGGCACTGAAGAGCCCACTGCACTTGGCAATTAGGAGGCCACTCAGTGACCTGGTGAGAGCAATTTCAGGGAAGCACTGAGAGGAAGCACATGCCTACAGCAGGCTGAAGGGTTAATGGAGGTGAGAGAGTGAGACGATGAGGGCAGGCTCTTTATAGTCTGGACACAGCTACAAAAGGAGGGGAGGGAAGGGGAAGTACTAGAAGGAGACAGAGTGGAGGGTTACTGTTCACGTGTGTTGTTGCTCTCAGATGAGAGACCAGGGCAGGATCGTAGACAGTGGCAAAGGATCTCCAGAGCACCAAGAGACAGCCAGTGAAGCGAGGTCCGTGGGGAGGCAGGGAAAGGTGGGCTCTGTGATGGGGAGGTGGTCAAGGGCTGATCCGGAGACTGACTCTGAGGAGGAGAAAAAGGGGCTCTGACACAGAAACAAGAGGGTGCGGCAGGCAGCGGGAAGCTGGGGGCCATTTTGCTAGGTGATCCCAGTTTCTCAGTTACATAGGAGGTGTGACCACCGGGATGGAAAGGGCAAAGGGTGGTCTTGAGCAGAGTAGGGTGGGGTTGAGTTGAGGAGGGATGACTGGCTTTGCTGAGGGTTCAGAAGAACCTGGGCCGTGAGCAGGTTCACTGGCCTGTTCAGGTGTTCAGGCACACTGGCCTTTGCCATCACACAACAGCCTAGGGACTGCAGTGCTGCCACCAAGTCTAGCAGGAGAAGTGGAGCAGGGGAGAATTATGGCAGAAGGGTGGTGCAGAATCCACTCACTGCTATGCAACTTTGAGCAAGCAGGCAGGGGGCTCCTGGAAGCAGGGGAATGTGTGAGCATAGATGGGACTGGGAGAGGGGTGGTGAGAAGCAGCCAGGAGAGGAGCCAGAGGGTGGCACAGCGGTAAAATGCAATGCTCTGCCAGGCTGACCCTCTGGGCTCACAGCTGGATCCTTTCCTGACTATGCTAGGCATGCGCACCTATCATCTGGGGCTGGCTGAGAAGGGCAGTGGTATCAAGACCCTGTTAAGGTTACTGTCTCTTTCC
>NW_006159929.1:2692511-2704250 GCF_000334495.1 Tupaia belangeri chinensis
TCCTGTCCCTTTCCCTTTCTCTATTTCCCTCACTCATGGAGGAAACAATAAACTTTAAAAAATAAAAAAGAACTGACAGGAAGAGGCTTTGGATGTCGGGTTGAGGAGTTTCCGTTTCTTCTGCAGGCAATGGGAAAAGGTCACTAACATTTCTTTCAAATTATATAGATCATAAACTTAATGTAATTGATTTTTGCTAAACTTTGTACCTTCTTGAAATGTCCTTGAGATATTTACTTTTCCATATTTTCTTTAAAATAAATAAAAAGCAATGGATTTGCATTATTATAATAGTTTTATCTTTTCCTAATTATAAAAGCAAAATACGTTAGACAATTTAGAAAGCACAAATGAGCAAACAGAAGAAAACATTCAGGCATTTGATCTTGGGGGTGGAATTTTGGAGAATGAAGGAGAAGTCGAATGAGTTGACAGAGACCGAGAAAGGAAATGAGAAGACCCATTACGAGTTGCTTTCCTTGGGCCTCAGTTTTCCCATCTGTAGTATTAACAGGTACTACTGCAGCTCGGGAGGTATCCATCCAGCCTGAGAGCTCCGGGGTGCCCAGTGAACCACTTCCTGGGCTGTTACCATGCCATTTCCTCTGCACATGCCCCCAGATCGATAAAGCCAGGGTCACGCAGCATGGCTGTTGGTCCCTGACTTCACCGATGTGAGGCTTGGAGGAGATGAAGTGATGACCTCAGGCTTAGTGCTGTCACCTCTCAGAGTCAGAATCTGTGTCCATGCTTGCTTCTTCCACTCCACCAGGCCAGAGTCCTCTCCCCCATCCTGACCTCCCTCTCTCCCTCCAATTCCTCAGCAGCATGTCCCCACAGCATAGAGAGGCAGTGGAGTGAGATGAGGCCAGTCTGAGGGCCAGCACCATGGTAAGCGGGACCAGCATGGAGAACGAGACGGTCTCTGCACCAGGCTCTCCGCACACTGGCCTCGGTGACAGTGAGTTCGTTACACCCTAGTCTGGCGTGTGTATGTCTGTTGGCTGGAATGGCTGTCTTCCCCACCAGGGTCTCAGGCCTGGGACCAAAAATTACAGGGACTAGCTTAAAGTGTGTGTGCCTGGTGTTAAAAATCAATGTGCCCTATTCAGGAGGCACCCTCAGGAGCAAAATAGAGTGAATTGCTTATTAGCTTCTGTGCACACTGGCAGAAGATAAAGCAGCCAAGAAACTAGTCATAGATGGTGACAAAGCACCTTACCCTGCCCCATGGCAGCCCAGCACCGTTAACCCCCACAGTGCTGGCCGGCCGGTACTCAGCCCTGATCCCCGAGAGCAGCTTTGCAGTGGAGGTTTCCTGGGGCTTCTCCAGAAGGGAAGAACTCAAAACTACAAACGTGAGAGTCCCTGCGTCCTCCGAGGGTGGACATGTTAGCCAGGAGCTCTGCCCAGCCGACTACTGCAGAGTAAACAAGCTGCTGGAGGTGACCTACCTCAGTCCTCCTCCCCTGAGATTGGGGGGGCACCCTGGCTCCCCTGCTCCCCCACAAACAGTTTGTCCTTATTCATAGAACAAAGCTGACGGAATTTTTATTGTATAATCAAAACGCCACTAAGCAGCTGTGTGAACTTCTACGGTGTACTCCCCTCTCTGGGCCCCAAGTGCTCCCCCCAGAGGCGAGTTGTGAGATCTCCCATAGAGACTAAGAGCCCCGTTGCTGCCTCTCCTCTGCAAATGCAGAGTCCGTGGCCACCTGTTTGGGGAGGGCCTTTCTTCCGAATCTGAACTAGATAGGTATCCTCCTTCTACTCCCACCGTCTAGACAAACTTTCCACATGGGAACATCCCAACGTATGTGCAGCGTGAAATCCTCCTCTTGTCCAGAGAGTGCGAATTTCTTTCCCCAGCTTTCAGGACAGGAGAAAGGGATTTAGAAATGGCTGACACTCCCTCTCAGGACTCTGGGTACAAAGCGAATGACGTGAAAACAGGAGCACAGGCCTGAGGGTGTCGAGGAGACTGCAGCTGACCTGCCCAATACCCGGAGACAGTGTGGTGCCGAGAGTCCAGCAGTGGCAGGGCCAGGGACAGCATTCCTGACACACATCCTGCAGGGGGTTTCCAACCATCGAGGGGAGGCAGTGTGGTCCAGTGGGTAAGGCTGTAGCTCTGCAGTTAGCTAGATGCAGCACAGGTCTTAATCTGTGCCACTTCAGAGTGACCACTGGGCAAGTCATTCCCCTCGAGGTATGCTATCCTCTCCTCCCTCCGTACCTGTAACAGGAACTACCTCCTGGGGCTGTAGTGGGGCTCACACAAAATAGTGCAAGTGAAGTCCCTGGCCTGGCACCTGCTGGGGCTCCATAAATGGAGATACGCGAATGATGGAGGAGGAGGCTCTCTGGGGAAGAGTTTCCAAAAGAGGCTCCTGAACCCCAGGCAGATCAGCCAGCTGTGAACCGGCACAGCTGTCCTGCTGCACAGCCGCTGGCAAGGACCCCATCGTGGCGAGTGTCATGCCGCGAACTGGCCTCTACGGGAGAACCGAGCTTTCTCTCCTTAACGCTACTTCAGGTAAATCGCCAAGTGTTTGATCTTGCGAGAAGCTCAGAGATTTGGCGGGCTGATCCCTGCATGCGAGCAGAGGGCAGTGGACACAGGGCCAACCCAGCTGACACTGACTCCCACAGATGGAGCTCAGGGCCGGCTTCTGGTCCCAGGGAGTGCCAAGCTGGGTAAGTAAGCCTGCCAAGAGCCTGCTCCAGCGAGGCGGGTGCCAGCGCCAGGGCCAGATGCTCTGTCCCAGGCCCTCTTCCACCAGCAACGGCATCTGGTGTTCTCCGACACCGGCCCAGCTGCAACCCAGCGGGAGGCTGGTTTTCCAATGCCGACCTTTCTTTCTGCTGCCACCCCCAACCCAGGGGTTTTTTTTTGGGGGGGGGGGGGGGGGGGAGGTCACAGATAGTTGCCTTTTTGCATCCCCTTGGCCCCTGGCCGGCCCCCCCCAACCCCGGGGTTTTTTTTTGGGGGGGGGGGGTTGAGGGAGGTCACAGATAGTTGCCTTTTTGCATCCCCTTGGCCCCTGGCTACAATGTCCACTTTCTGACTATCTGAGTCTGACTGTGATTTAATTGGAAGCTTAAAAAACCCTGATTGTCCGATAATTATAAGGCACAGAAATTACCAGGGCATCAAAGGCTGCTCCCAATTGCTATATTAATTGTCCTTCGTTATCTCTCCATATAAAAGACCACTCGATAGAGACAAAAGCCAGCCAGCTTTTACTCCGCAGCAGCCTGACAAGGGGGGCTGGGGTTGGCTCCCATCCATGTCTTTCCAGATACACATTTTGCTGGTCCTTGCATGGCATGGCCCCCAACGGCCAAGCCCCTGTCCTCACCAAGGCCAAGGCACGGCACCTTCTAGGCTCAGTGTTCCCAACCATTAGCCTGACCAGCCCCGTGCTCATCTCCTGACTCAGTGGGCCCACAAGTTCCTGGAGCGAAGTCCCTGGAGCTCCTTTGTTGTTTAGATGTGCTGTTCTTTGTGTGCTGGTGTGTAAGCTCATGTGTTGGCCGTTACGGGATGAAGAACTCTCCTTTGTGGGAGATGTCCCATGTACCACGGCCACATGGAGTGTTTTACATGTTTCTCTTCATAACAACAGTTTTGCATCTCATCTTTATATCCATTTGCAGAAGGGGTTCAGAAGGGTTAAGTAATTGGCTCAAGGCCACACAGTCAATGAAGCGCTAGAGCCAGTTCCAAACCTCTGGCACCTGAATGGAGCCTTTGTCACCCTGCCGTACTGCTCTCTGAGTACGTGTGCAAGGCATGAGTGTGAGTACGTGAGTGCGTTGGGAGGTTATGAAAGCTAAAGTAAAAATCTAAGCAATCAGTCCAATAGAAAAGAGAACTGAGCACGCGGCATGTAAGATGCCATTGTTGAAGTGTGTCTGTATATTCACTTAGTTTACTCTTGAAGCACCCGGCCATGCCTCAGTTAAACCATCAGTGACCTACTGTTTGAGAGTTTAGTTACCCCAAGCATCTATCGCATGTGGCCCTGCAGTCTTGCAGAGAGTTGTCTGGGGTAGGAATGCCCTGGAGGTCTGCCTCAGGCTCCCTACCATCTGGGATCTCACTCCCAGCCACCAACATGGGGAAGGACTGGGGTCATCTGCCTACACCTACCATCTCCCTGTATTTGAAGTCTCTGTTTCTTCTGGGAAGACCTGGGAAGGCTGTGTCTAGAGATGCCTAAGTTAGTTTCTTTTTTAGAGTCTCTCCATGCTGTGACCCTCCTGCCTTCACTTCCCTGCTTGGATTACAAGCGTGTGCCTCCATATTTAGATAAGGTCTCCTATGCTGCTCAGGCCATCCTCCAGCTTGCCATCCTCCTGCCTCAGCCTCTCAGAGTTGCTGGGATCACAGGTGTGTGTCACCTCCCCTAGCCTTTACGTTAGACCTGGTGTCAAACCTAGGTCTCTTGTGTGGTCCCAGCTTGTAGGATAGAGTCTTAGCAGAGCGCACCACCACTCCTGGACCTAAAGCCATTCATGTTTGAAAGCTATTTCCCAGGATACTCAAAAGTCACCTGCCTGGCCAAGATTTAGACTTAATTAACAGTTGATCATCCTTGGACCCAACTAGGCAATATGTCACTAATTCATCATCTGCCTGTTGTTCTGCTCCCGTGGCTATGTTCATTCATAAAAGGAACCATGTGTGGAGCCCTTTTGTGGCCAGGCCAGATAGTGCACATCTTTGACTTCACCACAGCCTCACAAAAGAGTTCCCAATCCGTGAGTTACGGATGAGGAGACGGTGGCCCAAGAAGTGAACGTGGTTTGCCCCAGATCACACAGCTGTAAATGACAAAGTCAAGGGAGGACTCAGGTTATGGTCTAGTGTGACTCCCTAACACCATCAGATGCTCCATCCGATTATGTGCAAGTCAAGCATGAAGAATGAGAACACCCAGGGGCCAACAGGTGGCATGGTAGTTAAGGTGCTGGACTCCCACATGGCTGACCATGGTTCCACTCCTGGACCTAGCAGCTTGAAACTGTCACACCAGGCATGTGTGTATGCATGCCCGAAATGTCAGAAGTAGAGTGGAGAAGAGATTGTAGCATGGCCATCCCCCCAGGTGTGATCTCTCACACTCCCTCTCACTGTCTCTGTCTCTCTCCAGTGAAGTCATGAACCCTTTGGCAAAAACTTAAAAAGAGAGAGAGAGAAAAGAAAGAAGATCAAGAACATCCGAAGGGAGCAAACACTCCTGGGTGGAGTCAGGCTGAGTGTAGCCACTCTGAACTGTCACCAGGCCATCCCACCAGACCTGACCAGTGCACAGCCTTGGGAGATAAAGCCTTGGGCAGCAGCTTCCTGCAGGTTTTCCAAGTCTGCAGGTAAAACTGCCATTAACAGCAAAGCAGCGCTAACTGATTTCTCCCAAGCCTGGGTGCTTTCTGCCTCCCCAGGTTGGCTCTAAGCCAGTCTTTGAGGCGTAGCCTGTCTTGGTCAGTGGCCAAGGACAATTAGGATGCCTCATAAGTCTCACAATGATGAGTTAAAGGGACAGGCATCCCGGCCTGTGATGGCAAATGGCTTTCTAAGTTGAGGGCGGGGACAATGGCTGTTCCCAGAGAAGGGCGATTCTGACTACTAGGTGACCCATTGCGTCTTTACCCTGGTTTCCTGAAAACAGGAAGAGAAGAGCTGTCCCCATTGCTCTCATTCTTCACAGCACATATTTTGTTAAATACTGTTGTATTTCCTCTCTCCTCATTCATAACTCCAGCCCGTGAAGCAGCTATTGTCTTCATTTTACAGATGAAAAAAACTGAGGCTTAGAGACGACTTGTCCTAGTTGTATCCAATCCCAGTCTCTCCTGTAACCAAAACTTTCACTAGCCACTATATATAGCGCCCTTCCTTGGGGCAACCAGCATGATCTGAATGCACAGACCATGCGCTGTCCCTGCACTGAATTCCCTTCTCTCTCAGAATAAGATCTGAACTTCTCAGCCCGATGCACGAGGTCCTCTGTGATGGGCTTCTGCCAGCCTCTCCTGCCCTATTATCACCTGGCTCACTGGCTCCCACTCCTTTACCATCATCCAGACACACAAGCCCCCCTCCTGATCCTTAAATCTGCCAGGTGCACCTCCTCAGAGAGTGCCCCGGATCCCCAGATCTGGCCCCTACTGCTTACTCCTCTCAGAATGCTCTCCCTCTTCCCAGTCTCAGCTGAAAGGTCATTTCCTCCAGGGAGCTCTCACCCTCACCCAAACTGGTGCTCCGTGTCCTATCACCCTGTTATACTTCCCTCCCAACTTTGCTCCAGTCCCTGTCGCTTGTGAATGAGGTACTCTCCATGAGAGTGAAAGCCAGGGAAAGAAAGTGAGGCTTGCTCATCTCTGTTTGCCCTGAACCTAATGGGAGCTCAATCAACTTTTCTAGAGTGAATGGACAGTGTCTCATGGCCCTCTCCACCCCTGAGGCAGCATGACTCGGAGTCTGGGAATACATGTGCACTATCCAATTTCACAGGGACAAGCAGGGGACTGGGTCTCGGTGTCACTCAGCCCTGATCCAAGCAGTGGACAATGGAGTAGCCTGGGATACTGAGCATGGATGGGGATGAACTGGGATGTCAGGAAGAATCTGCAGCACCATGCTTAGGCATGCCACTCTCTGAGGAGGTGCACCTGGCCGGTAGGACTGGCAGGCCCCGCCCAGCCACACTGGTGTGGCCAGTGGCTCACAGTATGGGTTCTGTTGGCAGCCTTAGTGAGCAACAAAGGCAGCTGTGTCAAAACATACCACGGAGCCACACCCTCTGCACCTCAAAATTACTGAGAAAGGGAAGTTTGCAAGGCTCTGAAATTCCGGAGCTGCAGGGGTGAGAATAGATGTCTGCAAATCGGACCATGCAGCCTCAAGCTTGACCTTGAGGCTCTGGCTGGCCCTGGCAGCGTGCTCCCTGGACACATAGTGGCCGGCATTGCCATTAGGGCACCAGGGCTGAGATGGGAGCTCTGAAGCCAAAAGTGAGCCAAGCCAAGCTGCACAGGGGAGCCGGCTCCAAGCCAAAGTGAGAGCCAGCTGGGGAGTCAGGGTCACGGGCAGGTCTGAACGCCATCAGGAAAGAGCCAAGCAGACAAGGGTAGGCCATGAGTGCAAGCAGTTGGGGCTGTTACCTGAGGACCAGAGCTTCCTCAGAGGGCCTGCTAGGGACCGTGGTCTTACCAGACCTCCAAGGTGAGCATCTCACAGCCGGCTGGGACAGCAGGCACAGGTGGAAGCCTGCGCAGACTTCCTCAGCCCTGTCTGAGCAGGGAATTAAACCGTTCTGTTCTACGAGGGCGTTTCATTGACTTCTGGCAAAACACGATGTCCTGCTTCAAAGGGAAGGCAGCACACAGGCTTAGGAGGCTCTCCGGACATCAAAGGGCTATTAAGAACAGCAGCCTGAAGAGCTAATTGCAAATGCAACCCAGGCAGACAGAGCACATTTGCCCAGGAACATATGGGCTCACACGTCCAGGGAGAGGATGCTGGGGACAAGATGTGCACTGCACCCTGGTGGGCCCAACGTGTTTGCAAAATCATCCAAGACATTGCCTCCAGCCTGGACTGTGCTCTTTCCTCCACCCTTGCTCTCTCTCGCATTCCATCAAGCCAGGAGGCCAGAGGTGAGAGCAAGATCTTGATACCCTGAAAGAGAGGGTCCCTAGGGGTTAGGGAGGTAGCCTGGGTCCAAAAAGATCAGAACATTCCAAAGCCACTGGGACATATGAGTGAACAGTCTTTCATTGATCCCTGGAAGCCCCTCCGGACTCTGAGCTCTGAACCAAGAACAGGAGAGGCAGGTGCCAGTAGGCACCAGGACAGGCCATTCCCCACCTGGGCCTTGGCCTCACACACCCACACGGGCCTGTCAACTCAGCCCCAAATGTTGCAGAAGCCTCTTCCAGCATCAGCATGACGATAAGCCCTGGAACCTGGACCCCATCCAGTCCAAGGCTCCCTGGGGTCAGACCAGGTGAGTGGAAGTGTCTCAGGCACCACCACAGCTGAACAACTCTGCTTTTATCTGGTGTATGAGCATCATGAATTAGATTGTTTTTGAAAAAGAGAAAATTTGGGCTGGCCCCATAGTCTGCAGTTAAAGGAAGCAGATATCACATGGCCCTCCGGTTCAAGTCCTAGCCCTGGCTGAAAAACACAGTGAGCCTGAGCCTGTGTGTGAGCATTCCCAGAATCCCAACAAAATGGAGAAATGAAGGAGAATGGTTTGCAGCATGACTACACCAAATGAAGGTGACAGCTCTCTCTGTCTCTGGCGAGCACATGACCTTCTAGCAAAGAGAGCATGCCATATTGCTAATAAAACAACTAATCTGGATTAACAGCTTTGTCTTACAGGTGAGGAAACTGCCCAGGAGTGACTGCCCAGGAACACACAGTAGGTTGAAGACAGAGCCAAGGCTGGAGGAAGGACCAGCTTCAGCCCCATTAGGTTACCCAGGTTTAGCCAGCTTGAGCTTCCATGCTGGGCATGGCCTGGCCCCTTCAGGCTCCCTAAGCACACATGCTCAGCCCTTGAGGGGTGAGGCCTTCTTCAGTGGGATCTTGTGCCTCAGCCATCCCAGAGGGCACTTCAGTGGTCCCTACCCTTTCCCAGGCTCAGCTGATGAAAAACAAAGACTCCCAGGAGACCAGAGGGAGCCTCTGAGGAGCAGGGGTGAGAAGAACAGGAGAGGACCCCATGTGGATCGAATGTTGACATAGCCATGTCTTCTCAGCCAACAAGCCGATGGAAGGAGAAATCCAGAGGAATGGCACAGGCTTGGAAGTGGCATGGGGCCTGCCTATCCATTGCACAGATGGGAAATCCAGGACTGAGAGGGTGGAAGGCACTGCCCAAGGCTCATGGCAGGGCAGTGGCCTAGTCCTACCCTGGCTTAGGAAGCAGTTCAATGGCTCAGGACACCTGGGATAAAGCCCACATTCGTCCTCGTGGCCAAGTCCCTGCAGTCTGTTTCCAGCCTCCCTCCTCACTCCGGCTCTCAGTCAGCATCCTGGCTTCTCCCTTCACTGTTCTGCTAACAGCAAGAAACTCCCTTGTGTGGTTCTTTTATTAACTCTGATCTCCCATGGCTCAGACCATATGCTTCATGAGGGCAGGAGTTAATAATTGATCCACCCTGGAATCTCAGTACTCAATACGTATTGGATGGATGGATGAGTGGATGGACAGATGGATGGGTAGATGGATGGATGAACGGGTGTTGGATAGAAGGACAGATGATAGACGGATGGGTGAATGGGTGGATGGACAGATGGACGGATGGATGGGTGATGGACAAATGGACAGATGGGTGATGGACAAATGGAAAGATGGATGGATGGACAGATGAGTGGGTAAATGAACATAGCAGCCCTTTTAGACTTCAAAGCCCACCATGCTCTTCCCAACTCCTGAGGCTTTTCACAATTAAACCCAAGTCTCTTTCCCACCATTATCTCCTCTACTCTTGCCACCACCCTGCACACCATGCGGGCTCCAGACAGAGCACCACTAGTCCAGAAGACCCTGCCCTCACATGCCTCACCAGCTTGAGATCAACACACGCTCCCCACCACCGCTCCCTTTTATCTAGCTATCAGCCTCCCAGTGATTCTTCCCTCCTTAAATGTCACCTCTCCTTCGTCCTTGGTGAGCCTTCCACCAGCCCATATTGGTAGAAGGCAGGATAGGTGGTCCCCTCCTCAGTGGACAGCCTGTGAGTACAACTGTGACACTACAGAGGTATACAAGATAGGCGTGTGTTTCTATGTCTACTCCTGCCATGAGAAACTAACTGGGTCCTCCAAGGGAGAGGAAATATGGCGTACCTACTTCTGCATCCCCACACCTAGAATTCAGCAGGTGGAGGGCTCAGGCCCCTTGACTCTTAGTCCAGTGTTCTTTCTACTACACAGAGGTCAACTTCACATCATTCCATTCCTCCAACATCTCCTCCACCTCTCTCTCTCAAGGGCTGCCCCATCTGGCATTTCTGGTTTCCCCCTGGTCTGCCACCCTGTGGACATCCTCACTCCTCCAGGAGGGTCTCATTGGGAAGTCAGGACGCTCAGAGTTGCAGACTGATGTCTTTGTCCTCGGGCCAGTTATTCTTTTTTTTTTTTTGGAGAGGTTTTTGCTAGAGGGCGCGTGCGCTCGCCAGACAGACAGAGAGAAACATAGAGACAGAAAGCAAGAAATCACCCCTCAGAGGAGATGGTCACACCGCAATCCCTTCTCCTCCATTCTCCTCTCAGAATCTTGGGCATGCACGCACACTCACCCGGCGTGAGTGTTAAGCCACCGGTTCCAGGACGCAAACCTTGGTTGACTACGTGGGAATCCAGTGACATAGCCATTACGCTAACTACTGGTTCCCGGGCCAGTTATTCTCAGATCTTCACATACCCAGTGGCCTGCTGGCTCCCACCTAGAGAAGAGTCCTCCCATTGGTGGCCTGCAAGCAAGACCAGCTTATGAAAAATTTTAAAGCACTGGGCTCAGGCAATGCCTTTAAAATCAGTATGTTTTATATGTGCATACAGATTTCCAGGTACTCTTGAAAAATTAAAATAGCGAGCCTTTCAGGAGGCACCTTGTCACAGGGAATCAGCTGGGAGGAACTAGTGTCAGTTGCTCATTTACACAAAGCCCATGCCCTCTGGTTTGCCACAGACCCTGCTGCTCCCTTTCCTGTATCACGCCACTAGTCATAAAACCTTGCATGTCCCCTTTGAGATTCTGACATTTTGACCCAGAGAAATCTTTGGGAGACTTTCTTTGTTTCTAAATCAGTTCACTCCTCCAGCTCATAGTTTCTCTTCTCATTTATCCCCAGGCAACACACACACACACACACACACACACACACACACACACATACACACACACACACGCTGGCTTGGAATCACTCTGAATCATGGCACAGTGAAACTCACCAGCCGAACTGCTAGCCTTGTGGGCAGAAGCATTTCCTTGGGGTCTGGAGAAGAAAAGACCCTCCAGAGAAAGATAGCAAAGACCCAGATGAGGAGACAGGCATGGCAGTGCAGGGCAGGAACACTCCAGTGCAAAGGAGCCAGGATGCAGTGGGACCTAAGATCAGGTGGGTGAGTTTCCTACTCAGCTGAACGTAAATGTCTGGCCAGTCCCCAGGGACTCAGACACCTCCTCTAATGTGAAGGCAATAACTGGGTCCCCACAGTCCTGTACCACCAGGAGCACAGCCATGGTGACAGCTCCCTGTGCACTTGGGATTGTGTGAAAGACCAAACGGAGCATGGCTATCATTGCCTTTCTAGGAAGTGCAGTGTAAAATTTAGCTGCCCCATGGTGAGCTAAGGTTATTATAAGAAAGCCCAGGCTTGGAAGGGCCAGGCAGACTGCCCAAGGTCCCCAGACAGTCAACGCCAAGCTGGGACGGCCTGGACCCAGTGTCTGCCACTCTCCCCAAGAATGGGCAGGCCAACGGTGTGCTCGATAGAAGGCAACACAGCCTCACCTCTGACCTTCTCCATTCAAATATCTCCCCTGTCAGAACCATGGGAAAAACAAACCCATCCATGGCTGCTGCAGCCTCTGACTACCAAGGATGGCGAGGATGAGTCTGAAAAGTGTAAATCCAAGTCTTCAGCTGGTTAAAGCGTGGACCGTAGATCTGAGCGCCACCACTTTCTTTTTCCTTTTTTTTTTTTTTTTT
>NW_006159929.1:2704480-2715397 GCF_000334495.1 Tupaia belangeri chinensis
TGAGAGGTTTTTGCTATAGGGCGCATGTGCTCACCAGAAAGACAGACAGAAAGCGAGAAATCACCCCCCAGGAGAGATGGCCACGCAGCAATCCCTTCTCCTCCATTCTCCTCTCGAGATCTTGGGCACTCAGGCACACGAGCCTGGCGTGAGTTTAAGCCACCGGGTCCGGTACTCGAACTGTTCGGCTACATGGGAGTCCAGCAACATAGCCATTAAGCTAACTACTGGTCCCAAGCACCACCACTTTCTAGAGGAGTGTCCCCAGGCAGGATCTGTAACTCCTCTATCCCTCTGTCCTTCACTCTGTCATGTAGTGATAGTAAGAGGGGAAGCACAGCACACGGGGCCAGCTTCCTCACAGGGCGGCTCTACCTTCCCATTTCCACTCACCCATGACTTGCTGTTCATTTTCCTTGGAAATGCAGAGAGGAGGGGAACCGCGCCCTCTGTCCACTTCCCCACATGGTGAGGGCTTGTGTGCTGGTGTCTCTCCTCAGCTCTAAGAAGCCCAGCTGGCTGTACCAGTGGCCTTACAGCTATGCCCCACCTTGTCACAGGGCCTGGCCCAGGAAGCTGGGCCAGCCTGGCCCTGTTCCCAGGGAAAACCTGGTTGATTCCAAGCAGTGCTCGGTTTTGAATGTGCTCCTGGCCAAATGGGGCGGTGCCCTGGGAATGCCCTGCGGTCACCAAGCTGATCTCTCAGGCATGTGACCTGCCCCCATTTTGTCCCTCAGTCTAGACCCATCCCACCCCACAATACCCTCCAGAGCCCCTGGAGGCGGTTAGTTTGCTTGGAGGAGAGAAAAGATAGTGAGGATTGGAAGTTCGTGTGTTCACAAATGGATGGCAGGCCAAGACTATAGTGATTCTGAGTAACAGAGCTTCCTGCACCTGTGGGGAAACAGGCTCAGAGACGGGTCCGAGGTGGTACAGCAGGTGAGTCGCTGCAAGAATGCTCCTGGGAGGAAATGAAATGACCTGTGCAGATCTTCGAGAAGGAGGACTGAGGAGTGACCACAAGGAGCCTGAAACCTCGGGTTTCCGAATGCAAATGCTGATAAGGGCCAGCCGGGAAACGTAAGTGGGCAAAAAACCAGGGAGGGACAGTGTGTCCAGGTGCATTTACCCCACGCAGAAGGAGATTTCCTGCCTCAGTTCTAGTTCCTTTTTTGATTGAAATAAAATGAACATGCACCTTAGCACACCCATTTAAAGCGTTCAGTTTAATGTAATTTAGCATTCATAAAGAGTTGTGTACCAATCACCACAATCTACTTATGGAACATTTTTGTCATCCCCAAAGGAAACCCCATGCCCATTTATAGTCACTGTGCATCCTCCCATCCACAGCTACCAGCCCTGGGCACCCTAAGCCACTTTCTGTCTCTGTAGATTTGCTACTTGTGGTCATTTCCTATAAATGAAATCTTACGCTATATGGTGAGTGCTTTTCTTTTTGATTTTTTACAATGTTTCCAAGGTTCATCCACATTAAAGCATGTGTCAGAACCCCATTCCTTTTTTATTGCAGTATAATATTCCCTTGCGTGGATGTTCCATATTCTATTCTTCTGTTCATCAGTTGATAGACGTTGGCATTATTTCCACTTATTAGCTGTTGCAAATAGTGCCATTGTGGGTGTTTACCTATAAGATTTTTTAGGGACATATTTTTCTTTCTCTTACTTACATATATAGGAGTGGCATTTCCAGATCATGTAGTAACTCCATGTTGAATAAATTGAGGAAATGCACTAGTTTCCAAAGGAATTTCAGTATTTTACATTTCTCCAGCAGTGCAGGACTCCAGTGCTTGTCAGCACTGTCTGCCTTTTCATTATAACCCTGCTGGTAGGTGTGAAATGCTATGTCATTGTGGTTTTATTTCTCTGCTTATTTCTATTATCGCCAGAGGGCATATGTACTGCCAGAGAGAGACAGAGACAGAGAGAGAAAGAGGGAAAAAACACCCTTTATGGGACATGATAATACCATAATCCCTTCTCCATATTTCCATCCTGTTTGGTTTTGAGGCGTGCACACATGCACCCACACCTGGTTTCTTTTTCAAGAAGCCAGGGCTGGGATTCAAACTGTGGTCAGCCATGTGGGATCCAGCTTCCATAACTACGAGGCAACAGAGCCAGTCTTGTATTTCCTTGATTATTGAAGATGTTGAGCATTTTTTTATGTGTTTATTAGCCGTTTGTATATCTTCTTTGGAGAAATGTTTAATTACATCCTTTAGCCTTTTAAAACTGTGTTGCCTTTTTATTATTGAGTTGTAAAACTCCTTTTATACTCCAAAGACAAGGCCTTTATCAGATATGTGATTTGCAATATCCTTCCCCATTCTGTGTATTGTCTTCATTTTCTTGATGGTAGCATTTGTAGCACAAATGTTTTTAATTTAGGCCAGCTCTATAGTGCAATGGTTAAATGCTGTTTAGAGGGAGACAGATGCCCCATGGCTGACTATGGTTTGAATCCTAGCCTTGGCAGCTTGAAAAGCATGCTGGGCACATGCATGCATACCCAGGATCCTAATAGGACAGAGAAAAAGAGAATTTCAGCATGCTCAGGCCCCACTGAGTGGGTAAAGGGTCTCTCCCTTACATGCAAGCACATGTACTTGTTGGCAAAATAATAATAATAATTAAGTTTTCTTTTTTTTCTTGAGAGGTTTTTGCTTTAGGGTGTGTGCACTTGCCAGAAAGATAGATAGAGACAGAGAGGCAGAAAGTGAGAAATCACCCCCCAGGGAGGATGGCCATGCCACAATCCCTTCTCCTCCATTCTCCTCTCAGGATCTTGGGCACGCACACACACACGCCCAGCGTAAGTTTAAGCCACTGGGTCCAGGACTCTAACCGTGGTCAACTACATAGGAGTCCAGCTACATAGCCATTATGCCAACTGCTGGTCCCAATAATTAAGTTTTTAATTTTGATGAAGATAATTTTTCTTTTGTGCCTTTGGTACCATATCTAAAAAAAATGTTTGCCAAATTTAAACTCATTAAGATTTACACCCATGTTTTCTTTTAAGAGTTTTATAGTTTTTAGCTCTTCTATTTAGGCCATTGATCAATTTTGAGTTAATTTTTATATGTGGCATGAGGTAAGGGCCTAATTTCATTCTTTTGCATGTGGATACCCAATTGCTAAAAAAGACTATTCTTTCCCCATTTTATTACCTGACACCCTTCTTAAAAATTATACCCTGACCATAAATAAGAGGATTTGTTACTGAATTCTCAATTCTGGTCCACTGATCTGTGAACTTCTCTTGTGCCCTTACCATACTGTTTTGATTACAATAGCTTTGTAGTAACTTTTGAAATCTGAACTTGCATTCTCTGACTTTGTTTTCCTTCAAGATTATTTTGCATGTTCTGACTCTCTAGACCAGATAAATTTTAGGATTGGCTTGTCAATTTCCAGTTCTAACCATTTTTCACCACATGAGATGTCAGACTATTTTTTCCTAAACCTTCTGATTTTTCAGGAGAAACCAAAAATGTGGATTTTTTTAATAATATAGATTGTCTTGGTTTGAAAGCACTATTCAGGTCAGACCAAACAGCTTTGTCAGGACAAATCTCAAGTCCACTTGAGGGCCACTCCACACTAATCCAAAATTCAGAGCTTACAGATGAGGAAGCAAGACCCAGAGAGAGGTTAATTCCCAAGGGAGGTAATCCCGCAAGTCAGTAGTGGAGATGGGGCTTGGACCTGTTCCAGGACCTGTGCTTCCTGGCTTCCTTCTTCATAGTTCCTCTGCAAGTGACCTCAGGCAGCATGCACTGCACCCAGGTCAGTGTCCATGAGGTCTTGGACAGGGCCCCTCCCCATCTTTTCTAGCCCAGACATGCTGGGCTCCCAAGAGGCTGGTAGCTCAAAGCTGAGGCCCAAATCCTGGCATTGCCAATGATTCCTGAGTCCGAATCCTATTGTGTGTTTTACCATCTCATGGCTTAGGAAGACAAGCAGGTAGCATGGTGGTTAAGGCACTGGACTCCTTCATGGCCAACTGCAGTTTGAGTACTGGACCTGGTAGCTTAAAGATCAAGCCATGTGCATGTGTATGTGTGCCAAAAATCCCAGAAGAATGGAGGAGAGGGGATTGCAGCCTGGCCATCTCCCCAGAGAGTTCTCTCTCTCTCTCTCTCTCTCTCTCTCTCCCCTCCTCCCCCCCCCCCCCCGCCTCTCTTCTCTCTCTCTCTCTCTCTCTCTCTCTCTTCTCTCTCCAGCAAGTGCATGAACCCTGTGGAAAAAGCCTGGAAGGGAAAAGAAAAAAGAAAGAAGGAAAGAAGAGAAAAAGATAAGATCTCTTCTCTAACTTCTCCACCCTGCAGCCCCAGGACAGGGGGCTCTGTATGCAAGAAGAATGAGTTGCCCTCCTTCATTCTGCCATATAGTCTTTGGGCTTCCATAGAAAGAAAGAAAAAAAACAAAACAAAACCATCAGTAGTAAGAGGAAACTCGTAGCCTTGAAGCAGATAGAGTCAGAGGAAGAAATCTGTCAAACTGAGAGCTCAGCAGTCCTGTGGGCTGGAGACCCCAGCTTGGGGGACCGCTTGCTGCAGCCCTGCTCCTGCAATTAAGATGATAGCATCGAGACCGCAGTAATCCTCGGGGTCATAAACTGTGTCAATAGGCGCCTCTTTGGCCAGGGGAATCCAGCAGGCAGCTGGTCATAATTTTTCTGAAGCTGCTTCTTTCTTTTCTTTTTTTTTTTTTTTTTTTTTTTTTAAGGACAGCGATGCCAGCTCTAATTTTACTGCAAGGTGGCAGATTTTCATTTCATACTCCCTGTAAAGATTGATTCACTGGAGTGTAAAAAAAGAAAAAAAGAAGAAACACACACACCCACCACCTTGAGGCGTTCTACATTCTCCCTTCCTGATCTGTTCTGAGAAATCAAATTTACAGCGTAGTGATTTTCAGGGATTTTTCTTTAAATAGATATTTTTGCTTTTTAAGTCACTGGTGTTGGGATTCATAGAATCCTAAAAAGGAATGGCAAGAAGAGTTCTTGAAGCTTCTTGGCCTAACCCCACACCCACTCCATGACTTTAGAGTTGATGGCAAAATAGGCCAGAGGACAAGGGACTTTTCTGGTCTCCCACCATTTATGGCTGGGCTGGGCTGAGCTGCAAAGTTTTCATGTGTACCAAGCACAGGGAACCTGCACACCCCAGACACCATCTACCCCAGAGCGTCTCATTTAGGATGTGGGACTGAGACCCACATGGGAGCAATGCCAGCTCTCTGTAACAGGGGTCAGTAGATGCCTCATCCACAGATTGCCCTGCATCATAGTGGGGAAGGGAGTTGGGGTGCACAAGGAGGGCTGACCAATTTGGGGTGGTCAGGAGGAGCAACACAAGAGGAAGATGAACCAGACCAGCCCAAGTACTCTCCTTTTCTATTCTCTCTTGTCCCTCCCCAGATGCCCCTACAGGGACAGGCTGAGGCCCAAATCCTGGCATTGCCAATGATTCCTGAGTCCGAATCCTATTGTGTGTTTTACCATCTCATGGCTTAGGAAGACAAGCAGGTAGCATGGTGGTTAAGGCACTGGACTCCTTCATGGCCAACTGCAGTTTGAGTACTGGACCTGGTAGCTTAAAGATCAAGCCATGTGCATGTGTATGTGTGCCAAAAATCCCAGAAGAATGGAGGAGAGGGGATTGCAGCCTGGCCATCTCCCCAGAGAGTTCTCTCTCTCTCTCTCTCTCTCTCTCTCTCCCCTCTCCCCCACCTGTCTCTTCTCTCTCTCTCTCTCTCTCTTCTCTCTCCAGCAAGTGCATGAACCCTGTGGAAAAAGCCTGGAAGGGAAAAGAAAAAAGAAAGAAGGAAAGAAGAGAAAAAGATAAGATCTCTTCTCTAACTTCTCCACCCTGCAGCCCCAGGACAGGGGGCTCTGTATGCAAGAAGAATGAGTTGCCCTCCTTCATTCTGCCATATAGTCTTTGGGCTTCCATAGAAAGAAAGAAAAAAAACAAAACAAAACCATCAGTAGTAAGAGGAAACTCGTAGCCTTGAAGCAGATAGAGTCAGAGGAAGAAATCTGTCAAACTGAGAGCTCGACAGTCCTGTGGGCTGGAGACCCCAGCTTGGGGGACCGCTTGCTGCAGCCCTGCTCCTGCAATTAAGATGATAGCATCGAGACCGCAGTAATCCTCGGGGTCATAAACTGTGTCAATAGGCGCCTCTTTGGCCAGGGGAATCCAGCAGGCAGCTGGTCATAATTTTTCTGAAGCTGCTTTTCTTTCTTTCCTTTTTTTTTTTTTTTTTAAGGACAGCGATGCCAGCTCTAATTTTACTGCAAGGTGGCAGATTTTCATTTCATACTCCCTGTAAAGATTGATTCACTGGAGTGTAAAAAAAGAAAAAAAGAAGAAACACACACACCCACCACCTTGAGGCGTTCTACATTCTCCCTTCCTGATCTGTTCTGAGAAATCAAATTTACAGCGTAGTGATTTTCAGGGATTTTTCTTTAAATAGATATTTTTGCTTTTTAAGTCACTGGTGTTGGGATTCATAGAATCCTAAAAAGGAATGGCAAGAAGAGTTCTTGAAGCTTCTTGGCCTAACCCCACACCCACTCCATGACTTTAGAGTTGATGGCAAAATAGGCCAGAGGACAAGGGACTTTTCTGGTCTCCCACCATTTATGGCTGGGCTGGGCTGAGCTGCAAAGTTTTCATGTGTACCAAGCACAGGGAACCTGCACACCCCAGACACCATCTACCCCAGAGCGTCTCATTTAGGATGTGGGACTGAGACCCACATGGGAGCAATGCCAGCTCTCTGTAACAGGGGTCAGTAGATGCCTCATCCACAGATTGCCCTGCATCATAGTGGGGAAGGGAGTTGGGGTGCACAAGGAGGGCTGACCAATTTGGGGTGGTCAGGAGGAGCAACACAAGAGGAAGATGAACCAGACCAGCCCAAGTACTCTCCTTTTCTATTCTCTCTTGTCCCTCCCCAGATGCCCCTACAGGGACAGACCCGACTACCTGTTCCACAGCGGATGTATCAGCCTCCACAGAGGCAGGTGGCACGCAGTCCACTCCAAGGAAGCCCTCTATGAGGACACATGGAAGCAGGTGGCTTTGGAACAGAAAAAGAAGTCAAGAGGACCCAAAGATTTCCTGAAAGGTATAATCACACTTCTGTCCCCCACCTTTACTCTAGAGAAGGCAGAAAAATACAAGCTCTGTGGCCACAAAGTAGGGCACAATTCCTTAGGCATTAACCTCCGAAGCTCCCAAACTCTGCAAAACATGATTCATGGTGACCTAGAAGGAAGTCCCTTGTGGAGTGTCAGGGGATTCTGTTTTCTACCCCTAGCTACTAACATCTCTCATTAGATTCATACATGGGCTCATAGGTCTATTCTGATCTAATCAGATGGATACTAAAGTGAGTGAAGGGAGCAGAGCTTCAGGATTCCAAACAGGGTTTCAACAAGTATGCATCAGGTGCCTACTGTGTGCAAGGCCCCTCTGTACACTGGCATTGTGAAAACTCTTTTCTCTGGGGACAATGAGAACCTGCAGTAGGGCCCCTGAGACAAGGCCAGCTCTGAGTGCTATAGAGTCCAAGGGATTATAGGGCCAGAGTGACCTGATGGGAGCTCAAGGGTTCTCTACAGCTTCCTGGCCTCTCATGTGGAGGCCAATGGGAGTAGGGGAAGGGCAGTGAGGTTAGGGCCAGTGGACTGTTTGCAGTGTGCTGGCGACAGCACCTCTGCCCATGAGCATCCCGTTAACCCAGTGTGACAATGGAGCCATTCCAGGTGCTAGCTGTTGAGAGAACCTTGGAGCTGGAGCCAGCTGAGCTGCAACCTGAGGGGTGAGAAGTAGGTGGAGAGGAGCTGCCCTTGCCACCATCCACTGCCCTCACTTTGAAGACAGGCCAGAAAGCAGGACCCACATAGAAGCGATGTGCAGCCGGTGGTCACATGAAGGCCTGTGACCCCACGGCACAAGGGCATAAAGCTGACTGTGATGGCCAGTCCTGTGCATGGCTAGGACTTCCAAAAGCTTGTCTTGACTCCATCGGTGCCAGGCCCCCCTCTCCAGCTCACCAGTCAATCCTGAACACCACACTCAGCCCAAGCCTTCAGCTTAATGTGCCTCATTCAGGAAGCTGAGGCCCAAATCTAGTAAACTGTGTAAACTCTAGTACTCAATTCTTCCTCAACTCAGGTAGCCACAACACATTTGGCATGAATCTTTCCCATGCCTAGGGAAAGTGTTTAGGGGGTCTTGTAAAAGCAAGGGGTCCCTGCCCCATCTCTGGGATTCATCGCTCCTTTTCCTTAAGCCTCTGCATTGAACTTTCCCCATCCTCCAGCTCACAGTGTGAGGCGGTGCAGTCTCCCTGCCCAAAGTGGGAGCCCCGTGATGTATTTATCCCATAATAAGCTGTAGGGTAGACCCTGAGCCAGGTGCTGGGAATGCCCAGTGAAGAGGACACCAGCTCTGACCTCAGGAACTTCCTGTCTAGTAAGGAACGGAGACCAGTCAACAAACAGTGACAACCCAGAGGCCATGCCCTGTGAAGGCAAACCGTGGGCCTGTGGAGCAGTCACATGGCAAAGGCACCCGATCTGCCTCAGGGGCATCCAGAAGGGCTCCCAGAGGAAGAGACCTATATGCTAAACCTAAGAGATGAGCAGGAACTAGCCTGGTGAAGAGAAGGAGGAAGCTGGTTTGCAAACAGGCAGCACCTATAGCTTGAATTGCCTATTTTGCACCAGACAGCTGGATGCTTGGCTAACAGAACAAATACAGCTCCCTGGTAGAGCTTGAAGCTTGGAGTTTGGTACTAAAGCTGATATGATGTGAATAATTACAACAGCATTGACTTGTAACTGTGCTGGAGGCAAGGGACAGCTGGAGAACACAGAATAAGAGTCATGGGCTGGGCTGCAGTTGGAAACAGAAGTCCCTGAGAAGGTGAATTTAGGCTGAATATTCAGGGGAGAGGAGTGGTCCACCAAAGGAGATGCAGAGGGATGAATAGACTTGTAGAACCTACACAAATGCTCTGGCGTGGTGGGAAATTTAGCATTTTCATAACCCAGAAAAAAAATGAGTAAGACAGAGTGTCTGGGACATAGAGCAATGCATTCCATCATTATCATGGGGAACGCTATGCAGATTAAAGTTCTCAGGTTATCGGAATTCTTCCCCATCAGTCATCATAGGCAATGGCAGAACATTCTCCCCATTTTATGGATGTGGAAATTGAGGTTCATTGAAGAGAAACCAGATGCCCAAGGTCATGCAGACAGGCAATATATATATATGGATATAAATCCAGACCCATGCAATCCCAAGAAACCTCTTTCTTCTCCCCTAGCCCCAGCATGGTCTCAGGGCCACTGCAGCTCTGCTCCAAGCCCAGGCCTGCAGCCTCCAGATGCTGTCCATCTGGGAGGTGTTCTGGCCCCTCACCCCCTCAGCTGCACCCAGGAGCATGCTCACTGTGCCTTGAATGTAAATACTAAATTGCTCATAAAGTTTTTCATCTCAACAGATCCCAGCTGTGACCTGGAGGGGAGAGGGCTGAAGAAAGGAGGTTGTTAAAATGTAGGATTTGGAAATGGCCATCTCCTTCAATAACAAAAGCGTGTTTTCACTACAGGCATCTCAAGGGCCTCTCGTCTCCTCGGTCACCCGCCAGAGTGCGTGTTGCTTGTCAAGTGATTCTGTCTTAATCGGCAATTCAGTTGGCCCAAATTACATTATGAATGTAAATTTCCATCTGTGAATCAGTACATCTTGGACATCACTCTCTCGTCTGCACTGCTACCCTGTCCTCCAGCTCGTAAGTCCCCTTTGCGAGCTGAGGAAGAGACCCTTGGAGACCAAGAGGGAGAACCGAGGACTGGGCATTGAGTACCACAGAGTCAGACCATACGCAGGTGTAGAGTGGGGGTTAAATCAGGTCAAGTTGGGTTTCAACCATCACTTTCCAAAGAGAGTAAATAGGACAGCACTTGCAGTGAAGCCAGTAGCCCCTGCCTAAAAGCACAGGCAGAATCTGATGATAGCTAACAATGATCACTTATTAGGGAAGCAGCTGGGTATAGCAGGTAAGAGCATAGGCCCTGGAGTCAGACTACTTGAGTTCAAATCCCAGTTCTGCATCTTTTCTGCTATGTGACCTCAGGCAGGTTACCTAACCTCTCTCGGCCACACTTTTCTTTTTTGGAAAACAGAGACAAAATGGCATCTTCCATACAGGGTAATCATGAGGGTTGAATGAGTTTGATTAGAATAGTGCCCAGCTTGATGTAAGGATTCTTTGTCATCAGCATCACTGCTATCATTATTTGGCTGCACAGGATGTCGGAGTCTTTACACTTCTGAGGGATCATAGCAAATCCACTCAACTTGGAGTGGTGCAAGCTATAAATGATCTTCATTCTCCTCCCCACCTGAGAGAGACCAGGGTCAGGCAAGGGAGGTGCTTCCCTTGACCAAGATATTTAATTAAGCACCAGAAATCTCAGCAAGCAAAGTAAATATTTTTAATGCAAGATTTTCCAAAATCAAAATTCATGCAAAAAACCTATGATACCAAAATTTAAACCTACTCGGTGGGCATGGTTTTCACCCTGAGCTGAATGAAATCTTGACAGGTCCCTTACGTTTTTCTTCTGACTCTTCTCTAATAAAAAGTCATCTGGTCAATTGAGTAACCAAAAAGAGTCTTATCTCACTAATTAGAATGTCCAGTCCACTTAGGAGCACACTCTTCTCTCGTTTCCAGCCTGTCCTTTCCCCCAGTTTGAGACGTGCTAGCCTTGAGTAAGAGGAGCAGGAGCTCCCCTCTCCTGACTTCTGTCACCCTCCTTCAGTGAGATTCTAACCCCTCAGGATGAAGC
>NW_006159929.1:2715428-2726625 GCF_000334495.1 Tupaia belangeri chinensis
GAAAGAGAGGTCAAGGACAGGATGTAAGACCTTTTCCAGCAAGGCAGCTGGGACCTGGCCTGGTCCACTCTGGAGCTGCTGGGTAGACTCTGACTCTCCTGTGGGGCTGTCTTGGTGAAGTGACCGTCATCTCAGTGCTAGCTGGTCACTTCCAGATACTTGCTCAGATCCTGGGCATCCAGAGATCCCCTGAGGCCACACTGCCCCTCGGAGCCTGTGCCCTCAGAGAGTGAGTACTGCAGCCATCCCCTGAAACACAGACCCTTGTCTGCACACTTGGTAGCAAGAGAAGGCAGCTTACCCTCCGTGCATCCTCGTCATCCCCTCAGCTCAGACCTTTCTAGTCACAGTTGCTCTGCTTCAGACCTGCCACTGTGTCTATCAAATTTCAGGGCACATTTGTCAAGCCCTCCTTGATCTGGGCGAGAGATAAGGAGGAGGGCATACATCCCAGTATCACACCTCATCTCCAAAGAAACCCTTTCTGTAGCCTCTTCCTTTGCAGAGGTCAGTGCTGAGCAAAAGGTCATGAATCCAGCTGTCGTTCACCTTCCTTAAAGCCCAGCCTGATTGGTCTAATATTTCCTTTGGAATAGAAGGTTCCTTAGTGCTCCGGTTTGAATGCACCTCTTGAAAATTCAAATGATGTCAATGCAATAGTATTAAGGAGTGGGGCCTTTAAGATGTGAGTGGTCCATGAAGACGCCTTCCTGTATGTGGGAAAAGAGGCTTCACACAGCATTAGGCCTCTTGCCCTCTCACCTTCTACCACATTGAGGACACAGCATCCTCCCTTCTGGAGAATGTAGCCTCACCAGACAACCAAACCTGCTGGTACCTTGATCTCGGACTTCCCAGCCACCCTGAACTGTGAGAAACTTGTTTCTGTTCTCTGTAAGTCACCCAGTCTCAGGTGTCCCGTTATTGCAAGCCAAATGAACAAGACTCTCAGTCATACTTGGTTGGTTCTCAGCTTTGGACTGCTCAGCCAAAACTGAGACAGAGTCCCACCTGCATTTTCACAAGCCCTCGCCACACCCCTGCAGAACAAGTCTTACTATGCCCATTCATAGACATGGCACATGAAGACCCCAGTAGCAAATTCCCACCATCAGCTAGTGGCAGTTCTAAGATATAGACCCTCAACATGGCCTCCCACCCTCCCCACCAGGGGAACACATTGGTGGCCATCTACCAAGGACACTACCAAGGACAATGCAGTGACTGTGCATGGGGATTGGCAATCTTCAGAAATGACTTGATCAAGTCACATGTCTTTAGTAAGTATCTACTTATTCCAACAGGTGGTAGAAATTTGACCCCTGACCTTAGAGTGTGTAGAGGTCAGAAGATGGGTTTGACCACATGCAGAGCATGATGGGAAAGCAGAGAAGCCCCACCTCGACTCAGTCCTTGAGGAAGGATCAGAGTAGCTCAACACACCCAGTGAGTGCTCTCCAAGACCAGGGCAGAGCCTCATTTAGCAGTTAGAATGGACTGCGACAGGGGCATCCTCTGTCCCCATGACGAGACACAGGTCCCTCCTTAACCAAGTGCACTGGCCACACAATCAGGCTTAGAACCACAGTAGCACCATGTGAACTTCGGCCTGCATCCTGACTTTTCTGAGCCACTGAGTCTCAACTTACACATATTGTAGAATAAGTATGACAGGAGTACCTCAATCACAGGACAGTGCCGGAGGAAAAAGAGAATGCAAGCCTGGGCCAAGGGCAGTCTCTGCAGTGCAGAAGCACTCTAATGCTAGCAAGGCAGGGCCTCCCACCTGGCATCGGGCAAGGCACACCCAGTGTCTCACATGTGCTTTCCACGGAGAAGAGGGAAGTTGTCCCACTTCAGGCTTTCACTCGGCAAACCTGCCTGATATAAGGCCTGGGGCCTAGCAGGTGCTCAGTAAGCATCGGGCCTCAAAGTCTAACTGAATGAAAACAGGGTGAACAGAACTGGTCCAAGAGAGGCTGGTTAGAAAGGGAGTAAAGGTGGGGCCAGCAGGTGGTTGCAGTGCTGACTCTCACATGGCTGACTGCAATTCGAGTCCCGGATCTGGTGACTTGAAAATCACTCCAGGCACATGTGCATGCATGCCCAAAATCCTGAGAAGAGAATGGAGAAAAGAATGCAGCATGACCATCACCTCTGGGAGGAGATTTTTACTTTCCTTCTGTCTCTCTGGTGAGCCCACTCGCTCTATGACAAAATTTTAAAAAGGAGCGGGGATGGGGGGAGGAGGAGATCTTCCCAGAAGAGGTGTTTTTCAAGCCTGACCTTGGAAAGTGAATTAAGTTGACAGGAAGATAAGACAGGGTGGAGAAGCAGCAACCTCCTAGAATGGGGGCTCAGCAAGCTCCCCAGAAGTCCCACCTGAGGCTCACTGGCTGGCTACTAGGTCAGGAAGAGTTTTTCCAGCCATGTCAAACCAGAGGGATTGACTCCCCTTCTGTCTGCCTGCCCCATTGCACAGTGCACTCCCCAAGGGCAGTACCACTGCCATCCTGGTCACCAGGGGGCCCCAGCAACAGCCTAGTGTTCCTCAGGGAAGATGCTCAGTGAGTGAGCCTCACTGCTCTCAGGTCTCCGAACACGGAGCTGCAGCTGGGTGCAGGCACTCCCTGGGGCTCTAACCAGGGACTTGGTCTAACATAATAACACTATCGAGTACCTCCATGTGGCAGACACTTCTGCAGGTGCTGCAAATGTAAGGAATCTTCAAAAAAGTTCATGGAAAATGTGATTTATGAAAAAACTACATGTGATTTTTAGTTCCTTTTTTTTGCATTAAAATAAATGTGTACTTTGATTTCATTTGTCCACAAACCTTTTAAAATTTCTTCAAACAGGAAGGGCAGCACCCTGCCACATGGTACCAAGAGTTGCCAGCAAGCTAATTGCAACGACTCTGGGGGCCTGACCTGTCCTCTCAATATCCCCCGCAGTGGGCAGGGGCACCCCAGGCTTGGTGGGGGCTGGTGGGGGCACCAGAAGTGGACCAAATCAACATGGAGTTCCTTTTATGGTGGCTACGGGAGCTGGATCCCACATGACCAATGGCACTGTTAGAATCCCAGCCCCAGCAATGTGAAAAACATGCCAGGAGCATGTGCATGTGTGCCCCAAATCCCAACAGAATGGAGAAATGGAGCGGGGATTGCTGTGTGACCACACCTCTTCTTCTATGTCTCCTCTGACACGCATGCGCAAAATAGAGTTCCTTTCAACCCCAAGACACTGCAAATCCTCAGCCGCTGGACACATGAGAATTAGAGGGTTCACCACAACCAAGGCCTAGAGTTCCCCAGCTCTAAGGAGATGCGAAGCCCTGGGAACGCCACCTTGGCAAACATCCACCCAGAGAAGGGGTGAGCCATGGCCAAGGGCTCGTCAAGCGCTGGGCTCCAAGGGTTAGTGTGTCCCCCACGTGGGCCCCACAACCGGAGCCCAGCAGCAGAGACAGAGGAGACCAGGGTCCTGGGACCAGAACGTGTTTCATTGAGCTCCTTTCACGTTCCCAATCGTATTTCCTGCTTTGTTAAAGCTGTGGCTTTCTCAGTACATCTGGAGCCGAATGCATGTTGGGTGAAGGCGGCCTTCGGGCTTTCTGCTGGGGAAGTAGGAGGGGGGGGGGGACTTACGCTGCTGCAGCCCCTCCCTTGGACGGATGCTGCTGCAAGGCTCTGCCTCAGGGCCAGGCAGTGCCTTAGAGAGCGGGAAAGAGGAGAAAAAAAGAGGAGGAGAGAGTTTGGGCTGGAGCAGAGCAGAGCAGAGGTTGCTTCTTAGGAAGTGGTCCCCCCCCCAGAGCCCTAGTCCCCTCCAAGCCCTCTCTGCGAGTCTTGCTTGTTTTATTTCACCTTCCTGCCTGGCTGACATCTGCGCTCATGAGCGCTGGTCCTGCTAATGCCGTGAGAGGTTCTCAACACAGGGTGGGACCCTTTCTGGCCCGGGCAGGTGGAGGCCTGGCATTTCGTGCTTCGGATCACCCTACACGTGGCCCACAGACGTGTGGGAGAGACGAGAAGTGTCCTTCCAAGCCGAAAGCCCCCTCACCAGGTGCGCAGTCCAATTCCAGTTTCCTTCTCTTATTTGTTCATCTGAAAAGTCCTCCCAGATCTCCTCCTTATTAACAACCTGCACACCATGCTGTGCTTAAAGTTCAGAGCGCCATAGGATACGGAGCCATAATTAATCTCAGTCCCTGAGTTCTAGAACATTTAGAGCAATTATAATTTACTGTCGGGAAACCAATTTGGGGAAGCGGCAGTGTTCGCGCCCCTGATCAGGGCACCACCAAATGCCACTTCCCGTCCACGTGCTGCCTGCGGGAGAGCAAGACCTTTAGTCCCTGCACCTCCGGGAGGTGTCAGAGGGGGCTAGGCAGCAGGAGAAAGGAGAGGGTGCTCGTGGGCCTGGGGCCTGCAGAACATGGCCAGGCATGGCTTCTGGGCTGGTTTGGTGACCCTGCCTCAGGCATCTCTTAACTTTCAACCCAGTCCAATTTCACAACCACCCTCCATGGCCCTTCCCCATTCCAGGCACCGTCCGGCTTCAGCAGATGGGGAAGCATGCCTCCTGTCCTCTGCCTTCGTCCTTTTTCCTGCCACTGTCCTAGCCTCCCTGGCAACAAACTTCCAGCTCCCTGGAAAGAAATCCCCTTTATTCTCTTTGTTTCCTTTCTGCACAAGGTCCGATTGTCGTATCATTGAAATGAGTCTGAGATGACCGGGCCTGAGGGACTCCCCGGCACATTTCCGATTATCATTCAGGGACAAGAGTGAGAGGCCCAACTCAAACACCAGTGCCCATAGCCACACACGGGAGGAGCTCACACCACGGGGTGCAGCTGAGTGTTCCTGGAGCTGCCTGCCCACCACCCGTGCTGTCCATGAGCCAGAAGCCACGCCCCCTTTATCTACCAGCCCCAGGACTTCACATGAGACCCTACACAGCGTGGGCAGGTTACGTGTCTGCCGAGATGGTTAACTTAAAAGACACTTGTACACTCAGTCTATGCACAAATAAAATAGCCACAGGAAAGCGGGTCGCTCATTCATTCATTCATTCACTCACTCAGCCAACATGACAGGAACCAGGACTGTGCCACGCCTGGGTGACACTAAATGAATACGTCTTTGTTTCTTTTTCTTTCTTTCTTTCTTTTTTTTTTTTTTTGAGAGGTTTTTGCTATAGGGTGTGTGCGCTTGCCAGACAGAGAGACAGAGAGACAGAAAGCGAGAAATCACCCGCCCCCATGGGTGGGGGGGATGGCCATGCCACAATCCCTTCTCCTCATTCTCCTCTCGGGATCTTGGGCACGTACGCACATGTGCCCGGCATGAGTTTTAAGCCACCAGGTCTGGGACTTGAAGAGCAGTCCACTACATGGGAGTCCAGCAACATAGCCATTACGCTAACTGCTGGTCCCCGTCTTTGTTTCTGATCCCAGTTTCCAAATACTCCCTCTTCAGTAGGATTAGCGCTCCACCAGAGGCCCATGCGGGGTACTCTGGGAGGCCCCTGTCTGGTGTTAGGAAAACATCTGGAGAGGCGGCATGGAGCAAGGCCTGGATAACTCTGCGCCCATCCCCGGCACTGCACTCCAAGGTGTTCTACCTGCTTATGTGCTTGTGTCCCGCTAGAGAAGGGGCCCCTGCTTAGCCACCTGAGCCCTCACCCCCCAGAACAGTGGGATAATACACTTGTCGCATGTACATTGGATATAGTGAATGAGCATTTTCTACGTAAAGAAGATGGAGAAGGACACAGCAGGTGGAAAGGCCAGCCTGGAGAGGTGGCAGGCTGCAGGCCTGAGCACCCAAACGCAGAGATGGAAGGAAATGCGCAGCGTGCCAGGAGTGCAGAGAGGCATACCCACATACACCGGCTCCCAGGGCTCACAGTGGGACTCACAGACTCAGCTACCTTCGGGAGCAAGCAAACAACACCAATTAGGGAAGGAGGCAGGAGGGAGGCCACGGAAGCGGCGGGGTCCACAGAGAACTGCGAAGTGCATGTCTTACCAACAGCACTGCAACGCGAAGTGGAGAAACTGCTGCGTGTCTCACAGAATACTTACGCCCTCAGGTCCCTGAGCTGCGGCCCTTCTCACCCCTGCTTGGTCCTGCACTGAGGGCTGTGTGATACTGTGGGGAAAGCTCTGCTTTGAGTTTCTGGAGAACCAAAAGCAAAGGTCAGCCCTGCCACGCCCCTGTGAGGAGAGCTCAGCCGAGCCTCTCCCTCGTTGAGCCTCTCCCTCTCTGCCCTCGGCTTGCTCATCCATTCGCTGCCAACCCTGACCGCCTGCCAGGTTGATCGGGTGCTGCATGTTCTGTAGGTGCTAAGGCTCAGAGATGCAGAGGGTTTTTGTTCGGGGGAGGAAGCTACCATGAAAGAGGTGGCTGCAGCTGTGGCCCTCTGGAGATCTGGAACACCTCGCCCCAGGGTTCTGCCAGAGCAGGGCAAGTCCACGCGAAGATCTGGATAGGCGAGGGGGCTTTGTCCAGGTGGAGGTGCAGAGAATGGCTGACGTGGTCCTGGAGGACATTCTGGGAGACCCGAGGCTGCTCAGAAAGGAAGGGAGCATGGGGGGCACTCCCAATCACTGGGTACCCTAAGACTTCCCTGAAACCTGACTACCTAGGACATGGCCAAAGAGGGAACTGCGTCTGAAACAAGGCTGGACAGAGGGTAGGCGGGGGAGGACTGCAGGTCTGGGTCAAAGAGCTGGTTGGAATTCTCAGCAACCTCAGGGTTACTCGCGGCCAGACACAGTCACAGCAGCTCTGTGCACCCTCCCTGCACCCTCCCTGCACCAGCAGGGTTTGGGTGAAGGGCCTACACTTTCCCATCCAGATGCCTGCCTGGTCTGCATCAGGGCTTTGGAGAGCGCACAGCACAGCCCTGGCACCTGTGGGCACTGGTAAAGTGGACACCATTAGGAAGAGCTTCCCCTGCCCCTAAGAACCAACGCTCCTGGGAGGTGTCTGCTGAGAGGGCCGGGGCAGCTGCATTTCCCAGGCCTTTCATTTCTTGTGTTTGTGTACAGGAAAGAGATTGCAAGGAACAGGACATCTGTCTTAGGAGTCATTGGCTTGCCATCTTCCCTCCTTCGTCCAGCAGAAACTCAGAGAAGGAACCCCCAAGGGGGAATGGAGGCACCGGCACGCGGAGGTAAAGAAAGTAGGCTCCAGAGTAAGACGTGTGAGTCTGAGTCCGAGCTCCGGTGTTTATCCGTGAGGGACTTGGGCCAGCCCTTTTCTTTTTTCCTTTTATTTGCCAGAGTTCACATGTGCTCACGGAGAGAGATGGGAGTCAGGGGTGGGGGCAAGAGCACTCCCCCCGGGGGATGGTCATGCCACCGTCCTTTCTCCATCTCTCCCTCTTTTCAGAACATGTGCCAGGCACTGTTTTCAAGCTGCCAAGTCCTGGACTCAAACTGTGCGGCTGGTCATGTGGGATTCAGCCACCACAGTAGCCCTGCCATCCCTTCAGTTTCCAATACAAAACGGGAAGACATGAAAGGAATACAATCTAGCAGATTCTTCGGGAGAAAGACTACTAACCACTGTACATACATCAGATTGTTTAGCCCTCATAACAACCCTATGAAATACAGACTGTTAGAAAGGCTCCATTTTACAGATATGAAAACTGAGGCACAGAGAGGTCAACTGGCTCATACAAAGTAACACAGCAAGTAAATGCTGGAGCAGTGATTGAAACCTAGCTACAGGTAGCTCAGACACCGTGTTCATCTTTTCTTAATTTTTAGGAAATCACAAACATGATTCAAAACCTCCTTTTCGACATTATTCTGCATCTACTACCATCCTCGTCTCTTAATAGCTGTTGTTAGGCCGGCAGGTGGCATGGTGGTTCAAGGTGCTGGACTCCCACATGGCTGACCGTGGTTCAAGATTTGGACCTGGCAACTTGCTCGCTCGCTCTCTCTCTCTCTCTCTCTCTCTCGTTCTCTTGCTCTGGCCCTCTCTGGTCAGATTTTTAAAAATAAATAAGTAAGTAAATAAAGTTAATTAAAATAATTTTTTAAATTGCTGTTGTTCCACATATCTTGTTTTCATTTCCAGAGTTTCTTTAGGTATACTGAAGTAAATTGAGTACGAATTCTTTTCCTCTCCTTTTTTATATAAATTTAGATAGATGTACTTTTTTTCATTTTTAAAATAATGTTAGTCTCATACAGAGGTTACGAAAATAGCCCAGAGGTCCTCGCACATGCTGGGAATTGCCCCAGTGATGACAACTTAATCATAGTACAATCACCATAACCAGGAAATTGAAGTCCGATGAACTATAGACCTCATTTCAATTTTACCAGGTTTTACTTGCAATATTGTTGGGGTCTTGGTGATATAAAGTTTTGTCACACATACAGATTCGTATAAGCATCTCAAGCAGGATTCAGAGCTGTCCCATCACCGCAGGAAAATCCCACGTGCTCTGCAGTGTTACCCTTCTCCTGGCCCTAATCCCGGCCACCACTGGCCGGTTCTCCACCACCATGACTTTCTGACTTCAGGGACAGTTTACACATGCAACTGGACTTCTGAGACTGGCTTTGTTCACTCGGCATGATGCCCTCAAGATCAGCCAGTCTGTTGTAAGTACCAGTAGTTTGTTCCCTTTTATTGCTGAATACACTCCTGCTTCATTGTATGCATGTCGCGGTTTGTCACTTATTAAACGACCTTTAGGTTTCCATTTTGAGGCTATTAAAAATAAAGCTGTTGGGGGAACCAGCAGTTAGCGTAATGGCTATGTCGCTGGACTCCCACATAGTCGACCGCGGTTCGTGTCCTGAACCCGGTGGCTTAAAACTCACGCTGGGCGCGTGTGCATGCGTGCCCAAGATCCTGAGAGGAGAATGGAGGAGAAGGGATTGCGGCATGACCATCCCCCCTGGGGGGTGATTTCTCGCTTTCTGTCTCTCTGTCTCTCTCTGTCTGTCTGGGGAGCGCACGCGCCCTATAGCAAAAACCTCTCCAAAAAAAAAGAAAAAGAAACCCAACTTGAACCAGCTTAAATTGAAAGGAGGGAAGTGATTGGGTCATGCGTTACTGAAACTGGACATCCAAACTACAGGAAGGACAGGCTCAAGAGACTTGGACCGGGGGCCCCAAAAGGCAACTAGGCGTCTCTCCACCTTCCTTGTCTCTGCTCTCTCTTCACGGGCTATTCTTCCTCCACGATGACCATCCCTCTCCCAGGGCAGCAGGCATGTCCACCAACCGCTCCTGGACCTGAGAGTACATCATACAGTTCTATACACTATACAGTTCTATACACTGCCTTTCTTTGTCAGCTCTAAGTTTAAGGTGTCAGAGGAGGGATCTGCCCCCATCTGGAGGGTCAGGTATCCTAGTGCGACCCTGTCCATCTTAGATCTGTAAGGCAGATCTAAGATAACTGTGTGTTGAGAGGAGGGATTAGAGAAGGAACCCAAAGAAGCAAGGACTTTTTCTCTCTTGACCGTAGACCACATCAGATTCATTCCCACACCTTCCAGCACAAATAACCACACTCAGCACACATTAGATGCTACATGTATACAGCTGGTCCTGCATAAGACATGTGTCAATCAATCAAGCATTTTAGTAAATTGCCTCTTATTTCTTCACATGCTGGGGGAACCCGCCATTTCAAATAACCCCATTAAATTCCTCTGTGAAGAAGGCTTTCTTTACCTAAATGCTCACAGCAGGATTTGCTTAAAGTGGGGCAAGCCTGTAGTCTCAGTTCCTGGGGGAAACCTTTGATTTTCCTGACAACCCACTGAGATAGGCAAGGATGCTAGGAGGGCAAACGGTTAATGGCTGTGAAAGCTTTCGGTGGCCTGTAAGTGGTACCGAAATGGGGGCCCTCACGGTGACTATTATGATTATCCTTATTTCATCTCTTCTTTGAAGAGTTTTACACTGTAATTTTGGACGTGGAATTGGAGACACCTCTCCAACAGTTCAACCTCATATGACTCCTACAAGGTTCAGTCCTGGTCTTAGAGCATCATTTCTCAAAGACCTCTTGCTTCTTTCTATTAAATTCCATGAAAAGGTTACCACAGCCAGAGACTGGGAATAAAAGGAAGCACCACAGCAGGAGCTGCCTGGAAACGTGCAAACATCTCTAAACCACCCTATCCCCAAACAGCCCTTTTAACCCAAACCTAGTGATCCGAACTTACAGTCTTCCTAGAGCACCTGATGCTATGCCATGCCTTGGCTGGATGTCGGATTCCTGGAAGCTTACAGTCTAGGAGAGGCAGAGCATCTGGCAAACTGCAGTCCTCAGAACTGGAGGGAAATGCAAAGATCCCAAGGACAAGGGACTAGGAGAGGCTGTGGAAAGGACCCCAGGTCTGACCTTGACAGAGAGGTGATGAGCATTTGAATGATGACCCTTGGCAACCTCAAACCATCCCCAGCTGTCCCTCGATTCCTAGGGCCCTTGCAGCTGTACAAGGGTCCTCAGAGTTTTTCTACCAAAGTCTTCTCTTCCATATATTTTTTCCTTCTCTTTCTCCAGATTCCCTTCCCGTATTTCCCAGTTCCTTTCCCTCCCATCTCCATCCCTACCACTACCCCATGTTCAGTCTTCTGCAGAAATCCACTACCCTCCCTTCCTGCACTGGCTCTTAGAGCCTTTGTCATAAATCAGTCTCTCTGGGGGCTCAATCATTTTTATTGCTCTCGGTGAACATCCTGTCATTCCTCTCCATGTTTCAGATATTGGCAAGTTGGAACTCACGGCATTTTTCCCGGACACATCTCATTAGGGACCTGCCGATTACTTTCTGTCTTTGTTACTATGAGGCCTCTTGCCCAATTATCTTGACCCCATCATGACTTTTGGCAAAAACCCCAAAAAAGCAGTTAGGGTCGAATCCACATTATTAACTGGGAGTCTCTTAGGACCTCACTACTCCTGTCCTTCCTTCTTCCTCATCCTCATTGCCAACAGGTCTCCCAGAGCCCAAAAACCATGGCTGAAGGAAAAGCGGTACTGTTGGTCATTCTGAGCCCCCCTCCTCAGCAAGAGGCTACAGAGATCTGTTACATGGAAGTAAATCGTGCATTGAAGTCAAAGAGTTTTGCAATACTTATGGGGTATAAAAATGTTGGTGAGTGGGCAACATGATCAAAAGAAAAGAAAATACAACGGAAAGAGT
>NW_006159929.1:2726707-2728831 GCF_000334495.1 Tupaia belangeri chinensis
AAAGAGTGGATAAAATATGACTATACTTAATAAATACAGGCAACTTGAATTCCATGTACTTGATGGAACATCTACAGGTCATTAGGAACGTGAAGGTGTGTAGACAAAACAAGGAATAGCTGCCAACTGTCTCCGTTCTTACCATCTCAGCACTGACGTGAGCCTAGGCTCCCTTGGAAGCAGAAATTCCAATAGGAGCAGGACTATGCAGCCTCCCCTACTATTTCCCCCACTTGTGACAGACTATCAGATGAGAGAACTCTACATAAATGCACTTATTAGAGTCTGGATGCAGACCAACAGATGGTCTAATTAGTTCTACCTTGGGAAAAGGTCCAGAAAATTTGGGAAAGGTTTGTGCTATAGACAAAAGAGGCCAGAGGGGAAGCACTTGAGAACTCAGTTGAGCTGAGATGGGGTCTCTGCACTCCAGAGGCCATGGTTTCTGCCACCTACTTGGACTGAAAGCAGCACAGATTGTAAATGCTGTGATCCCAGGTCCTGCTCATCCTACAGATTGACGTTGCTACCCGGAAGAACTATGGTCTAGTATTGGCCAGTTGAGTGGCAGAGCTGGCTGCTTTACCTACCTCCTTATTACCTAAGAGGGGCGAATCCTCCATGGGGGCAGAGTGGAGTAGAACTGAGGGTAAATATGGATGTACACTTCACTTCCTCCTTCAAATCATTGTTATGGAGACTGTATTCTCTTCCAGAAACTGTTCTCATGCCAGGGATTCCACAGCAAACAAAAATGGGGAAAAACAAAAACAAAACAAACAAACAAACACCACTGCCTTCATGTTGTTTCTATTCTAGTTCCCAGAATAGTTTATACAAATCAGATGACCCTTGGGCCAGCAGGTGGCACAGTGATTGAGGTGCTGGACTCCTACATGGCCTGCCTGGGTTCCAGTTCTGGACTTGGCAACTTGTGTTTTCACTTTCCCTCTCTCTTTCTCTCTCTCCCTCTCTCTGGTGAGTGCATGTACCCCATAGCAAATTTTAAAAATATAATAATAAGTAAAATTAAATAGATAATTCTTTAAAAAAAAAAAAAAAAAAACAGATGACCCCAAGGGTAAAAGGAAAAGCTCTTTCCTACCTGGGTTCCAGTTCTGGACTTGGCAACTTGTGTTTTCACTTTCCCTCTCTCTTTCTCTCTCTCCCTCTCTCTGGTGAGTGCATGTACCCCATAGCAAATTTTAAAAATATAATAATAAGTAAAATTAAATAGATAATTCTTTAAAAAAAAAAAAAAAAAAACAGATGACCCCAAGGGTAAAAGGAAAAGCTCTTTCTTCTTTAAACCTGCTTTCCTGCTCGTGCATGCCCAATCTCAGAATCACTGATCAATTAAACACCGAAGTCTTAGCATGTAGTTCAGAGGAAACGGTAAATATGTTTCAGTTAAAGTGAGGGCATTGTTAGGGTAAACTCACTCATACTGTATAGTCATGAAAGAGTGAAATAGTTAGCATGGCAACCATGCAAATGCTATTCAGGAAAAAAAAAAAAAGGTGGGGGGAGGGGATGAGCCAGATGAAGAACCCATTCTGAAAATGAAAATCCAAATAATCGAAAATGTCCCCATTGTAATGAAAGGTAATTATTTTTTTAAAAAAGGTAAATTTATCAAAATTAGAGCCTAAAGAATGTATAATAAAGCAATAAAACAACTTCTATTACCTGCCAAGATGAAGGCATTTAAACCAGATTTATCCTCATAACTAATAAGAAAACATTCTCAAAGACAAAATACATGAAACAACAGTTTTCCAAACTATGGGCAGGTGACAATGCATAATGATTTCTAAAGGATGAGAAACAGATGAGATGAGCCTTACAGTTGCCAAGCACACTGCCTGGAGAGAGTGTCCAGCCTACATTCAGAACACGTGGATGCTCTCACAGACCTGAAATAGTTCCTGTCCCCACAGTCAGAAATGCAAGGCCTTAAATAGAGTCATTAAAAGGATTTTGCTCCATTAGTGGGGCAAAATTAGCGTAAGATGAAATGTTGCTCTGGCCATGCCTAACAAAGCTTAAACACAAGATAGGAAATTATTACGTTTCTAAGAGATTTAATTGCATCCCAGAACGAGGCTCAACAATGTGCAGCAG
>NW_006159929.1:2729147-2751110 GCF_000334495.1 Tupaia belangeri chinensis
GAATAGAAAATGATCTAGCACACAATAAGATAAAATTCAAATTGCCTGACAACTAATCAAAAATGATCAGAGAAGCAGGAGAAGATAATCCATAATAAAAGAGAAAATGTGATCAATCGAAACTGATAGGAAAGATACAGATAATAGAATTAGTATGCAAATGCATTAAAGAAGTAATTATAACCACATTCTGTGTTCAGGAAACTGAAATCAAGAGATATGAAGAAAGGTGGTATCAAAAAAAGACCAAAACCAGATTTCTAGACACAAAAACTACAATGTCTAAGATGAAAAGTACATTAGATGAGATTACAGCAGATAAATCATCACAGGAGAAAACAAAGCTTCCTGCACTTTAAAACATATCCCTAGACACTGTCCAAATTTAAACATGAATAAATAAATGAAAATAAATAAATTATGACTAAGCCAGGAGACAAATACAAACAATCCAATAGATGTATAAGTGGAGTTTGATAAGGAAATAGAAGAAAAGCACTTGAAGAATAGTGTCCAAAACATATATATTTGATAAAAATTATACACAGGAAGATCTAAGAGGCTCAACAAACCCCAAGCACAGAAAGCATGGAGAAACACATGCCAAACACATGATAATGAAATGGCTTACAGCCAGTGATAAAGAGAAATTCTAAACGTAGCTAGACAGAAGATACAGAGAGAAATAAAGATAACAATACATTTCTTGTCAGAAACAATGTAAGCCCGAAGAGATGGAGCAACATCGTTAAAGTATGAAAGAAAAGAGCTGCCAATTTATAATCAAAAGCAAAGTTATCCCTCAAAAAATGAAGACAAAATTGATTACTTTTTTAGAAGAACAAAATCTAAAAGAATTTATCACAACTGAACTTATCCTAAGAACTGGGAAAGAAAAACATTCAGGGGGAGGGAAAATAAGATTATCAAGAAATTGAAATTGGCACAAAGAAATAAATGATAATACAAGAGAAAACATAAAACTCTTTTTCTTATGTAAAATATTTAAAAGACAAAACAAAACTACTCACAATGTATTGCAGGGGTTGTAACATATAGAGAAGTAAAATGTATAGTTATCATACCTCTGAAGCTTGCAGAAAAGACAGGAAGTATATCGTTACAAGGTTCTTACATCACAAGTGAAGGTATACAATGATAAGCTCCTACAAACCCTAAAAGCAAGAATAAAACAAGGCTAAAATAACAAAATTAAGAAGTATAGTTAACAAGACAACAAAAAGGTGAAATAAAATCATAAAAATAATTGATTCAAAAGAAAGTAGATGAAGAAATTTTGAGAAAAGCAATAGGAGGACCCACTCATCGGAGGTTAAGGTTGTTATCTAAGTACATTAGTTAAGACAGTATGGTACCGGCAGAGAGACAGACACATAGGTCAGGAGAATAGAATAAAGAACCCAGAAACACAAACACACACACACACACACACAAATATGTCCAATTAATTTTTTTTTACTAAACTGAATTGCAAAAGCAACTCAGTAGAGGAGGATTAGCCTTTTCAATAAATGCTGCTGGAACAATTGAACATACATAGTCAAGAAGACCATGAATACACTTAAAAAAAAAAAAAACTGGATCCAAATCTCACATCTTGTATAACAATTGACTAAAAATGGCCCAAGGATTTAAGTGTAAAATGCAAAACTGTAAAACTTTAAAGGAAAACACAGGAGGAAAGCTTCAGGATTAAACATTCTTAGATTTAACACTACAAGCATGATTTACACAAGAAAAACATTGAATGTTGGGCTTTACCAAAATCTTTAAACTTTTTATCTGTGAAAAACACTGTAAAGAGAATGAAAACACAAATTACAGACTGGGAAGAAATATTTGCAAGTCACATACAAAATAAAGGATTTGTATCTAGAATACATAAAGAACTCCCAAAACCCAACATTTGAAAAAAACTTCATTTAAAAAATGAACCAAAACACATAATCAGACATTTCATTGAAGAGAATAAATACATGGTTAATAGACTCATGAAAAAATGTTCAACATCATTAGTCATTAGGGAAATATAAATTAAAACCATGAGATACCACTACACGCCTATTAGAGTGACTGCAATAAAAAATTTCATGATAATGCCAAGTGCTAGTCAGAATGTAGAGAAAATAAATCACTCATATATTGCTGATGGAAATGTAAAAGGATACAGCCACTCCAGAAAATAGTAGTTTCTTTTAAAACTACTTGTGAACTTATCTCATACAACGCAGGAATTACTTCCACGAACAATATTATCCCAAAGAAATGAGAACTTACTATCGCACAATGATCAGTACACAAATGTTCACAGTGGCTTTAATTATAATAACCAAAAACTGAACAATTCAAATGTCCTTCATTCAGTGAATGGTTAACAAACTGTGGTACATTCATACCATGGAATATTACTCAGCAATACATACATAGGCACACACATAATTTTTAAAAAATTTAAAAGTATAGTCTGTTGATCACGCATTTGGATAAACATCAGAAAAATTAGTGATTTATTTCAAAAAAAAAAAAGCTGGGACCATCCAGTGACCTGGTGGTTAAGGCACCTAGATCCTACGTGGCCCACCACGCAGTCTGTGTTCCAGACCTGATGACTTGAGACACATACCAAATGTCTGCCCAAAATTCTGAAAGGAGAGAGAAATGGAGGAGAAGGGATTGCAGTGTGACCATTCCCCATGGGTGGCGCTTTCTCCTCTCCCCCTCTCTGTCTTTCTGTCTTTCTCTGGCGAGCTTCAGCAAAAGACAAAACTAACTAAAAGAACAGCCTCAGGGAATGTGCACTATACAATTTCATTTATGCACCATTCAAAGAGTGGTATGACTTTAGACAGAATGGCGAGCAGATGAGGGGTCGCCGGAGGTTAAGAGCAGAGGGAAGGGGCAGCTGTGAGTCCAGAGGAATACTACTAGAGAGCCTGTGGCCATGGTAGAGTTCTATACTTCAGCTGTGGTGGTTACATGGACCTACACACATAGTAAAAGTGCACAGAGCTATACACACACATACGTAAAATGGCAATTTTTGTATAAAGTCCGTGGATTATATCAATGAGAATTTCCTGGCTGTGATGATATCCTATTGTTAGTCAAAATATCTAGATAGAGGAAGACTGTGAGAAGGGTGGATAGGAATTCTTAGGATGTTTCTTAGCAACATCCTGTAATTTTATAATTATTTCAAAATTTAAAATAATTTAAAGAAAGAAAAAAAAGGAGAGAAAGAAACAAGATGAGTAGAAAATAAATAGCAACAGTATGTGCAAATTGTCTAAACAGATTGTCAGACTCAATGAGGAAAAGCAAGTACCAACTGCATGTTACCTACAGGAAATTCTCTTTACATATAAAGACAGAAATATGGGGACCAGCAGGTGGTGTGGTGGTTGAGGCTCTGGACACTTCAAGATGGTTGACCATGGTTCAAGTCCTGGAACTGGTGGATTGCTTTCTCATTCTTGCTCTCTCCTTCTCTCTCTCTCTCTCATCGAATTAAAATGAATGAATGAATAAATAAAATTAAATAAATAATTCTTTTAAAAAAATAAATAAAGACAGAAATATGGGTCTAACGCTGTGGAGCACAGATAGCATCACCACTAAGGAGGGTGGAAGCCATAGAGAGGCACAGGTTCAGTTCCCAGGCCAACCTGAACATGTTGGGCATGGTTGGATACACCCGGGGTCCTAGCCAATTGTGAGGTGGAGACAGAGGATCATAACATAGCAAGACCTTGTTGAAATGCCTCTCTTTCTCCCTTTTCCTTCCTCTCTCTTCCTTTCCTTCTTTCTTCCCTCTCCCTTTCCGTCATCCTCTTTTCTCCCTCCCTCATAAATAAAAAAAGAAAAAACAATTAGGAATGAAATAGATTAAATTTTAAAAACCAGAAAAATATATATTATACAAGCATTAATCATAAGAAAGTTGAAGTGACTACACAAATATCAGTCAAAACAGATTCCAGAACAAAAACGCCACCAGAGATAAAGGAAGTCATGTCACAATGACAACAGGGTTGGTTCTTCAAGAGGACATAAAAATCCTAAACACTTACATACATAATAACTAAGCTTCAAAATACATGAAGCACAGACTGACAGAACTTCAAAGAGAAGTAACAAGTCTGAAATTATAATTAGAAATTTTAATACTGGCTTTCAATTAAAAGAACAAGTAAACAAACACTAATAAGGAGAGAGAAGCCATTGAAAATATGGGGGAAATCTCCAAACAGTTGATGAAAAATGCATATTACAAAAAAAAAGCCTATGCATGGATTTCAAAACTTTTTGACATTAAAATAAAGTAACACTTTTATTTGACTTTTCCACAACCTTTTTGAAGTTCGTGTGTGTGTGTAGACAGAGAGAATAATAATTCCATTTTTTTAAGAGAGATTTTTGCTATAGGGCATAGGCACTCTACAGAGAGACAGACAGAAAGACAGAAAGACAGAAAGTGAGAGATCACCCTCCAGGGAGGATGGCCGTACTGCAATCTTTTCTCTTCCATTCTCCTCTCAGGATCTTGGACACGCATGCACATACACCTGGTGTGAGTTTGAGGTCACCAGGTCTAGGAATTGAACCCCAGTCAACTATGTGGGAGTGTGGCGACATAACCATTATGCCACCTGCTGGTTCCAGAATACTTCCATTTCTATAAAGCTGCATTCTATAAGTAACATAAATTAGGCCAATCATTGCCCGGGGGCAGGGCCAATGACAGGGAGGCACAGAAATTACCAAGCGAGACAAGGAGGCTTTAGGGGGTACCACCTAAGTTCATTACCTGATCATGCTGTTGGTTTCATGGTGTATTCATAAATCAAAGCTTATCAGATTGTCACTTTAACTGTGTACAGCTTACTCTATGTCAGTTATATCTCTATGAAGCTATTTTGAAAAAGCGATAGAACAATGTGAAGAGAGTTGCAGAGCCCACTGAACAGAACTAGAGCCAACATAACATTAGAGCACCAATAAATAAATCATAAAAAATTAAGAACAGAATAAATACAGATAAAAACAATTAATTCCTGGTATCAAATAAAGCATTGAGGGTGGGCTGCCAAGTTATACAATACCAGGGAGCCCCATTCACCCTCTCTTCCTGAGTCATGAATAGAGCCTGCTGGGGTTACGAGCTCATAGCGCACACATGCGCAGTGCAGCACCTCTGCTTGAGAGTATCACAGGGAAAGGGAAGAAAATACAAGGTCAAAGTAAGATAGAAACATTTTAAGGGATTTGGAAGACAAGGTTGACTTTATCTTAGAATCACTGATACATTCAGATTAGGAAGCATAATAAATGGAAGAGAAGAAAAGTAAGAAATTAAATTCTCTGAGAAAGTGGCCCAGCCATGGCGGTGCAAAGGGAGGGTGTTGCTGGACAGTGGCTGAGGCTACATGGGAAGCCCAATCTAAAAACAGGCCGGACGTGGAGTGTGTGTGCACTTGTGGTCCAGCTAACTGGGAGGATTATGACACGGCAAGACCCTGATCAAAATATGTTTCCTCTCTCTCTTCTCTCTCCCTCTTTTTGTTTTGTTTTTGTTTTTGTTTTTTTTGTTTTGTTTTGTTTTTGAGAGCTTTTTGCTATAGGGCATGTGCACTCCCCGGAAAGACAGAGAGAGACAGGGAGACAGGAAGCAAGAAATCACCTCCCACAGGGGATGGCCACCCTGCAATCCCTTCTCCTCCATTCTCCTCTTGAAATCTTGAACACGCATGCACACATGCCCAGCGTGAGTTTAAGCACGGGGTCCAGAATTTGAACAGCAGTCAACTACATGGGAGTCCAGCGACGTAACCATTATACCATCTGCTGGTCCCCCTTTCCTCTTTTCTCTCTCTCTCTCTCAAAAAAAAACAAAAAATCCCTGAGAAGAGAAATAATGGAATTTTCTGACTAAAAAGCACACTGTTCTTGGGGCTTAGGGTGGGAAGGCAGAGAACTGATATTAAAAAGATCAACATTGGAACATAATGTGGCAATTTTATTGAACTTTAAGCAAAAAAAAAGACTTCTTCATGAGTCAAGGTAGAAAAGGAAGCCTGCAATAAACCAGCCTGGTCTCAGAATCTTTGCTACCAGCTTAATTTCAGAGGAATGGAGGCATATATTCAAAAGTCTGATTGATAGAAAAGGTAAGCCAATATTATTATATCCAGCCAAAAATCATTTAGGAATATAGGCCACTGGAAGACATCTCCAAATATGAATGAATAGAAGGGATTATAGTACTCATGATCCCGTGTTGAAAAGCTATTCGATGATGAAATCCAGCTGGTAGTGATAGAAATCCAGTGGCAGACTGGCCTTGCAATATCTGTTTGCTCCTTCTTCAGTTATTTAAGAACCCTGGTCACATTGTTACCCATGAGATTACCTTCCCCAGCCTCCCTTGCAGCTAGTTATAGTCAAATCATGAAGTTTTAGTTAATGGTATAAGCAAAGATGGGGGACGCAACTTCCAGGAAGTCTAATTAAAGAGGAGGAGGACATCCATCGTCAGCCTTCATGCCTCCTGCTGCCTAGCAAGCAGATGTGACAGCTGGAGTTCTAGCATTAGCCACCTTCCACCTTAAGGACAGAGGGAGGCTAAGCTCTAATGATGAGACACATCAGCTAGGAGCTGGACCTCCTGATGGATTTGCAGCTCTTCCAAACCTTTCCTAGACTGTCAGCTCCAGAACTATGCTATATGAAAAAGAAAGAAACTGATTTTGCTTAAGCCACCATTTCGTTATTTTCACTGCTGTTATATGCAGGAGAACCAGATTCTAGCCAATGCATCACCAACTAAAAGATATATCAAAATGAAGAGCTAGGTTTGGCAAAGCGGTGAGTGAAATACTGGTTTTATATAGGGTCCATTAAGTTTCTCCCTAAGATCAGCCCAGTCAGTGTTATACAGATAACACCACTGTCTGGGAGGCTGGAAGCCACAGGGGAGGGCCAATCTGAACACACTGACCATGGTGCCTGTGCTTGTAACCCTAGCTAGTTAGGAGGCTGGGGCAGGAGAATCCCCACTTGGTAAGACTCTGTTAAAAATACTCTCTAGTTCTCATAAAGGAAGAAAAAGAAATCCCTAGGACTTAAAAAACTGATATAATTATGCCTACAGAAAAGATAAAGATGCTATACAATTTATGGGGCTGGATGGTGGCACCGTGGTAAAATACACTTCATGAGGCTAATCTATATGGGAAGGTCCAGGTTCACGTTTAGAGACCTCTGAATACACCAGGCACAAGTGCGTCCACAATCCAGAGCTGGCTGAGGCTGGGAGCGGATTGTGGAGTGGAGACACTGTCAGGAGTACCTCTTTCTCTTCCAGTGGTTCTTACTCGTAGAATAAACTTTGAAATCTTTTTAAAAGATGTTATACAACTGAAAATACACAAAGAGCATAACTAATCACATTAGGCATCAGAAGAGGGAGGTAGGGATGAGTCCAAGAGTGTGGATCTCCTGGTCTCTCCGAACAGGAAGTCAATCAATATGTCAATCAAAATTTTTTAAAATGTCATTTAAAACTGACTTTGACCTCTTACTATCTTCTACAATCCCTTAGAATTTGCCAGAAAATAATATCTCCTTGCGCTGAGGAAATATTTATCTAAATTAGGCGATTCTTTTTGTTTCACTTTAGTTTCTTTTTCTTCTTTGAAACTAAAGAAAATGAAATCTTCTACTTCTTATTAACAAGTAACTTGTGTTGTTTGACTCCACCTTTTTTATTCCTGGCTACACAGATTTCCATCATGATATCTGCATGTGTTCATTTCTGGGCATTGTTTCATGGAGATTACTTACCTTTTTCTTAGTAGTTTCCCTAATTCCCTAATTCCCTAAATTCTTGTGTTTTTTTTTTTAATTTTTTTTTTAATGGCTGAATAGTATTCGAGTATATGTGCCACAGTTTTTCTTTTTTTGGAGAGGTTTTTGCTATAGAGCACGTGCACTCACCAGACAGACAGAGAGAGACAGAGAGACAGAAAGCGAGAAATCACCCCCCCCCAAGGGGGGATGGCCATGCCGCAATCCCTTCTCCTCCATTCTCCTTTTGGGATCTTGGGCACGCAAGCACACATGCCTGGCGTGAGTTTAAGCCACTGGGTCCGGAACTCGAACCGCGGTTGACTACGTGGGAGTCCAGCGACAGCCATTACGCTAACTGCTGGTCCCTTCCTAAATTCTTTATAATAAACATACATTGCCCTTTTAAAGCATCAGTGAGCTTGTAATGTACACAGCTGTACTCAACTAATAACTACTCAGGCATCTCTCTAAGGCATTGATTAATAATCTACACATGGATACACTTTAATCTATTTACACATTTTCTTATAACATGAATGTTCCTTTTTTTAAAGCATCTTGACTCACCTTCTTACATCACGGTTTCTTGACATAAGATTTCCAAAATCTAGATGTGGAAAATGAACTCCTGCTTACAATAATGCACACATATGCCTAAGTTTCTAAAAATGAGGTTTCTAATTAAAGTAATGTGTACCTTTTAAACCTTAATAATAAAGAGATCGGGCCCTAATGCCACCTCGAGCCACTTCTGTATAGTACGTCTGCTGTCCTTCTCCAGTACTGGGTACCAACTACGATTTTCGCTTTCCCCAATTTGGTGTAAAAAATGGTGTTTTGTGCTTATTTTAATTTTTATTTCCTGATTTTTTGTCAGGGCAGCTCCCCCCCCCACCCCAAGTTATTGGTTATTTGAAGCTTTCCTTTGTCCATTCATCTTTTGAGTTATTTGTCTTTTTCATATCAATTTGTAAAAAGCTCCTTTTAGATAAGGGTTATCAAATTTTTGTAATATGTTATAAATCTTTGCTTCCAACATTCATCATATGTCTTTTGACTTTGTTTATGGTATCTGTGTCCAGACATAAATGCTTAATTTTTATGTGGCATATTTCACTTTTACCGTAACAGCAGGGTGGTTTTTTTAAAAATGCTCAAAGCATAATTAAAAAAAAAAATTCTGTTGCACCGCATTTCCCCACCCCCAGCCTCCCTGATGGACCCCTACCTGGCACTGGAGCAGTAGGCTGTCCCCTCCTCCCTAGGACATTGGCTGTTCCACAAGGGCAGACTGCTCATAGCTACTGTCTCAGGCACGGTCACGTCAGCGCTCATCCCCAAGCTTTGCCTCGGCTGTTCCCTGCTACTGGCCAAAGTCCATTTTCATCTAAGACTCTCTCCTCTGAGAGAACTCTCTTCACTGAAAACTGCCTTCTGGGGAACCAGCAGTTAGCGTAATGGCTATGTCACTGGATTCCCACGTAGTCAACCAAGGTTTGCGTCCCGGACCCGGTGGCTTAAAACTCACACCGGGCGTGTGTGCGTGCGTGCCCAAGATTCTGAGAAGAAAATAGAGGAGAAAGGATTGTGGCGTGATCATCCCCCCTGGGGGGTGATTTCTCGCTTTCTGTCTCTATGTCTCTGTCTGTCTGGCGAGCGCACGCGCCCTATAATAAAAATCTTTAAAAAAAAAAAAAAAAAACTGCCTACTGCACACTGGGCTAGAGGGCTGTCCTCTGGGATCCCATCATGCCCTGAGCCATGGCGTCCAGCCAGTGTTCACCAGGATGGAACCTGATGCCTATCCACCAGCCACTATGCTGATTGGCCAGGGCCTGCCCTTACCTGCTGTTACATATTTTTAAACTTGTTTCTACTAGCCTTATAGGATTATCCTTTAATAACCCATGTTTCATCATTGTCCTAGACTACCAGCTTTCTGAAGGCAGAGTTCTGTCTTCTTCTGTGAGTCCCTGACTGCTGTACAGTGAAATTAATAGATGAATGAATAGAAGACAGTCCCCACCCCCAGAGGTTTGTCAACTCAAAGAGTATCTATAGACCTGGTGAAGGACAGAGGCCAGGACAAGGTGACATCTAAAAATTAGTACACCTGGTACCTAAAACGGCCTTACTTTACCCACCCTGAACCTCCATTTCCAAACATTCCATCACAGAAAGAAGTAAGACAAAAACCACAAAAGAAAACACACATAGATCGATGCCTCTCTTCTTTGTAGAATCATGTATGAAAAGTGTCTTCAAAAAGCTTATGGAAAAATCTTTATTATGTAGAAACTGTACATGAATTTCAAAAACTTTTTGTGCCCAAAGCAGCTCATACTTTAATTCCATCTCCACTAACTTTTTGAAGTCTCATTGTAGGTTGTCAGCTATCTTTTGTTTTCAAATCACTCTCAAATCCATCACATCTTTGGAGTCCCTGAAGACCACTGTGAGACAATAGCATAACCATTTCACAGGAGAGAAGACTAAGCCCCAGAGAGGCCAGATTAGTCACTTGACCTCTGAGATCTGACAACATAAACCACAAAAGGCCTGGGATCTGAAAATGACTTCAAGGTAGCTTCTTGCCCAGCACACTACCTTCTGATCAGTAAGGTGCTGCATCTCAGAGGACCATCTGGCTTGATATTCAAGGATCTCGGGATATGAGATGCCGGCATTCAGATACACGCCAGTAGTCAGCAGCAAATAGTTCTGTCAGTGAACTTTTAGCAGTTTGCCAAATGCGTCCTAATCTGGCCACCTTAATATAAATTGCTCTAAAATATTATTTTATGACTATATGGTATCCAATAACAAATAGTATCTTTTTGTGAAATTAATTTCAATTTAGCCTTAACTAATACTAAATTGCTATAGAATTACATATTACATACACATTACTACAGAAAGAAGTTCATCATGATTAATGTTATTATAGTGAACACCAAAGGAATTAATAATGATTTGCAGTTATTATAAAGTGGTACTGGTGTAGGAAAAAAGGTTAAGTCTAATTAAATTCTGGCAACCACTTTAGGGCTCTGCAGCAATGAGGATGCTGGGTTTTATGTTAATTAATTCTATATGAAAGATTGCTGAAGTGTTTTAATATTGCTCCAAGAGCCATGATTTTACCACCAGTGTGTGTTTTGGTTTTCTTTTCTTTTTGCTCCCCTCCCCTACAGCGACCGGCAGCCATAGGTGAGACGTTAAATTCTTGGGACTCACCAGGTGTTAGCAGGCTGAGTGGTTTCTATTCTGGTATCAGAGCCACACTTGGTGGTGAAGCCAGAGCCTCCTAAGTCTCACCAATGGTCCATGATGGAGAATGGATGGCTTTCTTTGAAAATCGATCTTGGGTTTCCTGAGCTGCTTTCTAGGTCAAACATGGCTCCACAATTATCCCTTCTTATGGGTGGAATGGGTAGTCTGGACATCCTGGAAGGGCTTTACCTTACCCAAAATAGGGCATGTCTAGCACAGGGCCTACTATTTCACTATTATGAATGGTAGTCTGTGTGGCTGAGCTCAGGACTTGGGAGAATTGGAAGATGCAGGTTTTATCATGGTTCTGTAGCTCATTTCCTCAGTAACTGGGCAAGTCTTTAAACTCTGGGTTTGAATCTCCTCAGACTTCACAGTATTGTTTTCAAGATTAAATCAGAAAATGGGTAAGAAGAAGTGAGAAGACCTAGGAGCTGAACAAATCTGTGTGGTTATTTGTGACCCTTCCCTGGGTGACTTTCCACTCTTAACATGTCGAATTTCTATACCCAGACTTACAAGCTCCTCAGAGACAGGATACACCTTAAATGTAAATAATGCTCCTACTTCGAAACATGCTTAATCTAATAGTTTATACAGCGAGTGTTTGGTAAAATGTCATTTTACTTCAGTCACTCAGTTGTTAGTCAAAGTACTAGAGAGATACAAGTTGGTATCACTGTCTCATCTCTACAAACCAAGGGCATATCTTAATGCTTGGCACTAAGGAAAAGTTTATTAAATTTTGACTGAAAGAAAGAATGGTCAGGTGGATGAGTGGATGGATGGGTGGAAAGATAGGCATCTGACCTTAGTTTTACCCCTATGACCAAATACAGATGTAGCATTTGTGACAACTCAATCAAAGTTGAATCTAAATTCCAAGCCTGGCTTTGGTGGTCATCCTTCCAGTCATCCAGACCTTGATGGGAGCAGAACAAGCTTTGGCAGATCTGCCTTCAACATTCCCTCTTCTGCATTCTGTTGCTGACACCCAATGCTTCTCCAGCATCCTGCTCCCACTTCTCCAAAAGTCCATTTCTAATGCTATCAACCCTGGGAAGTCTTCCCTGACTGATTTATGATGGTCTTTCCCTCCTCTGGGACCATAGAAAGGGATTGTCTAGCTCAGGGGCTCTTAGACTTAGGGGGCACGAGAACCACCCATAGGGCTTATTAGAATACAAATTGTTAGACCCGGTCCTTATATCCTTATAGTTTCTTTCTTTATTTTTCTCTCTCTCTCTCTCTCTGTTTTTCTCTTTCCTTGACAGAGTCTTGCTATCATGATCCTCCTGCCCAGACTCCCAGCTGGGATTACAGGTGCATGCTACCACACCTGATCTTATAGGTTGGTCCAGGAATCAAGTCCAGGCCTCCCAGGTGGTGCAGAGTACAACATCTCAGCAGCGCATGCCCAGAGATTCTAATTCAATACATGTGGAAAGGGGCTTGAGGACTGGAATTTTAAGAAGCTCCTAGGTAATGCTGTTGCTGTAGATGTAAGGGCCAACTTTGAGAACCTGGGACTAACCCATCAGTCCCTGTAGAACTTCTAGAAAGTAGCTTTTTTCTTAGAAGAGGATTATACCCAGCAAGGAGCCTATGGACTGCTATAGTACTTCCTTCTGCCTTAGAGCAACCTCCCACAAATGGTGCCATTATTACCCTCAGTTTTCAGAAGAGGAAGCAGGCTCTCACAGGGAGCAACTCAGTTGAGGTCATGGGAGTCTAGCTCTTCACCCATAACCCTCCCTATACTCTGGCTGCCACATGAAGAAAAAGTGATTCTACTATGAACTGCAGCTGATACAATGGAATCCACAGCCTATGAGTGTCATGGTGTTTCACAGTGGTGGGTGGGTGATGGAGGTGAATCAATTGATTAAGGGTCAAGTGTGGAAAGAACAAGAAGGAGAGTCTATCCCAGGTCACTTGACTAGTTACACGGCCTTTGATGGGTTAATTAACTTCTCTGAACCTCCAATGTCATCTTGCCCAAAGCTCTCATCCAAATTTCCATCTGACTTCTGAACACATGAATAGCATCTGTGGAGCCTGGGCCCTCCCATATGCCAGAACAACTGTGAGTCTCTAGGGTTTCATACTCCACTCTATCCAGGACAGCAGGAAAGATGCCTAGGTCACCTCTTTGGCTCCTTCTCCATCCCTCAGCAACCGGAGCATCTAATTGATCTTTCTGGGGCCTTTGTAGATCCAGGGAGAAAGTTTCCAAAAGCAGAAATGCAGATGACCAGCTCCTGATTAAAAGAAAGTTCACTGTGCAAAAGTTATTAAAAAGAAGAAGAAGAAAAGAAGAAAACAAAAAGAAAAGCAGCATGGCTTCTCCAGTTAACTGTACATTTCAGGTCCACGTCATCAGCCCTGAAATCCATTCTGAGTCCATTAGCAGCCTGAGCACTGGCGCGGAGGCACCCAGACTCCTTGGAACCTCTAGAGTGAATCCTTAGAGAGCTGACTCAGTCCTCTATCCTCACGGAGGTAGAGAAATCGGATTTCAAGGCTCAGAAAATAGCAAGCCTGCACCCAGAGTCCTGGAGAGAGAGGATGCTGTCAAAGGGGCAGGCAGCCCCAAGTGCTCTGCTAGGGCAGAGGTGGAACCCAGAAAGGAACAGGGGGAGGAAACATGAATTTACTGCCCACAACTCCATGGCAGACACTGCATGCCATGTCAGTAATCCCAACCACAAACTTTCACAGTGGGTATTATTATCCCCGTCTTAGAGCCGTCATAACTGAAGCTCAGACTGTGAAGTGCCTTCTGGAGTCAGGTGGACTTGGGGGGAGGAAATATGAATTTACTGCCCACAACTCCATGGCAGGCACTGTGCATGCCATGTCAGTAATCCCAACCACAAACTTTCACAGTGGGTATTATTATCCCCGTCTTAGAGCCGTCATAACTGAAGCTCAGACTGTGAAGTGCCTTCTGGAGTCAGGTGGACTTGGGCAAGTAACAGAGCATAAATTCAGATTCACATGTGTAACCCCAAAGACCATGCAGTGCCTAGGGGTTGGCTGCCAAGAAGGAACTATAGGGAGAGAGGGACTCTGGTGAGTGGCCCTGGGCTATTGACCAGTCTCACCTGGGATGGCAGATCCTGAGCCCAGAAATACCTGGTTCCTACAGAGAAATGTCAAACTACAAACCAGTGTTTGGGATGGTTTAGATGAGTCCCTGAATTTGGGGGCATTTGTACTTACACAAATTTACAAGTCATATACGTCTCATATGCTCGTATGAGGACTTGGGATTTAATGTGGTTCAGCCATGTGAGATCAGAACACAAAGACGTGTGAGAATGTCAGAGCAGTTCACCCACCCCAAGGCCATGGAGCTCAGTGCTGATGGAAGCGCTCACTCCACAGTCGGTGACACCAACAGACAGCTGGGGCAACTGTCTTCCAGCCCAGCAGCACTCTTAGTCAACTATGTCAGTCCTGAGAAGGAGCCAGGACCCCAGGAGTCACTTTCCACCTGCCCTCCCTCTACAGGTGGAGATCACCACCTCCTGGGTCTCTCCTTCCTGAAACCATCGTACCTCGCGATGTGGTGCCACGTAGTGAGGGTGTGCTCTGCCTCAGCCACTGTGCGGTGCCACTTCCACACTCCCATTTCATTTCGTCCTTAGTGTGTTTTTTTGAAGCAGCTATTATTCTTCTAAGACTAGCCCCAGTTCACTCTGCTGGAAAGTGGCAGAGAAGGACTTAAAAGTCCTGTCTGCCCAGATCCAAATCTGCATCCTTCTCGGCTGAACCCAAGCTTCTCTGCCCAGCATCGCTGGCAATCCTATTGTCCCTCCAGAGCTCAGTGTCCAGTCCCTACCCCTCCTGGTGTATCTCCATGGGATATACCACCCTACCACCCAGGGACAAGCAGAGTAGAACCCAGACCCCACCTGCTTGTCTGCTGACCCCTATCCTCACCCCTGATAGAACCGGGCTCCTTTGGCCAGCACAGGGTCCGCCGGACTCCTCTTAATGGATTCTTAGCCAAGACCGCCTGGCCCTGTCCTCATGGTACTCACAACCTAGTGGGGAGGCCGACACTGCACAAAAGAACACACGGAGAGGGAACCAGCAGTTAGCGTAATGGCTATGTCGCTGGACTCCCACGTAGTCGACCGCGGGTCGTGGCCCGGACCCGGTGGGCAAGCAGAGTAGAACCCAGACCCCACCTGCTTGTCTGCTGACCCCTATCCTCACCCCTGATAGAACCGGGCTCCTTTGGCCAGCACAGGGTCCGCCGGACTCCTCTTAATGGATTCTTAGCCAAGACCGCCTGGCCCTGTCCTCATGGTACTCACAACCTAGTGGGGATGCCGACACTACACAAAGGAACACACGGAGAGAAACACCATCACAACCTGTTCTCCGCGCTGCCAGAGCAAATACCAGGAGGACTGTTGTGATCTGGGAGATCACGGAGGGCTGCTGTTTGCTGCAGCCTCTGAATGAGGAGGGCTTTCCTGGGATACAGGGGCGAAGGGTGTTATGGGCAGGAAATTGGCACACCCAAAGACTGATAGTGTGAGACACGAAGCTTTCAAGGGATAAAGGAAGCCAGAATGCGTGGGCTTGGATGAGAGACATGAAGAGGCCACAGATGTGGTAAGTGCCCGACGTGGAGGCTGGGGATTGGGGCCTGCCCCAGAACCACTGAGAAGGCACCGCAGTTTTCCACAGGGGTGATGTGGTCAGGCCCATGCCTTTGAAGGGCCTCCAGGCTGCTGGGAGTGGAGAGTGGCCATGCCTCATATCCCCCTCGTGCACACAGCTAACCCCCAAGGCAAGACTGTTACCCTAAGCTCAAAGCACTGCTGGGCCCATCTCATCTTAAAATAATTAGCACAGATGTAGACTTGGACTCTGGAAATCCCTTGCTTTCAGGGAAGTCTTACAGACTCTCCAGCCCACTAGGCAGGCTCCCAGGCCCACCCTTACCCTCCAGGTAGCTGCAGGGGTGTACTGTAGTCTGGTGCTTGGCCCCCTCTTCAACCACCCGCAGCAGGCTGTGACCTCTCTCTCTGACTGTGAGTACCTCGAGGCAAGGATTTGCTCCTCCTCGGCTCTGTGTCTTCCTCACTCTCCTGCTGGTCAGCCCAGGACCTAACAGAAAGGGACTAGGCCCGAGTTGCCCAGCAGGACTTTCTGCATGGTAGATTCAGGATCTGCTGGCCATGGGTGGCTACTGAGCATTTGCAATGTGCCTAGTGCAACTGAGGACCTGACCTTTTTATAACGATTATTTATTTTCTCAAAGAGAGAGAGACGGGCACCTTGGCAGAGTTCTCATACCAAGATCTTCACCTAGTCCTGTAGCCAGCCGGATTCACAGGTGCACTCACCTGTGAAGGTCCCCTTAGACCCGGGACGCGAACCCAGAGCTTTCCGTGTGACCTCCAGCATCAGCGGTTCTCCTACCGCCTGCACCGCAGCAACTGGGGCTGGAACTCACTTTTAAATTGTATTTTTTTTTCAGTTAATTTAAATGGAAATTGCCACAGGACTAGACACTCCATAAACAGGAAGGAAGGAGGAAAGGCAGAAGGAGGGGAGGAGAGTGGAAGGAGGAGGAAACGTTGATGATGACTCCTATCAGACCACAGCAGGGGCAGCTACAGCTTGGTGTCTGGCTGGCATCGCAGCGCAGTCCCCATAGAGCCCGAGCTCTGAGAATGAAGAGAACACCACGTACCTACTGCCCTCCGAAGATGAAAAACTTAGAACCACAGGTCTAAGAACATCTGATGGAAAGGGCCCTGCAGTCCGGCTCGCCCACCCTCCGGTCCCACGTAAGGGCCTGAGCCCAGAGGAGACAAGGGACAGGCCCAGGTAGGCCACGTAGGAGAGGAGCCTCAGGGTGGGTGCCTGGGTCCCACCTCAGGATACTTGGCTGCCATCAGGTAAAGAGAGAAGGACCCGTGTGAGATGGAGCTGAGGGAGCAAGGTGTGCCCGGTGCCAGATGTGGATGCTGCTGGCTCTCGCCCGTCCCCACACCCCTCCAGCCCACCCTCCCCCTCCATGTCTGCATTAGCAATATATTTTCAGGACACTCTAATGAAGTACATCTTGAGTCTCCTTTTCACGGCTAATGAGGAGACAACAAGAATTTGACTAATACCAGTACAATTACTGGAGCAGTGAAGCGAAGGCCTCTGATTAGACGTGATAATTTGCAAGGCTGGGCTCTTCACATTAAGTTTGCAAACAGTTTAAAAATCACTTCCTCTATTTATCCAGCTAATCCCTGTTTAATGACTCCAGACCTGAGGAAAGAAAGGGGAAATGTCTCTTTAAAAATTAATAAATAAATAAATTACAACACTAACAACCCAAGCCCTATTTGTGGAGATGAGAGACCGCAGAAGATCGGCCTATTGTCATCTTTCCGGGCAGACTCCGCCAACTCCGCGTAGCTCTGCAGGGCTTTGCCACCCTCAGTTGTCGGTCTCAGCACTGGCATCAGCCACTAGCCAGCCTGGTCACTCCTTCCCCTACCGGGGCTGCTTGTCCAGCCTGGAGACACAGGATCTCTCCTGCTAGTGGGCCTCATGGGCTGATTCAGGAGCTGCTGCAGGTGATCTCCAAATGCTGGGAAAAGGTCAGAACATGTGAAATTCGTTGTAGCAGAGGAGGCGAGGGACGGGCCCAGGTAGGCCACGCAGGAGAGGAGCCTCAGAGTGTGGCCCTGAGCATGTAGCACTTACCGTGCTAAGTGACCTGGGAACTTGTCACAAACGCAGAACTCCAGGCCCCACCCAGAACCGGGGCTCCAGAGTCTGCATTGTCAAGCTCCCTGGGTGACCCCTAAGTGCACTGGGTTTCAGAAACACCTCTTTTTGACTTACCATTCCCTATCTCTGAGAGTGACCCAGAGGCACACGGTTTTGTTGATTTCCACGCTATTGATTCCATAGTTCCATGCTTGTCACGGTGCATTCCACAGAGCCTTTTAGCAGGGATTATGCAAAAGAAGAGTACATTTGGGAAATGCTGGGTTAACCCAAATTACACATTATTTGTTTACTGGAGGTTTTACCACACCTTTATAACACCAGTAAGCATCCCCATGCTCATGGGGAGGGCGGGTACTGTCCCAGGTGCTTCCGCTCACTTCCTGGGAGCCTCATGGTGTGTGCAGACTGCCTCAGACTCCCAGCTCCCCACTAAGCCCCAATTTAGAAAATGCTCCTACGGATAGTGGGTCATCCCATAAGACAAAGGCAATTCTCTGGCCCCAGCCCGCACATGGTCTCCTCTATACAAAAGCACATCCAGGACTCTGAGAGTCAGGTGAGGAAATGTCCCTCTCCCACCAGCTTCCTCCAACATTTGTACCCTCTATCAGAAGAACCCACCCACGTACCAAATACCCAGCTAACACCAGCAGATCCAGGCAACTGGATGAAGCGAGAGATCGGGAGGTAGGAGGTGGGGGATACCACTTTCTCTCACGCTAATTTACACCAGAGGTGACGGTACTCACACCGTTTCTCTTCCAGTTTGGGTCGAAGTAAACAAAGTGACATAAGGGCTACGACTTGCTGTGGTGTGATATGTGAGGCTCAGGCAATGCACGAGTTTCATGCACTTAGCCCACTGAATCTCCACAAAAGCCTGGAGGTAAGTGAGCCCCACTTTACAGATGGGTACAACAAGCCTGCCGAGGCGACACTGGTCAACACGACTGAGCAAATGGTGAACTTGGATTCAAACACAGGAAGATTGGGGCCTGCTCTCCCCTGGCAAGTCGTAGAGGGGATGCACTCAAAATTAAACCCTAGTTAACACACACAAGCACCACACAGTCAAATACATGTATGACCCTCGTTGCCAAACACACATGCAAAATCAAACTCAGGTTTGCATTTGTTCGTGAGCAAGCATGTATATACACATGACAACATAGAGTGAGGTTTGTTTGCCTTCGAAACTTGGAAATCGCAGAATCTCCATGCAATCTCCAGCACACAGCTCATTCATCCTCACAATGCACCTGAGGATGAAGCAGCAGAGGCTCCTGCCCCCACTTGGTGGGAGAAGAAACTGAGAACACACAGGAGAGGTGATCTGCCCAGGGTCTCACATACGTTAAAGGTGGTCCAGCCTGGATCCAATGTGGGTTACAGACCCCCAGGACCTGAGAGCTCTCTCAGACCACCAGCAGACACAGCTGGCCCATCAGCCATTCCCTCCCTTCACGCTTCAGGAGAGCCCGAAGTCTACCCAGGACACAGGCCCCTTTAGAACTGGCTCTGGAAGAACACTCATGAGTCATCACTGAATTATGGAGTGAAGGTTGCAAGTCTATATGTCTAAGCTTCAGCTACATGCCCCCCCCACACACACACACACATGCATGTGCACAGCCTCCATGTTTAACATGGACTAGGGTGCTACTGCAGTTGCCGACTGCCAGGATTCTGTACGCAAGCCCCCTCACTCTGCTCCCTGAGATGGTGAAGGCCAGCCTTAGCCAGTTGCCACTACAGAAGTTGGGGTCAGGCCCATGAGCAAGGCTGAGAGAGCCTAAAGAAGACAAGAGGGAGCTCTGGGGGCAGGGGCACAGAGTGGAGATGTGGAGAAAGCAGGGATGGCCAGATGAGGAGGGCACTGGGTGAGGGCAAGCTGGGGCCTGGTGGCCACCCAGACCCTGGGATCTGCCCCTAATCTTCCCCCTGCTACAGGTGCACTGTGTGGTCGCCCCGGTTCTCTCTCCTGCCTCAGTGTGTCCATCCGTAAATGAATCTGTTAAATAGTCCAGTGACACTCTCATGTAAGGACCTCTGCATGGTGACAGAGGAACCACCATGGACTTAAAATCATCTCCTCTGGTGTTCAGGAAAGGGGGCTTCTCTTTAGGGCACCCCTGCTAACATTTGGGAGAGCCCAGTATCAGGCCTGATGAAGAACACTGCTTCCCTTCTGGGAGTTGCCGGCGGGTAGCTGTGTGTCTTTAATCAAATCACTGCTCCTCTCTGGGCTCAGGAGCTCCATCTGGCTCCTGAAAACACAAGGCTGAGTAGCTGTATGCTCATTGCCAGTGTGACAGATAAGGAGGAAGGAGTTTAGACTCAGACTGACCCAGGTTCGAATCCCTGACTCATCATTTACCAGTTACCCCTTTAGGTGTGTTACTCGATTCCTCAGTCCCTCGGTTTCCTCCCCTGCCAAATGTGACCTGGAATGCTCGTTACATGGGAAGGAGGAAAAGAGGATGCTGTGAAAGCAACTGGCACGTAGTAGGACTATATAAAAGAGGAAAGAATCTTGCACCTTTGGTTGGTGCTCTTATGAAACAAGGACTCTGGGGACTAGCATGGTGTTTGTGGGTGCCTGGGTCAAATGCCTGACCCACAGAACCACCATGCAGATGGCCGAGCTCCTGGTGTGGGGTGATTTCCAGGCAGTGTTTTCTGATGGGAAAAATGAGCTGCAAAGCAACACCTGCTGAATGCTTCCTTCAGAGTAAGAAGTGAGGGCATCCAATATAGATGGATGCGCAGTGGGTGAACAGAAACACTGGGGGCGTTAACAAAAACCAGGAGGAAAATTTATTTCTGGGCGCAAGAAGCATGAGTAGAAGCAGCAGTGTTGGAAGTAAGTATACCTTTCATTTAGTAGTCACCTCTGAGTCATATTCAGAAATATTCAAAAATAAAACCTAACAAAGCTCAAGCTGCCTCATAGTAAGCAGCCAGTTTGGGGAACCTGTGTGAGCCAGCCAGCTTCTCTAATCCAGATGGACAGGCAGACAGACAGACAAACAGCTTCAAGGCCAAAGTCTCCCAAGGGGCAGAGGGGCCATGGAATCAGCCAGTCAGGCAGCCCGCCTGCCCCTGCTCCCCAGGCCTAGCTCAGCAGGCAGCCCCGTGCCCTCTCACCCAGACCCCTGCTGGCAGGGAGCGCTCCACTCCCCAAGTCTTCCCGGAATAAGAGCTTTCTCTAAGCTCATTGCAAAACATCCTGGCTAGAGCTGCAGATGGGAATCCAGAGCACCCCCTGGAGAGAGGTAACTGACTTCCTGAGGACATTCCGGCCTGGTGCAAAGGCCTGCTACAGGAGAGGGCAGGACGGGCCAGCTGCCCATTCCAGCCAGGCCTGGGCCCCACGGTGCAGCTGTGAGCTCCAGGATGCTGCAATTGGGCAGTGCAAGAGAAGGGAGCCCCTATGCTAAGGTGTCCTCAGCCCCCAGCTCTTCTCCCCAGGAGTACAGAAGCAGCACGGCAGTAGCAAAGCACTGGGCTGGTATTGAGGTCCAAAACAGCCACCACTATGGGTCATTTAGGCAGGCCCCTTCTCCTTTCTGAACCTCAGTTCCTCCACTATTTCTTTAGCACAGAACTCTGTTTTCCAATGTCATCTCACTTAGGACCTGGAATGTCAGATACATAATAAAATAAAATAAGGGAGGGAGAGGTGGCAAGCAGAAGGATCAACCCATGCCTACCCCAGCCCTGAGCACTTCCTTGGACCCCTGGCTTTCCTCAAAATCCCTGGTTCTACCTCTTTTCAAGTGCTAGGTGATCATGAGAAGCCTTTCTCCTTTCTTCTCTGAGTTATCTCAAGCCCATGGCCTACAGACTGGTCACTTTGCCAATGACTTTCAAATCTTTGTCTTGCTGAGCTCCTTACTCAAGTGCTTGTTGTCTACTGGACACCTCCCCTAGAAGGCCCCAGGCATTTCACACATGACTTGTCCCCCTATAAACCAGTTCCTATCCTGGAGTTCCCAGCCCAGAATGATGGTCACCAGCCACTGTAGCATCCCAACTGAGAAGTCTGGTCATCTCTTT
>NW_006159929.1:2751135-2782016 GCF_000334495.1 Tupaia belangeri chinensis
CTCATCCCTTTCCATCAGGCCTCCCCTCACCCTAATCTGTCTTGTCATTGAACACATTCAAACCTTCTCTTCCTCTCCAACTTCTCTCTGTTGTCCTGGTCAGGGCTCACCATCATCACCATCATCATCTTCAAACCACTATCATCATCACAATAACCCTCAACACTGTTATAACCATTGTTGTCACCGTCACTGTAACCACTACCGTCATCACAATCACCACCACCATCACCACCACCATCATTATTACCACCATCTTACCATCACCATAGCCATCATCACCATCATCATCATCAATGTCATCATTATCCTGTCCCTGCCCATCCCATCCTCTATATATGGTGACCAACCTTTCTGTTACCAAAGTTATTCCTGAACCATAGATAGGGTCATGATGATCACGATTTGGAAGTGCACTCAGAACAAAATCCAAATAGCTTAGCATTTGGTCATTCACAGTTTGACTCCAACCTAGTGTTCCAGGCCCATCTCCTTCCAAACCCCACCCTGTATCCCAACAACCCAGGCCTTAGCCTAAGCAAACATACAATACAACTTCTACCTCAGTGCTTGCTTTTCCCTCAGCTTGAAATTCCCATCCCCTTGTCTGACTTCTGAACCCTCCTGGTCCCACAAAGCCCAGATCTATGTCCCTGCCTCTAGGAAGAAAATTCAGTCTCCCTACCTGGGTTCCTGAATCTTTACCTAACCCCAGCTCAACTATCCAGTCAACAGCTTCTGACAACCCTATGATTGTGATAACTCCCCTGGTAACCCATGAATAACATTCCTCTGCTCCATACCAGCCTTGCCATTGTTTCATCCCAGTGCTGGTGTGGCTCAGAGGCATACGGCAGGAGCCTAAAGAGAGCTTGATAAATAGGAAATGAGTAAGAAAGTTAGGAAGTATGAAGGCAGGGAAACTGAGGAAGACATTCTTCGCAATTATATCAATAACAAACCTAGTATCTTTTATCCAGAGCCCAGCTCACATCCAATCGGCTACTCCCATAGTGCCAAACTCCAGAGAATGGGAGAAGCCACGGGGGTCACTCCAGGAAGAAAGATAGATCTCTTACCTCCTTTGGTTCCTCTTCAAACACAACCACCCTTACCTGACCCTCCCCTCATGGCAGGGGCTGTGAGTGATAGCAGAGGAAACATGGCACCAGAAGCCTAAGCTGTGGTACCAGCTCCAATGCCTGAGCCTGCCTTTGGTGCCATGTCCCGGTGCTCAGGATGGGAGTGAATTCATTCACTCATTCACAAGTGTTAATTGTGCTCCTACTAAGTGTCAGGCCCTGGGTAGGGGGAAGAATTCAGCAGAGGTAACTCAGACTCCTCCTGCCTTTTTGAATTAGATTTGATGCTGAAAATCAGTGTCACCATTTCCCACCTGGACCTCCTTTCCACTCTGCTTCCAAGAACTTGCTGCACCCAGAACATCCATATATTACTCTTTAAGAAAGGCATCATTCCTTGTTGAAATGGACCTATGGAGTTCAGCTCTTTACAACATGGTCCTGGCCCTCAGCAATGACCTAAGGTCCCAGCCCTTCCTAGACCAAATAGGCAGAAGAGACAGCAACCATGGCCCCAACATTATCAAATCAGAAGACCTGCATCCTCGTGTTGGCTCTAGAATATACTACCTTGCAATGTGACCTCAAGCAGGAGTCGTGCCCTTTGCACTCTCTGGTAAAGAAGGGGCTCCTACCCCCAGGGAGCCCAGCTCCCTAAGCCAGAGGTGCTACTGGCTTCCACATCTATGGTGGAGGGGCTAGAGCCTGGGTGAGGATGGATGAGAAAGAGGGACACTTCTCTCCAGCCCTGCCCTCAGGGCTCTGACCACAACCCTGGGCAGTGAGGGGTTCTGCGGGAGAGGGGCAGGGCATTGTGATGTCCACCCCCGCCCTCCTTCCTGCTCCTGACCTTTGTGCAGAGCACCAGCCCCTGAGACTTGTGAAGATGTGGATCTTCACTAAGCAGGGCTCTCCCCTCTCAGAGGAAAACAGCTCCTCTCTCCAGAACTGGTGCCCAGATGACAGCCTTCTATTAAGAGTTGCCTTGGTGCCTGGAGTTCAGCTCCTTACAACAGGGTCCCAGCCCTTCCTAGACCAAACAGGCAGAAGAGACACCAACTCAAGGGGCTGGGGAAGACTTGGACAAAGGCCACCAGTGGCACAGAAAACAGGAACTGGAAAGAGGCAAATTCAGCTTGTAAATGATCATCCCAAAGTGGAAAAAGGTCATGCTGCCCTCATTAGAGCATGAAACCAGACTGCCTGCATCCTGAACTCCACGCCAGCCTCCCAGGGTCCTCATGGCACTTCTCAGGGGAAACAGAGGCCTAAGAGGAGCGCTCTGCATGAGGCACCAGGCAGACATGAAGCATGACAAGCCGATCCACAGGCTACCTGTGCTCTCAGACCCCTCTGGGCAGGGTCCACCAGCAGCGACAGCCTGTCTTTCTACTTCGAAGCTCAGTGCTCCTCACCAGCTCTTTGGAGAGTAGGACCAGGGTGGGTACACGCTAGCCACAGCAGGGTGAGGGCCAGGCAAGACTACCTCAGTGAGAGGGAAGTGAGCGTAGTAATGTCCACCTGAAACCTTGTTGTCGAGTAACGACATGGCCTGCATCTGGGCTCAGGCTCTGCGCACACCCAATGCCCAACAGGCCAGAGCCAGAGACCGCAGCTGGCCCCACCGTCCATGTCTGCTAACTCACTAGTCTGCCTCTTTCCAATCTGCCCCTCTCCCTCTCCCAAATCTCATCTCTCAGTCTTTTCTATCCTCCTCCTCATCATCATCTCACTATCCCTTTTTTCTGTATGTGTCTCGACATCGCTCTTTGTCTCTGTCTCTCTCTGTATCTCTCTTTTTCTGTGTGTTTTGTCTCCCTCTGCCTCCATGTCTCTGTATCTTTCTCTTTTCTCTCTCATCTCTCCCTACCTTGTCTCTTTGTTTGACTGGGTGTGTGAGTGTCAGGGTCTCTCTCCCTTTCTGAATGTTGCTAAGGACTTTATGTCTCTGCCTGTGTGTGTGTGTGTGTGTGTGTGTGTGTGTGTGAGACCCCACTTTTGCCTTTTCTTTCTCTAGCCTCCATCTCTGCTGTCCTCTCTCTGGTCCAGTCCATCCTGGGGCCACCCCTATAGCTGGCTAGGTCCTGAGCACACAGCCTAGAAAATGATGCGGCCCACCCAGCCACCCCACTTCCCTGGTGTGTGTTTCTGATCACATCCGGGTGTTGTTTACCTCTCACCCAGTGTTGCCTGCTCAGCTGAGAGCTCACTTTCATGTTTATTGCCTCATTTGCTCTTGACAAGGACTCTGAAGAAGGCAGAGGGGAAAGAGAGCAGGAGTTATTACTTCTCTCTATATGCAGAGGGAAGGCAGAACTCAGAGAACTCCGAGACCCTCTAAGGTTACACAGCTGTGAAGGCCGCCTTCCGGACAGGAGCATCAGCCAGTATTGATCAGGGCATCTGTACACGGTGCCCAGCACTGCCTGACCACCCCCTATGCAACTGAACACGCTGCTGACCCCTGAACTTCTCTGGGTGTTCTGACCCAGACCTTCCAGATCAGCCAACCTGACTCCAAAGAGACAGCACGGCCGTCCCCGGAGGTGCCAGGAACCAAGGCGCAGGGATTCCTGGAAGCCAGTTTCTGGAGACCACGACCTGGATCCCAGGTGGGGACCAGCAGCTGCTCATCTGTGCTGACGAGTGCCCCCCACCCCCGCCCCCTGCCTCCACACAACACAGCCCTACACCAGAGTGCAGGGGAATCCTTTGTCCTGGCCTGGAGCACAGCCAGCTGCAGAGCCTCCCAGGAGGGATCTGCACTCCTCGGTCACTGGGGGCAAAGCTGCCCAGCACAGAGCCACTGCCTGCGGGGGGGGCTGTGGCCCAGGGCCACCTCCAGCACCTCATGTCCCACTGAGCTCAGCCTGTCCTTCTGCCACCCACTTCTGACTTCTTCTCCCTCCTGGATCCACCTACCACCCAGCCAACCACCTGGGGTCATCAATGATTCCCCAAAACCTCTCACCCCAAGTCTACCTCCAGACCAAGTCGCAGGAAAGCCACCACCAACAAGCCTCAGCTTCAAGCATCCTGGCATCATGAGCGCACCCCCTGGACGCTTCTCCTGCCTCCTCCTAGAACTTGTCTTCCCCTTAGAATCACCTCCCCAGAAGAGAGCCAGCGGAGGACGGTGACAAGGCGATGCTGAATGTGACAGCTCTGGTTTTCCTTGTTAATTCCTTATTGGTGTCTCTATTTACCAAAAGATAGAATGGAACAGAATGTCCCACTTAGGTGGAGAAATCTGGGGACATTCACGTAACAGCAAAACATGACTACAGCAGAGAAGAAAGCATGTATAACTGTGTTGCCTTCGAAGACCTGGAAGGCTCCTATGAAATAAGGTTATGTTCATTTTTGCACCTGTAAGACCCACACGTAGATAGATGCAAATGGGAGCACAGCCATTCCCATGTACTGACATTTCTACGACAGACTGCATATACCACGGCGGTCCCACACGACTAGCACAGGCTAGCCCGTGCAGCCGAGGGTGTCATAGGCCGCACCGTCTAGGTTTGTGTCAGGACACGATGACTTTCACACAATGACAAAATGGCCTGCCGACCGTTTCTTAGAATCTGTCCCTGTCATTAGGCAGCACATGACCACGAATCTTCTACTCCTCTGCTAAGTGACCAAGTAGCAAGCTGCCCAACCCTGGTATGTGGGAGGCTGTGCACACCTTGGCAGGGATGCTGCAGAGAGGGCTCTGGGAGAGTCGGAACACGGCCTCGAGCCTCCCCTCTACCTCCCCATTGCCAATGCATCCACTCCAATGGAAAGCACTGACTCTTGAGTCCGTCTGTCCCCTGCACCCACACAGCCATCCCCTCCTGTCTGGTTGGCAGCAGCAGCTCCAAGATCTCCCCAGCATCCAGTTGCCTCCCCTCTCTCACCGGAAGCAGAATGGTCTTCCTGAAGCAGGAGCGCTCTCATTCTCTTCTACCTCCAGCCCTCGCAAGGCCCCGCCTGCCCTTAGAGTCTAGTCTAAACCCATGATGTGGCTAACGCGGCCCTCCCCCTGGTCCTGACCACCTGCACTCACACCTGTGATGCCCAGCCAGTCGGAAACACCTGGGGCTCATGTCTCTCCTCCTTCCCCTAGCCTTTTCTCTTCTTCCTCCTCCTCCTCTTCCTCTTCTTTTCTCTTTCTCTATCTCCCTCTCCCCCATTCTCTGGTTCTGCAGAACCCCATCCTCTTGCTGGGTCACTCCCTGCCATGCCTGCCTGGCTGCCTCTGTTTATCCATCCCTCAAGCTCCCACCTCTCTCCCACACAGTCCTTCTGGTACCCCACATGCAGCCTCAGTCTGAACGAGGTTCCTATAGAAGCCTCACAATCCCCATTGCGTGTCTGGTCTCACAGCCCCTCCTGTGTGCTATCACAGCCTCTGCCCTCCCCTGGGAATAAGAGCGGGCAGCCAGGCCAGCCTAGTTGCAGAGGCCCCACCTGCGCCGGCTGCATCGCAGCGGTCAGGAAAGGCTGTTAAAGGTCAGGGATCGGGGAGCAATGAGGGGAGACGGAGGAGGAGGGTATATAAGCTGGTGGGGGCAGCCTTAACGGTACTGCCCAGCCTGCCTTCAAGAGGTCAGTGCTGGAACCAGCAGTTAGAGTAATGGCTATGTCGCTGTAAAGGCTACTCCCATGTAGTCGATCACGGTTCGAGTCCCGGACCTGGTGGCTTAAACTCACGTCAGGCGTGTGTACGTGCATGCCCAAGATCCCGAGAGGAGAATGGAGGTGAAGGGATTGCAGCATGGAGTGAAGGGATTGCACCCCTGGGGGGTGAGTTCTCACTTTCTGTCTCTCTGTCTCTCTCTGACTTCCTGGCGAGCGCACGCGCTCTATAGCAAAAACCTCTCCAAAGAAAAAAGAGGTCAGAGCTGGCCACAAGGAGGGACAGCTGATCAGATGAGGCTAGAGGCCCCCAGAATAAATCAGCACACTGCTACCTGGGTTACTGGCTGCCCGGAGTGCATGGCTCCAGAGGTCAGGCCAGCCGAGCCAGGTGAGCAGGGGCCAGCAGCTGTGAGCACCGCAGGCATCAACCCCACTGCCTGGCCTTCTCCCACCATGTTTCACGTTAACCTGAATAAAGTGCCCACAGCCCCCATTGCTCCCAAGCACCAAGGCCTCTCCGCACCATTTGGAAGCCATTGCAGCGAGGCTGCCTGGGCCCTGGATCTGGCTAACAGTATCTTTGAATGTTCAGGGCCTCACACGTACTCCCCAGCTGGTTCCCAGGAACCAAGGACTCAGAAATACACACACACACACACACACACACACACACACACTCCTCATATCCACAGGGCAGCAGTGCAGGGCTGAGAGGAAGGGAAGAATGGAGCAGAAAGATCCCAAGGCCACAGCTTCCCATCTGGACTCCTGGCCCTGGGCCTGGAAAAAGCCAGAATGATCCCGCAGAGTCAGTGTAATCCAGTCCACTTCTTCCACTATTCCTCCTGGCTCTCGCGAATGCCTGCCATGTACCAGAGCCAGTTCTACGCATGACACACAGCAGCTTATTTCATCCTTGCAGCCACCCTATGGAGTAGGACCTAGTATTATCTTTGACAGATAAGGAGAGAGAGGCACACCGAGACCGGAGAGGCTTAAGAACTTGCCCAGAGTCCCACAGCTGTGCGTGTACCCTGGAATTCAAGCCCAGGCAAGCCGGCCGGACTCTGACTATACTCCAGAATACGTCCTGAGCACTCTAGCCACACTGGAAGGTCCCCCAATGCTGAGTCCTTCAAAACGGGGCAACGGGTCACCTTTGTACCACAGCAGGGAACAGTATTCTCTGCCCTCCCACTTTAGGATCATGTGTCTAAGTGCTGAGAACTGCAAAAACTATTGAGCACAGGTGGCTGAAAAGTTGGCAGTCTACTAGATGCCAGTAGAAGGCTTTCTGGTGCCCTTGTTCACTAAGAGAGGAAAATAAGATGAAATGATTATGAGGAAACTCTATGCATGACAGGCACAGGAGCAGTGGGTCTGGCCCAAATAGAAGCTTTGTCTTACCCCAGTTCACAACCCCAAGCTGGTCCTTTCACCCCACTGAGCCTCAGTTTCTTCCCTTGTAGAAGGAGGCCCATCTCCTAGTGAAAAAGAAAGATAGATTAAAAGAGAGGGGAGAAGATTTTTTTTTTTAAGTAAGAGAGACCAGCTCTATGACATAGCAGTAATGCCCTGCTCCTGAGAAGCCAGATCCCACGGTGACCATGGTTCAAATCCCCGGTTTGGTTAGCCTAAAACCCTCCAGGTAAAATCCAGTGGGGCTGAAGGACTGGAGAAAGGGCATCAGGGTGGAACTAGACTGTGGAGGGTGCTCCTCTCTCTCTCTTTCTCTCCCTTTCTTTATTCATGTGTGTGAGAGAGAGAGAAAGAAACATAAAAAGGGTGAGTGCCAGACCTGGTACGTAGTAGGCATTTGGCAACGGAGCTTGAGTGTGGCTGCAAAGGTTGAGCAAACACCCTAGACAGTTAGGTGGCCTCAGGACAGACACGGGGAGCCGGCAGGCCACCGAGAGAAAGAGAGCTGCAAGAGGCCCATAGAAAATGTGGACGCCTCGGGAGGGGAGGGGACCAGCCCTCAAGAACTCAAGAAACAAAGGGCAGCGCGACTGCGAGCCCACAGGTTCCCTGTTGGCTTTAAGCCACCTTCGAAGAGCCTTCCGAGAGCCCATTCAGCTGGGTGGTTTTATCTTGTGACAGCTGAGGGAAGGGGCTCCAGCTCCATTATCCTCTAACCCACTCTTGATTCACAAAGGAAATAGAATCTATCTGGGTTGTAAATCAGGGGCTGGTGACCGGGGAGGGGGGCGGCCTGAATGACAATTCTCAAGGCACATTTTACAAAGCCCACAGAGAGAAAGTCACTTTCTGCAGCCATGGCTGGCTGATGAGCAGAGGAGGTGTCCAGAGCTGAAAGTGATGTTGCTACCAGCGTGTGTGTGTGTGTGTGTGTGTGTGTGTGTGTGTGTGTGTGTGTTGTTTTATATCATATAAAATCATCTTCCTGCACACCAACATTGAATAAGTGAGGACTCTGGGACCACAAAACGGGGATGGACCTTGCCAGGTTGTCCCTCCCTGAGGAGCTGTGGAGACCAGTGAGGAGAAGCACCCAGGGCCTGAGGAATCAAAGTCATCACCCTGTTTGCTGGGTAACAGGGACTTGTCCTCAGAGAAATGGAGAAGTGGGGACCAGCAGTTGGCGTAATGGCTATGTCACTGGACTCCCATGTAGTCGACCGCGGTTCAAGTCCTAGACCTGGTGGCTTAAACTTATGCCAGGTGTGTGTGCGTGCATGCCCAAGGTCCCGAGAGGAGAATGGAGGAGAAGGGATTGTGGCATGGCCATCCCCCTGGGGGATGATTTCTTGCTTTCTGTCTCTCTGTCTCTCTCTTTCTGGCAAACACGCACACCCTATAGCAAAAACCTCTCGAAAAAAAGAGAGAGAGAGAGAGAGAGAAATGGAGCAGTGTTAGACTGCTCCCATTCCCACCATGGATAGGAATAAGCCTGAAACTTAATCCATGCGAGCCTCTGCTCTCACATCTGACAAAAGGGAGTAGGAGTGGCTTTTATGGTTTTGAAAGCTGCTGGAAGACGCTGGGATAACTTGCACCTAAGCACATCCCACTCCTGCCACCCAGCAGGTTCTCAGCAGGTGCCTGAGAACATTTCAGTGTTTTGAAATGCATTGTGGATAGCAGACATTTCTTGAGAGCTCGGCCAGGTTGGGGTGTGGAGGCCTGGCATATGCCAAGGCCTGGCTGGGCCCTTTCTCCCTGTGGTCAGAAGCCTATCTGTGCCAGGGATGTGGCCATCCAAGAAGGTAGGACAGAGCTGTGAAGGGAGCACTGAGCGGGGGGCAGGACTTAGTAGTCAGCCAGCCCCACCACCAGTCCACCTTGAGGGCCTGGGTGAGGGGCTTCCCTCTCTGGGTTCACACTGGACCATCTGCAGAGTTAGGCCTTGGGTACCACTGCCACCCCCACATCACGGTATGATCAGGACACACCACTGCTCCTGTCTGGGCCTCCGTGGCCCACTCCGTGCAAGGGGGATAGCATCACCCCCTCGGGGCGTTCTGTCCCCAGCCTGCTGTTGATTCATGGGGCAGGAAGGAAGGGGGTAATGGCTATGTCACTGGACTCCCATGTAGTCGACCGCGGTTCAAGTCCTAGACCTGGTGGCTTAAACTTATGCCAGGTGTGTGTGCGTGCATGCCCAAGGTCCCGAGAGGAGAATGGAGGAGAAGGGATTGTGGCATGGCCATCCCCCTGGGGGATGATTTCTTGCTTTCTGTCTCTCTGTCTCTCTCTTTCTGGCAAACACGCACACCCTATAGCAAAAACCTCTCGAAAAAAAGAGAGAGAGAGAGAGAGAGAAATGGAGCAGTGTTAGACTGCTCCCATTCCCACCATGGATAGGAATAAGCCTGAAACTTAATCCATGCGAGCCTCTGCTCTCACATCTGACAAAAGGGAGTAGGAGTGGCTTTTATGGTTTTGAAAGCTGCTGGAAGACGCTGGGATAACTTGCACCTAAGCACATCCCACTCCTGCCACCCAGCAGGTTCTCAGCAGGTGCCTGAGAACATTTCAGTGTTTTGAAATGCATTGTGGATAGCAGACATTTCTTGAGAGCTCGGCCAGGTTGGGGTGTGGAGGCCTGGCATATGCCAAGGCCTGGCTGGGCCCTTTCTCCCTGTGGTCAGAAGCCTATCTGTGCCAGGGATGTGGCCATCCAAGAAGGTAGGACAGAGCTGTGAAGGGAGCACTGAGCGGGGGGCAGGACTTAGTAGTCAGCCAGCCCCACCACCAGTCCACCTTGAGGGCCTGGGTGAGGGGCTTCCCTCTCTGGGTTCACACTGGACCATCTGCAGAGTTAGGCCTTGGGTACCACTGCCACCCCCACATCACGGTATGATCAGGACACACCACTGCTCCTGTCTGGGCCTCCGTGGCCCACTCCGTGCAAGGGGGATAGCATCACCCCCTCGGGGCGTTCTGTCCCCAGCCTGCTGTTGATTCATGGGGCAGGAAGGAAGGGGCATGGTGCTGGTACCACGTGTCCTGTTAAGGACCTCTTTCCATCTAAGTGCAATTATTAGACCTTTTCTCAAAGACAGAGAGATGTGGATCACACAGGAACCAAGTATCCTCTAAGCACTAGACCCTGTGATTCAGAATCATGGCATCTCAGCACTGCTGCCCGGCTACTCCTGACACAGCACAATCCATCAGTGGTGGTGTGGGGGGTACACGGTGGGGAGCGCAGACGCCAGGGTAGACACTGCCTCTCCAAGACCCCACTGTCACTCAGGACTCTGATGCCCAGTGATGTCAGTCAGAACTCCCTGAACGCCAGGTCCCACTTTAGCCCCTGGTAAGCTCCTCTTCCCACCTGGCCATGGACAACTCAGACTCAGCTCTGCCAAGACCCCACTCGTCCTCCTCTCATCCCGCCCCCAACCTGCCTCTCTCTACTGGCTCATCCCCGGCGTAACTCTGCTGTCCATGAAGCTGTGGCTCCTGGCCCCTATCCTCTCTCATTCTCCTCCTAACTGAACCCATGGCTCCATCACCCCAATCCTCTTGTCACTCCTCCTCCACGCCCAGTGGACAGCTGGGCCACTTCAGTGACCTAAACTCCTGCTTACCCCTCGTTACATACCGATCTGTTTTCTTCTCTGGACTGGGAATTCCCTGAGAGAAGGGCAGTTTCTCCCTTGGCACTACACTCTCCAAACTCAGGGCATCGGTACTCACTAGGTACTCAGCAGGGCATTGGTACTCAGTAGGTACTCAGCAGGGCATTGGTACTCACTAGGTACTCAGCAGGGCATTGGTAGTCAGTAGGTACTTCTATAGATTTCTCAAATAGCATAGATTATGGAGTTTCCCCGTGGAGACGTGAGGGCCATCTGTGAGTAGGAGTCAAGCCAATGGTCCCAGAGAGATGTGTTGAAACGATGGGGGTCCTGGCCCCCAGGTAGACTGACTCACCTGGCCCAGCCTCGGAGGGGTAGCAGAATGACAGTGGTAAAGCCAGGCCCGGGCAGCTGGGCAGGCAGCCAGCCAGATCGTAAAGGGCCTTGAATGCCACACTAAGGGCTGTGGTTTGCAGGGGCTGCCTTATTTACTTTTCTTTCAGACTTGTCTTTTAGGCAAAGAGCACTCTGACAGCACTTGAGGAAGACAAATTGTGAGACCAGACCAACACTTGGCTCTGAAAACCTTGCACCAGCCTTTCATGAGATCAGGTTTCCCTGCTTTGGGCCAAACCCGTTAAAGCACTTTGGCATCGGGTAAAAGATTGCCAGGGCAAAGGGCTGGCGGGGGCACCTTGGACGGCGCCCAGGGTCAGGCTGGTACTATGCCCTGCTTCTGCTCTGATGCCCCATCCTGATGGCTCCTTTGGGCAGAGGTGGCCAGGCTGGGTACAAGGGGTGGGATGAGATCCTAGGGCACCACCTACCAATGACACCTGCTGTTGCAGCTGCGGTTGGTAATGCAAGCGCTTTGCTGCTGAGGATCTTTGCAACATGCCCTGCTGGGACAGACTTCACCTGCTGTGACCCTCACCTTCGGGATGCCCTGCTCCTGGTATCTGGGCCTCCTTCTAGACGCAAGGCAGCCAGTAGATTCTCCAGTCAACCATGGAATGAAGCACGTGGAAGTTGTAGCAGGGCAGCTGGGCCACTCCAGTGACCCCCACATCACTCCTGCTCACCCCTCCTCCTTGGCCACCCAGCCAGACTGCCCACAGCACACACACATCGCAGGAGCCTCCCAGGGACCTTGGGACCTTTTATTCAGAAATGCTTTGCGTTATTCACTAATGTAGACGAATAGGCCTCCTCAAAGACACTGCAGGCATCAGCTCTTTTAGAAATCCCCCCTGGACTCCCCAGGCTGTGTCCGACGCCACTTCTCTGCACATCGTCCCTCAGCAGCAGCCCTGCTTACCTCTGTCAAAGCATCTGCTCTGAAATGACTGAATGACACACTGGCTGCGCGTCTTCCAAACATCCGTGTGATGCCCTAAGGTGGGACCAGGCCAGTGCTCAACCGGGTTTACTCGGCCCAACAGAACTGGCTGGGAAGTGCAGGTTGGAGAGGAGAGGCCACATTATGGGGCTCGAAACCTTGTCAGCCAAGGTGTGGTGGACAAGGGGAGTGAAACTGGTGGGCCTTGTCATGGTCCTCACCCTTGCCCTTGCATCAGGACAACTAGAGGCTTGTCCAAAACTCAGGAGCAGGGCCACCCACAGAGCTTCGGATTCAGCAGGGGCCCAGGGCCTGGCATTTCTGACAGCTGTCGCTGCTAGTCCTGGAGCCACACTTTGAAACCCCTCTAGGGTGAATAATGGTGACGCCAAGCATACAGAAGAGGATGAAGAAGCCCAAAAGAAAAAGAGGTTGGAGGCATGCTGCACAGGACATTAAGTGTGAGCCAACTTGAGGAAGGACGGGAACAAGGAAGGGGAGAAGAGAAGGTCTGTAGCCAGAGCCTAGGAGGGAAGATAGCCTGGGTTTGAATCCCTGCAAGGCTCCTGACTATTCTTGCACCGTTAGCCAGCTTCCCCCATGGGGGGGGGTGGAGGAGGGGGGCAAAGTCCCCTCCTGTGTGAAAGGCACAGTCCCATGCCCAGCCCACCTCCTTGAGAGGCAGGTGTGCCTTGCAGTGAGAACGATGAGAGGGTTTTGCAAACTGGAAGGCCCTCAGCAGATGTGAGGGTGATTATTATAATCTCCCCTCCCCCAGATGGCATGGTCCGGATTGCCCCCTCCTCCGCCTGCCAGGCCCCTCTCAGCAGTCCCCGGGGACATGAAGGGCCCAAGCTGGGCTCTGGCTGCTCCTAGGGGCTCCCAGCCAACCTCGGCTTGGGCCTGGCCTCCAGCGCACAACGCCTTTCTTCAGGTGCAGGGACCCAAGGAGCTGTCAGCGGGTGGCTCCTCTGCGGGGCACCTCCGCTAGCGGGAGGCGGGGGCCGGGTGGCGCAGGCAGCCAGGGAACAAAGGCCGGCTGGGAGCTGGCAGGGCGCCATCAGGGTTCAATGCACAATGGCCCGGGGGGCTGGCGGCTTTGCTCCTGGCCGGCATTTGCATAATGTCTGGGGCAGGAACAGGTGCCCGGTCAATAGGCGATTGTGAGGCTGTTCTGTCAAAAGAGAAGGGGCCTGTATTGAAGGCCAGGCTTGCCTATTGCAATGCAAATAGCATTCAAAGCAGACCAGCCTGGCCCGGGCTCCCGGGAGCTCCAGCTTCATGAAAGCCACCGAGCCAGTCCCAGCCCGGCTGCTGCCGCTGCTGGTGCCCGCTTTGTCTGAGGCCAAAGGGTGGCATCCCCAGCGGGGGCTGGGAGCCCACAGCAGGAAGTGAGCGCGCTGGTCTGACCAACCAGGAGGGCTTCCTGGAAGAGGAGCTGTGTTGCTGAAGCTTCTCTGAAGAGAGCCCCAGAGCAAAGATGCTACTCTAGTTGGGCATGCACAGTAAAAACTGCGAGGGCCCCTCATGCTGAGTCAGTGCTCACTTCCTTTTGTGTGGCTCCACGCCCTGAGATTCAGGGTCTTTTTGACACGTACTGAGTGTTCACTTTAGACTGGAACTGTGCCAGCTGCTGCACGTGATTAACTCAATCCTCACAGCAAATCCATGAAGTGGGGAGGATGATTTTCCTTTGGCAGATGGGGAAACCGAGGCACAGAGAGGTTAAAGTTTGCATGGTTGGACCAGACTGTAGCTCTGGGATGCTGACCCACCCAGGAGTGTCCCCAGTTCAATTCCTGAGACCTCCCTGAGTACTGTAAGCGTCTGCTTGCCCAACTACCACAGCCAGTTGAAGGCTAGGGGTGGGATATAACGTCAAGACCCTGTTGGGACCAGCAGTTAGCGTAATGGCTATATCACGGGACTCCCATGTAGTCGACTGTAGTTCGAGTCCCGGACCCGGTGGCTTAAACTCACGCCAGGCACGTGTGCCCAAGATCCCGAGAGAATGGAGAAGGAATTGCAGCACGGTCATCCCCCCTGGGGGGGGGGGGTGATTTCTCGCTTTCTGTCTCTGTCTCTCTCTTTCTGGCAAGCGCACGTGCCCTATAGCTAAAAACCTCTCCAAAAAAAAAAAAAAGACCCTGTTGTACTCCCTGCACCATTCTCTTACAGAAGAAAGAAACTAAAATGAAATAGTTTGCACAGCTGAAGACCACAAAGCTGGGAGAAGAACCCAGGCAGGTTGGCTCTAGAAACCAATATGATCCCTCACTGATTCAGGAAGGCACTCAAGGGCAGAGAGGAGCAGGAACTCCTAGCTGGACCAGAACTCTATTTCCTAGCTCCCAGCCTTCCCCAGCTCTTACCTGATAGTCAAAAACATGTTGAAGAGGGGAAGTTCTTCCGTCCAACTCAGGAACGGGCACAGTGTGTGATAGCACTGAGACTGTGATTTTCCCAACAGCAGAGATGAGGAAATACCCTCCTCATACCTCACAGAACTATCCCAAGTCGTGGCACTTTCTCTGGGCAGGTTGTAAGGTTTCTCAGAAGCTGGATCCAGATCCCCACTTCACCACTTACAAACCAGATGACCTCGAACAACTGACTTCTGCTCGCTAGGCCTCGGTTTTCTCATCTGTAAGGTGGAGAACTATGGCTATTCACGTTCCAAGGAAGCAAGGAGCACACGGGAACGCCTACCCCAGTGTCCACTCCCTTTCCCGCCGTGCACTGTGTTTGGGAGCAAGAGCCTCCAAATAGCCTGCCCCACCTTGTTCATGTGGAGCTGAAGGAGCACGGGCATGTGTGTGGGTGTGAGATGATTACACCACTTGCTTGCATTCCACTGACTTTGCAAGATTCATTTCTTTCCTTTTTTTTTTTTTTTTTTTTTAGTTCTTGAAAATGTTCAGGGAACTCCCCCATAGAAGCCATTACCTGGCACACAATACCTGAACTGCTTGAACCAGAAAAGAAAGGAAACTCCCTCTTGCACTGAGACAGGTTGAGGGACTCTCCAGTCTGGTCCCCAGGGCATGAAACTCTGGGTACCTCTCATCTAAGGAGTCAGAGAACATCAGGGCTCACTCAGCCAACAGTGCACAAGGGCTTTCTTTTCCCAGCCACTCTGACAAGGCAGTGGCTGTGCTGAGAACGAGTCTGAAGCAGCATCCAAGCACAGAAGAAAAACTGCTGTGGTCTCCCAGCGATGTGCACTGGGCGAACAGGTGCAGTGTATATGGAATGCATGTGTCAGTCTGGTTCTGGTGGCTACATAGCAAAACCAAAGCCAGAAGACAGAAATGGGGTCCCCAAAGTCATGTGGTAAGAAATATGGATTTATTTTAACAAAATACTTCCTGAACATTATACGATGAACTTGTATTCGTTTTAGAATTAGAAAATCAATAAAGTATTTTCAGTTGAAAGGCTATTCCTAAATAAATAAATAAATAAATAAATAAATAAATAAATAAATCTAACTCTGCTATCCCCATAAGAGAAGCGGGCGTGGAGAGGTTGGGGTGAAACTGAGGCGTGGAAGGTGATATTGATGGCCAGGATGGCTATGTGGTCACCAAGGTCACTGCATACATTTATGCAGTGCTTTAAAAGGTCCACACCCTATTTCATCCACTTATCCAGTTGGTCCTCCCCAAAATGCGGTAGAAGTAGAAAAATCAAACATTCTTTAGTCTAATTTTGCCAGTGAAAAAATGAAGGCTCAGAAAGTTAGCAGGACATACCCAAGGTCATGGAATGAGTTACTAGCAGAACTGAGCTGTGACTCCTGGTGATGGTCTTTAGAAGAAGTCATGATAAAGCCCCAGGGAGACTCAAGAGAACCCCAAGACCTTCCACTCCTAACCAGGGGGAGTTGCATCATTTAAGGAGGCAGCCAACCTACCAGTTAGTCCCTCTGTAGCTTGTCCTCCGCCAGCACCCTACATAGACCCACTCACACTGGCAGTGTGGGTCCTGCCCAGAGGTAGACAGAGCATCCCCTCCCAACCCCCTCTGCTGACCTCATCAGCTCCCTGCGACACAATGCACCCTTCTCCTCCATGCAACCCACCCCCAGCCCTTAATTAAGCTAGCAAGCGGTTACCCTTCACAGCAGAGGCTCAGGCGAGGCCTTGTTCTCAAGCTGCCTATTGTCCTGCCCTGGCTACCAGTTCCAGCCATGACTGAACACCCATGATGCCCCAGGGCCTGGTGTCCGATAAACCCAACACCTGGACACAGCTAGCAAAAACACCAGCATCTAACAAGGAGATGCGGGTTTCTTTTTATCAAGTGTCAGTAAAAGAACCACAAACCTTTTATTGGTCTGTTTCATGAGAAATCAAATAAACCCATAAAGAGTAAGAAAGGGACGCATGCTGTGGGAGAAAGATCCGGAGCCCACGGCAGGGGTGTAAGACCTGATTCTACCATGGACAATCTAGGCAGCCTTGTTGCCTGTTTGAGTCTCAGTTTAGCTTTCACAGTTACCAAATGGGAGTCATAGGAAAATGCAGATGAAGGAGTAACAAGAAAACACAAACCAAATAACGCAGAAATTTAGAAGAGGCAACATAATTGGAGCCAAATGTATCTCCTTCAGATCCCAAGAGGAAACCTCCTTCCAACCCTCTCTGTTACAGCCTGTAAGAAGGCAGCTGGTGACCTTGATATGTCCTTCAAAGAAGAAAACGAGTCTTAAAGAAGCTTGTCGCTTGTCTTCCAACGGATGAGATCAGCTCTAGCTGCCTTGGTGGGGGGCAGATTTTTCAGAGGTTCACAGTGAGTTGATGGAAGCTGGCTGTCTTAGCTTACCATTGCATCCACTGACCTTCATGGCCACATACTTGAAGTTAAAGAGACATGATGCTTGGCCACCAGAGTCACAGTTCTCAGAGACCTTTGAGCACACACAGGGCACACAGAGCTGCGTAACTAAAAGGCCGCACATCGTAGGGCTGCAGTCAGAGCTCAGGCCCTGGAGATACGCAGACCCAAGTTTGAACCCTGACCCCCCAACCTTCAAGAGCTTACACCAATTGTTTCATTTTCCTGAGCCTCAGTTTCCCCATATGTAATAGAGTTAATTCCACCTACCTGTTAGAATTATTGTAGATGAAATGAGCAAATGCAAGGAAAGACAAGGCAGGAAATCACTTTCCACAGGCCATTTTCCACACCAATTGCAGGGAGTTCTTCCTGAAATATAAGCTAACCACGTCCTGCCCCTGCTTAGAACCCTCGCCGGACCCTCATCATGATGAAGACCAAACTCTCTAATATGACATATATATCTTTCTTTAAACACCCTCCATGTTTTCACCGGTCGCATTCTTACCGAGACTCTCCCAAACAATGCTCCAACCACACCCAGTCATGGGATTTCCCCTGGTTCCTGGCATTGGTCCCTGTGGGTACTTGCCCCCTGCCCTGTAGGCCCTCCCTCCAGGCCCCACTCTCAGTCCTCAGCCCCTAACACCTGCTAAGAGAGTCAGTAAGGCTTTTCCTTTGATTCTCAATTTTTTTTTAATTTAACAATATTTATTTTTTGAATAGGTAATACATTCTCAAGATACAAACCCCAAAAGGTATAAAGAGAGGCATTGCGAAGTCTCCCTTCCTCCCCAGGCCCCCACCACCCCAGATCCTGGCTCCACTCTCTGGAAGCAGCCAGTGTTCACAGATCTTGGTCTTCCTGAGGGAAATGCATAGAAGCAAATATCTATACACATGCGTATGTATGAAAATATACATATATATACTCATTTTCCTCACTTTATGTAAGTGGTAGCATAATTTTCAGTCATTCCATTAAGTACCTTGCACTTTTTCCTTACAAACATATCCTGGAGCTCAGTGAACACTAGTACCTATAGGTACTCCCCAATACTTTTTTTTTTTTTATGACTACGTAGATTTCAATTATATAAATTGCCCATAAATTATTTAGCCAATGCCCTAGTGATGGATATTTAGGCTGTTTCCAATCTTCGGTGATACAGAAAATGCTCTGCTAACTAATCTTGCACATGTACAGTAATCTCATACATGGAGAGGTGAGATAAATTACTCCAGGCAGATTTGCTGGGTAGAGGCAGGGCGAACACGCAGGGCTGCCAAATCACCGCCAAGAGAAGCTGGGTCTGATCCACCTCCACAGTGTCTGGCCCACTGTGCAATGCGTGTCTGTATCACCCTCATCAGCACAATCCCGGAGATCTGGGGTGGGGGCAGGGGGTAGCACGTCTGTGCCATTTCCACCTACACCTGTGTCATGAGTGAGAGCCAGCCTTGTCTCACACAGGATTGGTTTTAGAACCATTCGGATTCCCTTTCAGTGAGCTCTAGGTGTTTGTCCTCCGCCTGGGTTCCTATTAGGTTGTTTATTGTTCTTAATGATTTGTAGGAGCTCTTTGTTTACCAGGATGATCGATCATTTGCTATGACTCGAATAGCAAACATTTTTGGTCCTTTGTGGGAAAGCTTCATAAAAAAGATGATACTTGTGGGAAATGGGGTACCTGTTCTCCATGCACGGTGAATAGATTTGATGAAAAGTGATTGATGGATGGATTGAATGAATGAATGAGGCTTGTCTTGTCCTGTTTGTCAGTTAGCCACCCACCCTAATCTGCTCCCAACAAGCAAATAGACCCAAGATCCTACCCAGGTTTAGTAATGACCCACTTGAAATAAGGTTCCCTAGGTGAGCCCAGGGGCCTTCTGGAGCCCCCTTTTCTTTCTCCTTAACAGTCTCTTCTTCCCTGGACAGACCTTAACATCAGCCAAAGCTCCACAGGGCAAGAGAGCAGAGCTGCGGCTCCCATTACAGAATTTATCTCCCTTGTCGGCCTGTCAGAAACAGAGAATTTATTGCCTCATTCACTTTGAACAAAACCTGTTTCTGGAGACTTTTATGATGGAGGAGTAAGCAAAAGAGGAAAGTGAGGGAGGAAGTGTCGATGGGAGGGATGTGGCCCAGAATATATATTCTCGTAGAGAAAAGCATTTCGGCAAGTGGCCAAATGTGGGCTCCGGGCATCTCTGGTTTCTTTGGCAACCCTGCTCCCCCGGTGGGCGGAGTCACGCACCGATGTGTGCAGGGTAGAGACTAGCCTTCATGTCACAGAGACGAGAGGTGTGGCCTCTCCCTGACGCTCAAGTCCCTTGGGTTCTGGGTTGTCTCCTGTGGCCCTGCCACACTGGTTCCCTCTCTATTTGGTCAACAGACACCACTGGGCTTCTACCATGTGCCCAGAGGGCCCTCTCCTCCTGGGCCCATCCAGAGGGAAAGGGAAAGCATGGCAAAATGAAACCCTCCCGGAGCATTTGCAGTATGCCGGGCCCTGGGCTGATGTGCCATGGGTAGTAGTCGCTGCATGCCACCCAATACCGCATGAGGTGAGAAGGACTGCCAAGATTTCCAGTTTACAGAGAAGACTGAGGAATGACAGAAACACACCCAACTTGCCCAGGTCCCTGCCAAGGTGCGATCACAGGCAGTGTGAGCAAGCATCAGCAGTGCAGCCACTGCGCCTCTGCACAGCAGGCATCTCAGCTGTGAGAGTGTCACGTCGGGGAGAGCAGGGCTCACCAGGCAGAGGCAGGCTACTCAACAGAGGATGCTGGGAGAGGCCTCTGGGAAGGATGCTCGGGGGTAGCTCCAAGAGGACGCAGGGAGACAGATGAGAACAAGGGCCCGTGGGACAGTAGGAAAAGCAAGCCCAGTGTGTCTGGCGGGTAGGAAGTGGTGCCATATGGTGACACAGACAGGCTGGGCATGAGCAAGCAGGGCACATGAGGGCAGGCTGGGCACGCTGGGCAGGCATGGGCATGGGCAGCTCAGGCTGGCATGGACAGACATGCAGGTATGGGCAAGCATGAGCAAGCTGGGCATGGCAGACAAGGGCAGGCAGGGCCTAGGCAGGCAGGGGCAGGTGAGGGCAGCTGGGCATGATCAGGCAAGAGCAGACATGGGCAGCTGTGGGCACACATGAGCAGGCTGGGCAAGAGCAGGCAGGAGCAGCTGTGGGCAGGTATAGGCAGGCCTGAGCAGGCAGGAGAGGGCAGGCTGGGCATGAGCGGGCAAGGGCAGCTGTGGGCACATATGAGCAGGCTGGGCAAGAGCAGGCAGGAGCAGCTGTGGGCAGGTATAGGCAGGCCTGAGCAGGCAGGAGAGGGCTGGCTGGGCATGAGCGGGCAGGGCAGACATGGGTAGGCAGGGCCTAGGCGGGCAGGAGCAGATGAGGACAGGTTGGGCATGGCAGACAAGGGCAGACATGGGCAGCTGTGGACAGCTGTAGGCAGGTGAGGATAGGCTGAGCCTAAGTGGGCATGGCAGACATGGGCAGGTATGGGCAGGCACGGACAGGCCTGGAGTGGGCCTCCCCTCCCCTCTCCCATCAATGATCTCCCCACGCTCAAGATCTGCCTCCCTTGACCCTCTCTATAAAGTACCTACCTTTCCTGACTCCCCACTCCCCACACTCCCATTCAGCTTTCCTTCTTTCCCTCATTCACTCATCAAACCCACCCAGAGCCTTGCTGTATGCCAGGCACCGCACCAGCCTCTGGGAATACGACCATTAATAGGCGCATGAATAAATCACGGCGCCTTCTGAAGAGAGGAGCAGTTCTAAGTGTTATAATAAAGTGCTGTGTGAGTGCAGAGGAGGGAGCAATTAAGGCAGTCTGGGAGACGAGGGTGAGCAGTTCAGGAGGGCGCTTCTAAGGCGCTAACACTCCAGCTGGGCCTGAAGGGTGGCAGGCAATGGCATCAAGGGCACTTTGAGCCCAGCCCGCTGCCCGGCAGACAGAGCAGGCTGTGTCCTGGGACACGTGCAGCCTGTGAGGTAGACTGAGCAGAGCACTGAGGGCTCGAGTACCCAGGAAGGAAATGGGGCTCCTTCCTCAAGGCTGGGTCATGTTGGTGGGGACAGGGCTATTCAGGTCCAATAAGCAGACCGGGAAGGCCCTTTCTAACCCTGGACTCCCCAGCTCACCCCCTTCCAGCTTTCTTTTCCTTCTCAGCACTTACCACTCTCATATAGTTTACTTAGGGTCACTTACATAAAATACCAACTTCATCAGCAAGGATGGGGGAATAGCAGCAGACGCAGAATTTAACCTGCTCCACATCCCCAGTCACCTCTGAGCGACACAGGAAGAAGGGCTTACAGTGTGTTTGGAGCATTGCTCCATGCCCAGCAATTACAACAGTGCTGGCACGGGGCACCTGCTCGGCAGGGATTGCATGCGTGACAAAATGAATAGGGAGGGACCGCGCATTCCCCCTGCCTGCACAGGGACGCTCCCAAAGGACAGAGATCATGAATTCAACTAGAGAAAGCAACTGATCGCCTCGGTTCTTCCTTCCTAAGGGACTCTGAGCAGGTAACCTGCCTTTTGTAAGCATTGGTCTCTTCTTCAATAAATAAGAGCAGAGGCCTCAGTGTTTGTCATTAGGAAAATTATGGAAAATGTTCCTGCCCACGTTCCAGGTGTACAGTGGGTGCCCCATAAATCCACCCTCCCCAGTTTATACACCATGCTCTGTTCTGCCCCCCATTCATAAAGACCCACCACATCTAGTTTTTCTGCTGTTTGTTGAATATGAACATTGACATATTTTGAGTTTGATCAAAGAGAGCAGCTACCCACGGTGAGTGAGAGTGTGATATGGTGGGATACAGGGGGAGACAATAAGCAACTCGTAAGGGCCTCAGTCCCATCTGCCTTGGCCTCTCCCTAGCTGGTGGCTCTGAGAAGGTCTCTCAGCCTTTCTCGCCGACTCCTGCTCAGCAGTGAGAGAAGTGAGCCAGCCCAGCTCCAGGTTCTCCCAGCCCATCTGCTTTAGACAAACAGCCCTTGAAAAGTCCCCATGCTCTCTAGAATCAGAGCTGCATTGGATCCCAGCAGCAGCGGGGCATGTGGTCGCCTGGAGGGCAATGAGCATGCGGAGGAGCAGAGCCCAGCATCTGCGCCCCTGCCTACAGCCTGCCCCTCCACCGGCCTCCGGTTGCTGTCTAGTGGGATCCACCAATGGCCAGGAGCCTCTCCGAGTCCCGACTCTGCCAGACTCACACAGAACTGGCTTCCAGAATATGCCGCTGACAGAGTCAGGCTTCCATCATGGGGCCACCTCCACCCCCACGAGCACTGGAGGCCTCTGACGTGTGACCGCTTTGATTCCTCGTTGTGACCTAGCCACATTTTGAATCCGTCTAAAAGCCAAACAACTGATTTTTAGCTCTTTCTTCATAATCACCAAGTAACACGCGGAACAATTGTCCCCACCCCACCCCCATCTCTCACCTATTCCACAACCTATACCACGGCTGTCACCAGGCCCTACACTTGGGGTGGGGGCTCTCAAAGTGTGATCACTGAACTGGTAATAAAATAAGAAAAAGAGGGGGAGGCCAGGGGTGGCTGAGAGCCAAGGAGGGGGCAGGGATTCCCTTTGGGCACATAACCTGGAAATGAAGGTCGATGATTTTCATCCTGATCTAAGGAGTTGGATACAGCCAACTCAAACACTCTCCTCTGCGCCTGCCAGGGGACTCGCCCTCTAGACTGGGCAGAGCTGTAGCCTACTAATCCAGGCAGAAGATAAGGCCTCCGAAGAACCCTAGAAGGTGGGTTATACTAGTATTACCCCATTTTACAGATGAGAAGGTTGAGTGTCAGAGAGTTGAAGAAATCGGCCCAGGGTGGCCCAGCAGTGGAGGAAATCCAAACCCAAGTCCCAGGATTCATGATTCAGAGCATTTGGACCACCCCAGCAGGGGTACCTCCTGGTGTCCTGGAGCAAAGACAGCAGTAGCAAGGGAGAAGAGGAGCAGTCGCTCCAGGTGGGAACAGATAATGCAGAGAGCCAGCAAGAAGGAAGAAATCGTTTGACGTAGTCTGAGACAAATGCACCCGATCACCTCTTCCAGCAGGCAGACACTTTGGTGACAGTGACAGTCCCTGTCTGACCGAGTCAGCACACCCCAGTCACCACAGAGAACCGGAAATCCACTCAAGCCCTGTGTGCTAACCCGCCAGCCCATCCTGTCGTTGAGACGTCAAGGTAATCGTGCTCCTCTGTCCATTAGACAGATTTATTCGGAGCAGCAGCAGGAGCCCATTGGAGCCCGGTCTCAGCACCCCGCATCAATCCCAGCACGGGGGCAGGTGGGAGGTAGAATATATGTAAGGTCATTTGGAGAGGGAAAAATCATTCACAGCACTCCCGCGATCGCCGATCGCCGCTTTGCAGCGATTGCCACCTTCTTGGCCCTAAATCAAATTCTGCTGCAGGAAGCAAACTCAATCTTCTTTCTCCCAAGTTTTGCTCTTTATGAGATTGGCAATAAATTGGGGTGTGGACAGAGAAACAGCGCCAAAGGTCGCTAGAATCGGAGTGTGCCCATGCAGCCTGGAGAGAACAAGGAGGCAAGGGATGGGGGGTGGGAGGACAGCACGAGCATGGAAGGGGGCTCGTTGGTGACGAAAGCGTCCAGATGGCCCAGCTGTCCATGTGATGACAAGCGCGGCAATGAGTCAGTACCGAGCGAGTGCACACAGGAACGCACGAGCCAACCACGACCTATTCCTGACTTCATGAATCTTTTACTCTAGTTAAAGAGAAAGCACCTCGAGCTGGCTTGTTATAGGTAAACAATGAGAACCATAATGCAGGCGTGTTGCCGCCTGTAATTATCACAGCCTGGGGCACAATTAAACCCTCCAGGGTGTCAGAGGAGCTCCCTGAGATGAGGCACTGTTTAAACTCCCTGCCCCCACAGAAGGGCCTTATATCTGCAGGCGCCACCTCTGGGGCTCGTCCCTGTTCGCTGCAGCAGTTTCTCAACCTGGGCACTATCACACCTTGCAGGGAGCTGTCCTGTGTGTAATACGATGTCCATCAGCACCCTAGCCTCTACCCACTAGATGCCCGTAGCAGCCCCCCAGTCATGGCAATCAGACAAGTCTTGAGACATGGCCAAATACCCTCTGGGAGGCACAACTGCCCCTGTGGAGAACCACTGCATACAATCTCTGCTGGGGTCTCAAATCTCCTCGGACAGTCCACTCCCTCTTCAGCCCCAGACCTCTCTGCTAAACTCCCTACTCAATCCATAAGGCCAGCTGTTTGCCAGATTGGCTCTTCCAATGCAGTATGGCCTGTAACGAGAGGCACAATCCATCTAGGACACCCCCCTCTGACCACACAAGTGCTATTTTCTCTGACCACCTGACACAGAATCTTTGGCAATGGATTCCTTCTCTGCATGTAACCCAAAGGAAAATACATGCAAGTATCTCATCTGATAAGTGTCCATAACAGCCACCATCTCCTGGGGCTATGGTAGGAATAAAATGATGTTCTGTAAGACGAGGCAGCTCTAGGGTCGTTTGCCACGTGCTGAAAGTTCAATGGATGTTTACATCCACGTTTTTAAATAATTGAGTAATAGACACAAAGGTGTTAAAGCATGGCCGGGTGACATAAGCAAAGGGAACGCCGCGTGTCAGTACAAGAGATGGCACTTACTAACATGGAGGTAGTGGGGTAAAAGAATCAATGGCTAGACGGATGGTCGGAGGCGGTCCCTATTTCCAGGGAATGATGACATTGTCAGTGAGTGCCTGTCACAGGCCTTCTTGGTATCCCTCTGCTCTCCCCTCCAGGGGAATCTGTGTATGGCTGGTGCTTAGCGAAGTCCTATTGGTCAAACACCAACGGTCAATGACCATTTCTTTCCACGCCTATCTGAGAAGGAAGAAGGAGAAGGAGAAGGACTGTATTTACGAGTTAAATGAGAACAGACTTCAAAAGAACCAAACTAGGAAATCACAGCCAGCTGCCTGGCAAGGATGTTAAACCAGCAGAGCCTCAGGGCCCGGGGACTCTGTTCTCCAGGGGCAAATTTAACCCACATGTTTTGCCAACTCCAAGGAACAAGATGGGTGAAACGGAATTCAGCCTCCATAAAAGCCAATTCCGAGGATGTGTCCTGCTCCTTTGAAGAAACAAGAATTGTGTCTTAGCCCACAATGTCCAAAGCAGAAATCTTCTGCTAAGATTGAGACCCTGTAGAAGGCCACAGCTGCCATTAACGGCATAGCCTACAGGGCATTTACTCTCCGCGAATTCCCTGGCTCTGTGCTTGCTGGAATGGGACTTGGTCGCTGAGGGCTCAAGCTTCCCAGTGGCCCCTTGGCTGAGTTACTGTGGTCAAGTCCTTTTCCCGCTCTGGGCTATTGTGGGTTCCCTCATCATTAACATGAGGGACTGGCTTAGATGATTTCAAAATCCTTGCCAGAAATAATATCCTATAGTTTGAATCATCGCCCAAGCTTGAGTTCTAGGCAGTGGTTTGTGTGTGTGGGTGCAGGTAGGTGCATGTGTCTGCACTTGTGTGTGTCCGCGCCGCCCTTTCACTTGATTGCCAATGTCTCACATCACACGCCAGCAACAAATACAGATCGTGGAGACTTCATTCTAGCACCCACTGCCTCCTAAACCGGTGAAGACCCCGAGAAAAGCATGGCATGTCTAACACACGTAAATACGCCTGGAAAGCTTTTCAACCTCGAAGGCCTTTCTTTTTTCCTCCCTGGCAGGTATGCTAAATGTGTGCACATAATTCTGTGACAAATACTGTACACAGCTGTGCTTTACAAAATCAGGTGTCTCATTTACCCAGGAAAGCTGATGTGCCATCTAATAAACAAGACTTTGAGACTAACTTTTTTTTCTGAATAATTATGTTCTGACGGCTGCATAGATCACAAGAGAATCAAATTATTTTGATACAGCCAAAAAAAAAAAGCACAGAAGTATTGCCACTAGAATTCCAGGGGAGTCCTGGGAAGGTGGCTGCTTTGATTCTGTATAAATAAGAGAATAATTTGAAAACCCATTGTTCTCCCCATCACAGTGTAGACTGAATGTGTTAGTTCTTTATCCCTATTTAGGGATTTTATATATATATATAAAAGGCTGTTACCTAAACCTTCTAAATATCTAGATATTCTCTTATATTTGTCATTTACCCCTGCATTGTGTATTCCACACACCTCCAACAATAACTGACCTAAAAAATAAACAAATGCCATGGTGTCATTCCTTGCTGAGGTCAAAGTGCAAATCTACTAGCATGGCCTGCAGGCTCTGCAGATGCCCTGTCTGGCCCCTCCTTTACTGTCCACCTCACCTGCACCTTCACTGCAGATGCCCTCTTCTCACCTGCAGTCACGTGGTACCTCTCCTGGTCCTGCACGCAGTACTCACATTCTTTCAGGCCCCAAGCCTTTGTCCCTGCTGTTTCCTCTAGCAGAATTGACTTCCCAGCCCTTTATTTCCCTAGGAAACTCCCATGCCTCTTTAAGACCCAGCTCAAATGTTTATTCTTCAGGGAAGCCTTTCCCAAATATCCTCATCCACTTGATCAGCAAATATTTGTCATGGATCCCCAGTCCCAGGTGTTTATGAGTCAGAAATCAATAATGAGGGAGACACCTTGAAAGCTTGGAAACCAGAGATGTTACCAAGGAAGCAAAACAGCGCTCCTGAGCTCAGGGCCTGCGTACAGTGGCCGGCCGTCAGCGTGGAGTAGCACTGCTGCAGAGATGGAGGAGTGATTTGCCTGGGTCACAGGGAAGCTGGGAAATCCAGGAGCTGGTGAACGCAGCTACAGGCGGGGTCATCTGCTATGCCATCAGAAATGCCACCACAACCAGGGTGACTAGTCCAGCTGCTGGCACTACCAAGGCCCAGGATGGGGCCCTCAAGTGAAGCAGAGCTGGGTCAGGAGCTGGTCAAACAGGTGGAGGCAGGGAGGTGGACATCTCCTAGGTACTTGGAGGAGGCCTGCTGAGCCTCACTCTGGGGAAACAACAATGGACTCCTGCAGGGCCTCAGGGAGGGGGCCGGACACCAGTTCTCAGTACCTTAAACAGCAAATGAGTAGGTGGTGGGGGTGAAGCCACTGTGGGCAGAGGCCCCTTGGCCTAGTGCTGGGGGCACATGGTAAGCTCTGAGCACCGGCCTGCTGTGTGGCTAGGTGAGTTAGCAAGTACATGACTGAGTGAACTAGGGCCGGGGTGCAGGGATCCCCAGGCTGTCAGGAGAGCAGAACTTTGCTTTAGTATCTCCTTCAGTTTCCCTTTGAAAGAGAAGGCTCCAAGGCTTCTTGTCAAGAACAGTGAGATGGGAGACAAGTGAGAGTGGGAAATAGGACCACTTGAAGAAATACGTCAGGGGTCACCTTAAATTGTTTCCTCTTGGACTTATCAAAGAAAAAAGGGAAGTAGTCTAACAGGGTTGTTTTTAATGAGATCCAGCCTAGACATTGACATTCTGCAATGGGGTTCTACATACTCTCAATAGGGTTGCTTAAGGGCATGAGCTGTGCCCCACCCTACCCCTCCATAGGACACTTACTGACTTAGCCCACTAGCAAGCTTCTGGCCAACATCTTAGTTCCTAGATGCTTCTCCTAGTAGCAAAATACCCTTTTTCAGTAGACAGAGGACATTGGCCAAATAGAGCCATGACCCAAGCCACAGCTCAAATGCTCTAAGGAAGTCCAGAAAACTCTGTTCCTAGCACGGGGCTATCTCACTCCCCTCTCACTTTCAAGCAGGTTGGGAAAGCACTGTGGGGGAGTGTGCATGCCAGCCAAGCAAAGGATAATTCTGGACCCCAGTGAGAGTTCAGGCAGAGAAGAGATGTAGCGAGGAGTCAAGACCAGCCCAGATGCCCAATCTCGAGAGAGGCTCAGACTTGTCCCTCCTGCTGGGCAGAGCCCCATGGTGGCCACTGGGTCTGTGCAGAGTCCATCACAAGGAGGAGAGTCAAGGAAATGACTCTCAAGGCATTGAGAGTCAATGGGGGGGAGTTGCCTTGAGGAGGACTGAGACACCAGGATGAGGAGTCTCTGAATTCACCAGGGCCTGGGGAGCCATGGAAGCCTCTGGAGCAGAGGAAGCACATGACATGGGGGGCTGCAGGAAAGAAAGGAGCAGAAGAGCAATGGGAGGAGCATGACCAAACAAGGGAGAGCCTGCATTTGAGCTACAGAGCCTGACATCCTGCCCCAGGCTGAGTGCCGAGTGTTCCAGCTGCACAATATACAGACTAGACCCCCATGGTAGCCTTGCAGAGTAGCCAAGGAGCTGCCTCCCTGGAATGCACCTTGTCTCAGGAGTAACAGGTGCCCAACAGCGAGTCAGTGCTGCAAGGGGAAAAGGCTTGCTTTGCATGTGGACAGTTGGGGCTGGGGCCTTGCTGGCATCACGCTAGTCTCGTGACTGTAGGTAGGGTCAGGCTTAGATGAAGCCCAGCAACCAGTACAACAAATTGCCCATGGCAATTTGTGTGTGTGCAAAATGAAGTGTGACACCAAGTGTGTGCAAAATGAAGTTTCCTCTGCCTCTCTGACCACTGGTCCCCTCTCTGCAAAATCCCCCATGTTAGGGTGACATTTGTGGTGTACTTGGAACACAGTAGAAGCTCCACAAATGACTTCATGACTCATTATCCCTCATGGGTAAGGAAAGGAATCTGTAGATCTCAAATTGTGAGAGAACCAGTAACTAATCGAATGTCTAGACCAGAGCTCTTTAATTTTTGTAGCATTTTATGTTCCAAAACTTGCCCATGTCCTTATTTCATCTGATAAACCAGGCTACCTATGGTCAGCACTGAAATCAGCCTCAACAGAAAGTTGCAGGTTAGAGGTGGACCAGACAGGGGCCGGATGCCTTGCCTCCCAGCCCAGGAACAGCCCTGGCCTATACCACGACTTTCCTGGTACAGAGCTTGTAACACAGTGACATGGTGCTTGAGGGGCTGTCTTCTCTCAGACCAGTTCTCTTTAAGGGAAAGGAGCTAATTTAGCAAGACCGGAGACTGGGGAACAGGTAGGCCACAGACACCATGTGCAGAGCTCAAAGGACCAGTTTGGCTTTGGTTGAGTTAATTCCTATCACTAAGGCAGTGTGGTGGCCCCCAGTGACTCTAAGACCCTGTGGACAATGACTCTGTATTCTGAGTAGTCTCGAGAGCCCGTCCAGGAGTTGGTGGTAAGTCCATCCTTCCAGTGTGATATAAGTCAAGGAGCAGTCAAGGAGCCTATATAGCTTACCCCAGCCCTGCAGAGTCTGAGCCAAAATCTGTCTAACTAGTTCCAAACCTTTCTGCTTATGGGGCTGATGCTTCTGACGCCTCCCTGTCCCCTTGGGCTTGCCTAGACCCTCCTCAGGAAAGGAATATAGTGGCTGGAACAGGCCAGTGCTTCCAAAAGGTGATTTGTCAAAGAAGTCCCAACTCATACCACAAGCCCAGGCGAAGCCCCACAAGTTCTCTAAGCAGGGCTGGATGCCTTTGAGGGCAGATGGCGTTGGTCTTTATTGATAGTACAATAAATTCTGCAAGCTGTAACTTGCAAACATTCTCCTTAAAAATGTTAACTTCTTGTTCAGAATATCTTCCCATGGCCAACCAGTTTATCCATCTGGTATACCCCTCCCTAATCATGTGTCCATCAAAATCCACCTCTTCCTTCAGTACTTAGCTCACATTCCTTAATTAACTTGATCTCACCCAGTGGTGACACCTTCCTTGAGGTTCCCATGGTTCCACATGCAGGGCCCAAGAGAGGCGCACACTGATGGCCTTGTCCCCTGGATGTGTGGCACAGGCCGACTGAGCCCTGCTGGGGGAGTGCCTGGGGACAGGATCCGGCTTGGTTCGTCTTCAGTCACTCTTGAATGTCCTGTCCATTAAGGCTGGATAAATATTTCTGGAATGCATTTGCTGTTGAAGAAGACTCATTTTTCAGTGAAGAGAATCAACATTTGGGTCCCAGAAGAACTGTGCTGTTGTTTTGAAAAGGAGTGGAAATTACTGACCTTCAAAGCACTTTGAGCTGAGGGTGTGTCTAAAACAAAACAGAAAAAGGAGATGAGTGAGGGTGGGGAAGGGACAGAAAAACTTTCCAGCTTTGGTGTCACACCCAGAAGAACATCTTCTCAAGCCAGGAGGGGGTGGGTTCAGTGCGGTAGGAGCAACACCTCCTTCCTCTTCCTCATGGTCTTTTGAGGCACTACAGGATGCTCAATCGCGTTTCTCTCAGGTGTGGGGCTGGCATGCTCTGAGCAGATTCTCCTGCAAAGGGAGCCCTGGGTCCCTGGAGGAAGGCAGAATGTGAGTGGGGCTCGATCCAACCAGGCCAGCAAAATGGTGCACACGGCTGGATGGCTGCATCGATCTGCCGGGAGCCGGAGGAGGGCTGACGGGGCCAGGCCTGCTGTGCTCAGCAGGTATCTCGTCTGCTCTCTCCTTCGCCACACAGCGCAGCCTTGAAAGAGTCTGTTTGCAATTACAGCTTGTTTTGATTATTAGGTCAGAATATTCATCTCCATGGGCTCATGATAAAAGGCCAGAGCAAGACAGCATTTCTCATTCCAGACTAAGTCTCCCTCTGTGTGTGTGTGTGTGTGTGTGTGTGTGTGTGTGTGCTTTGCCTTTTCCTTGTTTAATGAATGTATTCAGTTCTTGACTCCAAAAGGGTGGTGGCTCTCAGAGGCAGTCCCAGAGCCCGTGGAAGCAGTAACCCTGCACCATAGGAGTGGGAGGCCTTGGCTGCTCCCTCGGAGCCCCACCCAAGGAGGAGGCTGGAATGGGCGGGCTTTTGACTCATCCAGAAGGCAGCCGGCTGCTGAGAGCAGAGGCTGGCGTGGGAGAGTCCTCGAAGCCCAGGCCAGGAGGGACCT